>NC_135239.1:6401529-6774029 GCF_051348905.1 Ranitomeya variabilis
ACATGTATTATATACATTACTCCCCATAGCACACATGTATTATATACACTACTCCCCATAGCACACATGTATTATATACACTACTCCCCATAGCACACATGTATTATATACACTACTCCCCATAGCACACATGTAATATATACACTACTCCCCATAGCACACATGTAATATATACACTACTCCCCATAGCACACATGTAATATATACACTACTCCCCATAGCACACATATATTATATACACTACTCCCCATATACACTACTCCCCATAGCACACATGTAATATATGCACTACTCCCCATAGCACACATGTAATATATACACTACTCCCCATAGCACACATGTATTATATACACTACTCCCCATAGCACACATGTATTATACACACTACTCCCCATAGCACACATGTAATATATGCACTACTCCCCATAGCACACATGTAATATATACACTACTCCCCATAGCACACATGTATTATATACACTACTCCCCATACCACACATGTAATATATACACTACTCCCCATAGCACACATGTATTATATAAACTACTCCCCATAGCACACATGTATTATATACACTACTCCCCATAGCACACATGTATTATATACACTACTCCCCATAGCACACATGTAATATATACACTGCTCCCCATAGCACACATGTAATATATACACTACTCCCCATAGCACACATGTATTATATACACTACTCCCCATAGCACACATATATTGTATACACTACTCCCCATATACACTACTCCCCATAGCACACATGTATTATATACACTACTCCCCATAGCACACATGTAATATATACACTACTCCCCATAGCACACATGTATTATATACACTACTCCCCATAGCACACATGTATTATACACACTACTCCCCATAGCACACATGTAATATATACACTACTCCCCATAGCACACATGTAATATATACACTGCTCCCCATAGCACACATGTAATATATACACTACTCCCCATAGCACACATGTATTATACACACTACTCCCCATAGCACACATGTAATATATACACTACTCCCCATAGCACACATGTATTATACACACTACTCCCCATAGCACACATGTATTATACACACTACTCCCCATAGCACACATGTAATATATACACTACTCCCCATAGCACACATGTAATATATACACTACTCCCCATAGCACACATGTAATATATACACTACTCCCCATAGCACACATTAATATATACACTACTCCCCATAGCACACATGTAATATATACACTACTCCCCATAGCACACATGTAATATATACACTACTCCCCATAGCACACATGTATTATACACACTACTCCCCATAGCACACATGTATTATACACACTACTCCCCATAGCACACATGTAATATATACACTACTCCCCATAGCACACATGTAATATATACACTACTCCCCATAGCACACATGTAATATATACACTGCTCCCCATAGCACACATGTAATATATACACTGCTCCCCATAGCACACATGTAATATATACACTACTCCCCATAGCACACATGTAATATATACACTACTCCCCATAGCACACATGTAATATATACACTACTCCCCATAGCACACATGTAATATATACACTACTCCCCATAGCACACATGTAATATATACACTGCTCCCCATAGCACACATGTAATATATACACTACTCCCCATAGCACACATGTATTATACCCACTACTCCCCATAGCACACATGTATTATACCCACTACTCCCCATAGCACACATGTAATATATACACTGCTCCCCATAGCACACATGTATTATATACACTACTCCCCATAGCACACATGTATTATATACACTACTCCCCATAGCACACATGTAATATATACACTACTCCCCATAGCACACATATATTATACACTACTCCCCATAGCACACATGTATTATACACACTACTCCCCATAGCACACATGTAATATATACACTGCTCCCCATAGCACACATGTATTATATACACTGCTCCCCATAGCACACATGTAATATATACACTACTCCCCATAGCACACATGTATTATATACACTGCTCCCCATAGCACACATGTAATATATACACTACTCCCCATAGCACACATGTATTATATACACTGCTCCCCATAGCACACATGTAATATATACACTGCTCCCCATAGCACACATGTAATATATACACTGCTCCCCATAGCACACATGTATTATACACACTACTCCCCATAGCACACATGTATTATACACACTACTCCCCATAGCACACATGTATTATATACACTACTCCCCATAGCACACATATATTATATACACTACTCCCCATAGCACACATGTATTATATACACTACTCCCCATAGCACACATGTAATATATACACTACTCCCCATAGCACACATGTAATATATACACTACTCCCCATAGCACACATGTAATATATACACTACTCCCCATAGCACACATGTAATATATACACTGCTCCCCATAGCACACATGTATTATATACACTGCTCCCCATAGCACACATGTAATATATACACTACTCCCCATAGCACACATGTATTATATACACTGCTCCCCATAGCACACATGTAATATATACACTACTCCCCATAGCACACATGTAATATATACACTACTCCCCATAGCACACATGTAATATATACACTGCTCCCCATAGCACACATGTAATATATACACTGCTCCCCATAGCACACATGTAATATATACACTACTCCCCATAGCACACATGTAATATATACACTACTCCCCATAGCACACATGTAATATATACACTACTCCCCATAGCACACATGTAATATATACACTACTCCCCATAGCACACATGTAATATATACACTGCTCCCCATAGCACACATGTAATATATACACTACTCCCCATAGCACACATGTAATATATACACTGCTCCCCATAGCACACATGTAATATATACACTACTCCCCATAGCACACATGTAATATATACACTGCTCCCCATAGCACACATGTAATATATACACTGCTCCCCATAGCACACATGTAATATATACACTACTCCCCATAGCACACATGTATTATACCCACTACTCCCCATAGCACACATGTATTATACCCACTACTCCCCATAGCACACATGTAATATATACACTGCTCCCCATAGCACACATGTATTATATACACTACTCCCCATAGCACACATGTATTATATACACTACTCCCCATAGCACACATGTAATATATACACTACTCCCCATAGCACACATATATTATACACTACTCCCCATAGCACACATGTATTATACACACTACTCCCCATAGCACACATGTAATATATACACTGCTCCCCATAGCACACATGTATTATATACACTGCTCCCCATAGCACACATGTAATATATACACTACTCCCCATAGCACACATGTATTATATACACTGCTCCCCATAGCACACATGTAATATATACACTACTCCCCATAGCACACATGTATTATATACACTGCTCCCCATAGCACACATGTAATATATACACTGCTCCCCATAGCACACATGTAATATATACACTGCTCCCCATAGCACACATGTATTATACACACTACTCCCCATAGCACACATGTATTATACACACTACTCCCCATAGCACACATGTATTATATACACTACTCCCCATAGCACACATATATTATATACACTACTCCCCATAGCACACATGTATTATATACACTACTCCCCATAGCACACATGTAATATATACACTACTCCCCATAGCACACATGTAATATATACACTGCTCCCCATAGCACACATGTATTATATACACTGCTCCCCATAGCACACATGTAATATATACACTACTCCCCATAGCACACATGTATTATATACACTGCTCCCCATAGCACACATGTATTATATACACTGCTCCCCATAGCACACATGTAATATATACACTACTCCCCATAGCACACATGTAATATATACACTGCTCCCCATAGCACACATGTATTATATACACTGCTCCCCATAGCACACATGTAATATATACACTACTCCCCATAGCACACATGTATTATATACACTGCTCCCCATAGCACACATGTAATATATACACTGCTCCCCATAGCACACATGTATTATATACACTGCTCCCCATAGCACACATGTAATATATACACTACTCCCCATAGCACACATGTATTATATACACTGCTCCCCATAGCACACATGTAATATATACACTGCTCCCCATAGCACACATGTAATATATACACTGCTCCCCATAGCACACATGTATTATACACACTACTCCCCATAGCACACATGTAATATATACACTGCTCCCCATAGCACACATGTAATATATACACTACTCCCCATAGCACACATGTATTATATACACTGCTCCCCATAGCACACA
The DNA here is from genome assembly GCF_051348905.1 of Ranitomeya variabilis. Classification (NCBI taxonomy): domain Eukaryota; kingdom Metazoa; phylum Chordata; class Amphibia; order Anura; family Dendrobatidae; genus Ranitomeya; species Ranitomeya variabilis. The sequence continues at coordinate 6,405,944 of NC_135239.1, forward strand.
TGTAATATATACACTACTCCACATAGCACACATGTATTATATACACTGCTCCCCATAGCACACATGTAATATATACACTGCTCCCCATAGCACACATGTAATATATACACTGCTCCCCATAGCACACATGTATTATACACACTACTCCCCATAGCACACATGTAATATATACACTGCTCCCCATAGCACACATGTAATATATACACTACTCCCCATAGCACACATGTATTATATACACTACTCCCCATAGCACACATGTAATATATACACTGCTCCCCATAGCACACATGTAATATATACACTACTCCCCATAGCACACATGTATTATATACACTACTCCCCATAGCACACATGTAATATATACACTGCTCCCCATAGCACACATGTAATATATACACTACTCCCCATAGCACACATGTATTATACCCACTACTCCCCATAGCACACATGTATTATATACACTACTCCCCATAGCACACATGTAATATATACACTACTCCCCATAGCACACATGTATTATATACACTACTTCCCATAGCACACATGTAATATATACACTACTCCCCATAGCACACATATATTATATACACTACTCCCCATAGCACACATGTAATATGTACACTACTCCCCATAGCACACATGTATTATATACACTACTCCCCATAGCACACATGTAATATATACACTACTCCCCATAGCACACATGTATTATATACACTACTCCCCATAGCACACATGTAATATATACACTACTCCCCATAGCACACATGTATTATACACACTACTCCCCATAGCACACATGTAGAATATGTGTCTGTGCATTTTTGCCTCGGGTTCTTTCGCTATTCCGGGGGCGGCGTCCCCCTTTTTATGTTGTGTCCTTCTGCCAGTTAGTTGTCAGCCAGTAGATGTCAGCAGCGGAGTTGTGTCCGCAGAGGTTACCTAGAATCAGAGACACAGGGAGAAGCAGAGGCGAGATGGGGCGATGGGGCGATGGGGCGATAACGTGCGGCCAACACTAACGAGAAATCTAAAATCCAAAACAAGATCAGGAGAACCTCAGAGATGGGAATTATCAATTATTTCTTTATTGTGGGGATTTTTAACATGTAACGGGACAAGGTTAAAACATTGTAAACATATAATAAGCAACACACAGTAACATTAATAGGAATGTAAATTGTTACTCTATCTAAAGTGGAAGGGAAAAGCAAGGAAAAAAGTCAGGAATAAAGCGGGAGAAAAAAGGAGAGGAAATGAGAAGGACGAAGGAAAGAATAAGGAAAGGAAGGAGGAATAAAAATAAGCTGGAAAAGGAAAGACTGAAAGGATTCATCTTTAAAAAAAAAATCCAGAACAAAACAGATCTCATATAGAAAGTCTGGAATATGTAATTGGAATAAAACAAATGATCATACCGGCCAGCAATCCAGTTTTATCAAGAACACGGTAATTCACATTTGAAGGAAAAGTTCCATGAAGACGTCTGACCTCATGTTTGGAAGGGAAAATGCTGACACATAGGTGTTGTGAACAGAAATTCTGTCAATAATGTCATCTATTGTAGGGATAACAGATGATTCCTGTTTGGCTGCAATAATCTGTATATTTATATATCTATGTTCTGTAGGAAGAGATGTGACTTCTGACATAAAAACGTCATGACGAAGAGTTATTATTACTGATGGCTCTACTTGTATCTGGATTATTATTATTATTATTATTATTATTATTATTATTACTATTACTATTATTGTAGTGGTGACCGATTTATCATCATTCTTATATACTCTATGAGAGAACGCCACACTGAGATAGAAAGTTACAAAATGTATCATTTATTAAATAACTTATTGTATGGAAATATAGAGGCCCACATTCCAAGGAAATAATAAATAAGTGAATATCAGTGGGACGGGGATAGATAATATGATACAAAGATTAGTCCGTACCGAAATGAATACAATAATTTATCCATTATGTTTATAATCACGAAGTGTCCTTGATCAATATGAGACATTCACATAGATGAAAAGTGCAAAAGTACTGAGCAGTGGAAGCATGAAGGAGATACATACCAAGTCCACCGGGACATCAATAAGGTAAGGAGATAATGAGCCCAAACACGTTTCCCACTTCTGCGTCACTATTTCCGCAGAATCCTCATCTGCCCCAACATGAAGATAGTCCTCTGAAGCCCATGTCCCCTGTAAAAGAATTAACACAGCCAAAAAGGTCAGCAATGTCCTCCTGCCCAGGTTTCAGGATGAGGATACTGATGAGACCAGCCCTCTGAGCCGACCACCTCATGGAGCCGACCACCTCATGGAGCCGACCACCTCATGGAGCCGACCACCTCATAGAGCCGACCACCTCATGGAGCCGACCACCTCATGGAGCCGACCACCTCATGGACCGACCACCTCATGGAGCCGACCACCTCAGGGAGCCGACCACCTCATGGAGCCGACCACCTCATGGAGCCGACCACCTCATAGAGCCGACCACCTCATGGAGCCGACCACCTCATAGAGCCGACCACCTCATGGACCGACCACCTCATGGAGCCGACCACCTCATGGAGCCGACCACCTCATGGAGCCGACCACCTCAGGGAGCCGACCACCTCATGGAGCCGACCACCTCATAGAGCCGACCACCTCATGGAGCCGACCACCTCATGGAGCCGACCACCTCAGGGAGCCGACCACCTCATGGAGCCGACCACCTCATGGAGCCGACCACCTCATGGAGCCGACCACCTCATTGAGCCGACCACTTCATGGAGCCCACCACCTCATGGAGCCGACCACCTCATGGAGCCGACCACCTCATAGAGCCGACCACCTCATGGAGCCGACCACCTCATGGAGCCGACCACCTCATGGAGCCGACCACCTCATGGACCGACCACCTCATGGAGCCGACCACCTCATAGAGCCGACCACCTCATGGAGCCGACCACCTCATGGAGCCGACCACCTCATGGAGCCGACCACCTCATGGACCGACCACCTCATGGACCGACCACCTCATGGAGCCGACCACCTCATGGAGCCGACCACCTCATGGAGTCGACCACCTCATGGAGCCGACCACCTCATAGAGCCGACCACCTCATGGAGCCGACCACCTCATAGAGCCGACCACCTCATGGAGCCGACCACCTCATGGAGCCGACCACCTAATGGAGCGGTGATTGCTTAGAGTATAATTCTATGTATACTTGTATGGGGCGCTGGTCACACACAGGTAATGGGCAGAGTTTGGCCTACAGCCTATTACTGACCCCCATAGGGTATGTGCGCACGTTGAGCATTTGCTTGCAGAAATTTCTGCAAGGTTTCTGAATCTCTTGGCAGCAGAAATGCCCATTCTGCCGTGTTTTTTGGTGCGTTTTTCCCACTGTTTGTTTGCGTCTTTGCACAGTAATGAAGGATTTTTTTTTAGCCAAATGAAGATATTTAACCCCTTTGACCCAAAGCCTGTTTTCACCTAATGATCGGCCAGTTTTTACAACTCTGACCACTGCCACTTTACGAGGTTCTATCTCTGGAGCTTCCTCGGATCTCACTGTTTTCTGGTGACACATTGTACATGATAGTGGTAACATTTCTTTGATATGACTTGCGCTTATTTACGCTGTCCCTAGTGCGGTATAAGTGATTAGGCGACTTTATTCTTCGGGTCGGTGCGATTGCAGCGATACCAGACTTATAGCGGGTTTTTATGATTGGCAGCTGTCACACTAGAAGACGCTTTTTATTGCGTAAAATAGTTTTTACATCACCACATTTTGAGAGCAATAATTTTTCCATATTTCGGCCCACGGAGTCATGTGATGTCTTGTTTTTGCAGGACGAGCTGACATTTTTATTGGTTTTATTTTTGGGCACATGATATTTTTTGTTCGCTTTCTATTCTACTTTTTGGGAGACGGAATGAACAGAATGAACAAAAACCAGCAATTCATAAATTGCTTTTTGTTTTTTTGTTTTTTTTTAATACCGTTCCACATGTGGTAAAATTAGTACGACATCTTTACTCTTCCGGTCAGTACGATTGCAGAAAAACCTAATTTATGTAGTTTTTTTTATATTTTGGCACTTTTAAACAATAAAAACTATTTTATAGAAAAAAATAATTGTTTTTGCATCACTATTCTGAGAGGTATAACATTTTTATTTTTCTACTGATGGAGCTGTATGTGTGTTTATTTTGTGGGACAAGATGACGTTTTCAGCGATACCATGTTTATTTACATCCGTCTTTGTTATCACGTTTTAGTGCACTTTTTGTTCTGCGGTATAATGATAAAGCGTTGTTTTTTGCCTAATTTTTATTTTTTTTACGGTGTTCACTAAAGGGGTTAACTATTGGGACAGTTTTATAGAATGGGTCGTTACGGACGCGGTGATACTAAATATGTGTACTTTTATTTTTATTTACATAAGTAAATGTATTTATTGGAAATATATCTCTTTTTTTTCTTTATTTTGGGATTTAAAAAAAAATATTTTTACACTTTCTAATGTTTTTTATTTTGTTTTTCACATTGTCCCAGGATGGAGCCTCACTGTATTACATCAGATCTCTGATCTAATGTTCTGCAATGCATCTCTTTGTTTTGAGTTTGCTCACAGGAGCCGGCTGACGAGAGACTACTTCTCCCTTTAGTGGCCCCGCTATCACTTATCAGTGACAGCAGACGTAGCCTGATGGGAGTAGTAGTCTCTCATTAAAGCTTTTTACCGCAGGTCACAGTATCTCTGCAGAGTCATGCTGGCTTCTGACAGTGCTCTGACTGACGGTCCTACCGATGGTAGCGTTACCGCCGATCAGTACCGCCGCGCCGGTGTTTCCCCACGCTGGCACACAGATGACAGCGTGGGAAACGCCATAGGAAGCCTGTAAAACACAAAGAAAAACTCAGCAAATCCACAAACATTTTAATACCTGCGTTTCTGAAGCAGATTTGACTGACTGAATTGAAATTAATGAGTGAAAAACACAAAAAATCCCCACAAAGAATTTACATACTGCAGAAAGAAACAATGCAAATACTCAAGGAAAATGACTGATCATGTGCACAACACTTCAGGATTCTCATTGAATTAGATGGCATGAGGATTCCATAGCATTTTTGGCCCATTTCCACACGGAAAAAATGCTGCAAAAACGCACCAATAAAAGCCCTGTGTGCACATAGCCTTAGACCAGGCGGGCTGCCCAGCACTATCTGCCCGCAGCAAGGGGCCTCATACTTGCAAGTCCTAACACTAAACACAAAAAGAGACTACAAATCCTCTTTATGTGTCCGTATTAATGCTGTATTCATTCTCGAATTTTTGGAGGATTTTTTATTGCTCTTTTGTGGCTTTGCTATTAAGTTTAGTGTTAGGACTCAGAAGTGTGAGGACCCTTGACGCGGGTAGCAATTTGCATATCTTGGCCAAAATATCGACCAATACCTCACATTCAGGAGCTTCTCACAAAATTAGAATACCATCAAAAAGTGAATTTATTTCAGTTCTTCAATACAAAAAGTGAATCTCATATTCTATAGAGTCATTACACACAGAGTGATTGATTTCCCGTGTTTGTTTCTGTTAATGTTGATGATTATGGCTTACAGCCTATGATCACTTGGCTGAACACTGGCATGATTTCCAATGAACTCCTTTCACCTCAATTACGTATTTGCCAGAACTGTGAGAACTTTCCCACGGCGCTCATGCTGACGTCATGAGGTGCACTGAGATCATTGGATATTAACGTCGTCACCGCGAGTCGCTGAGCTGCAGGAGCACACACAGCTCAGCGTCTCTGCTTCCTGACATGCTGAATGCTCGCATCATGCCGGTGTTCAGCACGCCAAGTAGATGTAGCAGAGCTAGAGTCGTCTCTGGACAAAAATGATTATTATCTTCTTGTCGGAGAGGTGAGGAAGATGGTTGTTTATTTTTTTAAACTCTTCTACAGGGGACAAGGGCATCGGAGGATTATCTTCACGCTGGGGCAGGTGAGGATGATGTTGCTTTATTATTTTATTTTTACAGGATTCACTGGCTTCAATGGATTGGGCATAAAGATGACTATAAGTTTTTATTATTTTTAATAAAGGAGTCTGTGTCTATGACTATGGGGTTAGTATTGGGGGGTGTTTTATAGACGCCTCTCCTTTACTAAACCCTTGACTTGATGTCAGCTGCCAATACAAAGCTGAAATCAATTCCCCCCAACTATCACCCCACTTACCACTGTCACAGTGCAAGTGGGAAGAGCGAGGCTAAGCGCCAGATTTGGTGCATCTTATAAATGTGCCTTTTCTGGGGAGGCTGAGAGCTGAAGTTTTTAGTCTGAGGGGGCCAATATCTATGGCCCCTTCCTAGCCTATTAATATCAGCCTGCTGCTGTCTGCTTAGCCTTTGCTGGTTATTAATTATAGGGGGACCCTACGTAATTTTCTTTTCGAGGTCCCCCATTTCAATAATCAATAAAGTATTAGTAGACAGCTGTGAGCTCATACTAATAAGCCTGGGAAGCTTCATGTTTATTATGCCCTTCCCAGGTTATAAACATCAGACTTTGCTGTCCGCTTTCCTTCTGCTGGTTAATAACATTTACAGGGCTCCCATGCGATTTTATTTCAGAAAATAATTTAGTGCTAAAATACACGCTAATTATATATGTCACTCACATTTATATCTATCTAATCTATATATATTGAAGAATATTTAGTTGGAAACGATGTGTAAATGACAGAGAATTCCTCTATGTAAAAGCTCAGGTTTAAATTACATTGCATGCGAATCACATTCACATGTCATTCAGATGCTAGATTATAAAAATCGGATTGTACTCGCATGAAAATCGAATGACACTCATCCCACTTTTCAGGAACAATATTGGATCGTTGTTTATTTTACGGTGGTTGTTATGAGCCCTATTTCTCGTTTCTTGCATATGGCAGTATTTCTCCCTTCTTGTATATGGCGGTATTTCTCGTTTCTTGTATATGGCGGTATTTTTCACTTCTTGTATATGACGGTAATTCTTGCTTCTCGTATATGGCAGTATTTCTCGTTTCTTGTATATGGTGGTATTTTTCACTTCTTGTATATGACGGTAATTCTCGTTTCTTGCATATGGCATTATTTCTCCCTTCTTGTATATGGCGGTAATTCTTGCTTCTTGTTTATGGCGGTATTTCTTGGTTCTTGTATATGGCGGTATTTTTCACTTCTTGTATATGACGGTAATTCCCGTTTCTTGTATATGGCGGTAATTCTCGTTTCTTACATATGGCGGTATTTCTCACTACTTGTATATGGCGGCAATTCTTGCTTCTTGTATATGGCGGTATTTCTCGTTTCTTGTATATGGCGGTATTTTTCACTTCTTGTATATGACGGTAATTCTCGTTTCTTGCATATGGCGGTATTTCTCACTTCTTGTATATGGCGGTAATTCTTGCTTCTTGTATATGGCGGTATTTGTCGTTTTTTGTATATGGTGGTATTTCTCACTTCTTGTATATGACGGTAATTCTCGTTTCTTGTATATGACGGTAATTCTCGTTTCTTGCATATGGAAGTATTTCTCACTTCTTGTATATGGCGGTAATTCTTGCTTCTTGTATATGGCGGTATTTGTCGTTTTTTGTATATGGGGGTATTTCTCACTTCTTGTATATGACGGTAATTCTCGTTTCTTGTATATGACGGTAATTCTCGTTTCTTGCATATGGCAGTATTTCTCACTTCTTGTATATGGCGGTAATTCTTTCTTCTTGTATATGGCGGTATTTGTCGTTTTTTGTATATGGTGGTATTTCTCACTTCTTGTATATGACGGTAATTCTCGTTTGCGTTCCTCTGCCAGCTTCTTGTGTCACATCCTCAGGCTTCGTTCACACAGCTGTATTACAAGATCCGAGTCTGATCCTTATATTAGAGCATGCGGATGTTCTGCAGCTCTCTACTCCTCTGCAATATTACAATTTAGGCAGCTGTGCAGATTGCGCCATGTAATGAGCCCTTACAGTGAATCCCTTTAATTGACGTGCCTGAGGTTCCTGGATTCCCATCCTGTGTATATCTCTCGCCCCCGCGCCCTGTCATTATATCAGCCTCCAAGTTATTGTCCCAGCTCCTCTTCTGGCTCCTTTTATCCTCCATCATGCCTGACAGTAGGCGATGTTCTTATCACATGTGTCACATCTGGAAGCTTAATAATGTCATTACGAGGCCGTTCTAAGAAACCTTCTCCATAACCTAGACAAGAGTGTAAGGGAAGCACAGGGGGGTACATGTATGAATGTATACAGTAAGTGCCTTGCACCTTGTTCAGGGCATTTAATCAACCGGCTCTGAATACGGAAAATTGGGATCTCCCAGTGAAATTAAAGAGATGTAAATTATCTGACCCCACAGGAATCTGGATCACAGGGAGAGTCTACCCTTCAGACATGACTATTACATGGATTTTATCCTGAATGTTTCACCATTTTCCCCATTTGCAGGCCTCATAAATTTCAGTTGTGTATTTCGGATATTACGCACAAACATAAGGAATTCCTGCCCTCCTGGATCTACAGTTGCGTGCCAAAGTTTACATACCCTGGCAGAATTTTTGGTGTTTTTGACATTTTTTTCAGAGAATATGAACGATAACACCAAAACTTTTTCTACACTCATGCTTAGTGGTTGGGTGAAGCCATTTATTGTCAGACTACTGTGTTTTCTCTTTTTAAATCATAATGACAACCCAAAACATCCAAATGACCCTGATCAAAAGTTCACATACCCTGGTGATTTTGGCCTGATAACATGCACAGAAGGTAACATCCTCACCTGTGACCTGTTTGCTTGTAATCAGTGTGTGTGCATAAAAACTGAGTGATTTTCTGGGATCCAGACAGACTCTTCCATCTTTCATACGGCCACTGACGTTTCTGGATTCTGAGTCATGGGAAAAGCAAAAGAATTGTCAACGGATCTACAGAAAAAGGAAGTTGAACTGTATAAAACAGGAAAGGGATACAAAAAGATATCCAAGGAATTGATAATGCCAGTCAGCAGCATTCAAACTGTGATTAACAAATGGAAAATCGGGGGCTCTGTAAAAACAAAACCACGGTCAGGTAGACCAACAAAAATGTCGTCCACAATGGTCAGGAAAATTGTTGGGGATGCAAAGAAAAACCCACAAATAACATCAGCTGAAATACAGGACTCTCTGAAAACTAGCGGTGTGGCTGCTTCAAGATGCACAATAAGGAGGCACTTGAAGGAAAATGGGCTGCATGGTCGAGTCGCCAGAAGAAAACCATTACTGCGCAAATGCCACAAATTATTTCACCTACAATATGCAAAACAGCACAGAGACGAGGCTCAAAACTTCTGGAACAAGGGAATTTGGAGTGACGAGACCAAAATTTAACTTTTTGGCCACAACCATAAACGTTACATTTGGAGAGAGCTCAACAAGGGCTATGATGAAAGGAACACCATTCCTACTGTAAAGCACGGAGGTGGATCGCTGATGTTTTGGGGATGTGTGAGTTACAAAGGCACAGGAAACTTGGTCTAAGTTGAAGGAAAGATGAGTGCAGCACATTATCAGCAAATACTGGAGGCAAATTTGCACTCATCAGCCCGGAAGCTGTGCATGGGACGTATCCTCCTTCTCCTCTCGCTACCTCAAACACAATGTGGACAAATCTGAACTGATTATCTTTCCTCCATCTCGCGTATCTTCCCTACCTGATCTATCACAATAAATGAATTCACACTTTCCCCTGTCCCGGTAATCCACTGCCTCAGAGTAACCCTTGACTCTGCCCTGTCCTTCAAACCGCACATCCAAGCTCTCACCACCTCCTGTCATCTCCAGCTCAAAAATATCTCCAGAATCCGTCCTTTCCTCAACCCTCACTCTACCAAAATGCTTGTGCATGCCCTAATCATCTCCCCTCCCAACTATTGCAACATCCTCCTCTGTGGCCTAACTTCTACCACTCTCGCACCCCTCCAGTCCATCCTTAACTCTGCTGCCCGACTTATTCCTCTCTCTCCTCACTACACTCCTGCTTCCCCTCTTTGCAAATCCCTTCACTGGCTCCCAATTTCCCAGCGTATCCAGTTTAAACTACTAACACTGACCTACAATGCCATCCATAACCTTTCTCCTCCGTATATATTTCCAAACTATTGATCTTCCCTCACGTAATCTCCGGTCCTCCCAAGACCTTCTCTCCTCCACACTTATTCGCTCCTCACCCAATCACCTCCAATATTTCTCCTGAATATCCCCCATCCTCTGGAATTCTGTGCCCCAACACATCCAGTTATCCACTATATTTGGATCCTTCAAACGGAGCCTGAAAACCCATCTCTTCAAAGAAGCTTACAGCCTGTAAAGAGTAATAACCACACTGCCACCTCAACACCATTGGAGCTACTGCAACCCCCACCCTACTGTCTCCTTCCCCACCATCCTGTAGAATGTAAGCCCACAAGGGCAGGGTCCTCTCCCCTCTGTATCAGTCTGTCATTGTTAGTTTTGTTTGCTGTAAGTGATGTCTGTAATTTGTATGTATCCCCTTCTCATGTACAGCACCATGGATTGGTGCTATATAAATAATAATAATATTTGGACGTTCCAACAGGACAACGATCCAAAACACAAAGCCAAGTTGACCTGTCATTGGCTACAGCAGAACCAAGTAAAAGTTGTGGAGTGGCCATCTCAGTCTCCTGACCTCAATATCATTGAGCCACTCTGGGGAGACCTCAAGCGCGCAGTTCATGCTACACAGCCCAGGAATTTACAGGAACTGGAGGCTTTTTGCCAAGAAGAGTGGGCAGCTTTACCATCTGAGAAAATAAAGAACCTCATCCAGAGCTACCACAAAAGACTTCAAGCTGTCATTGATGTTAGAGGGGGCAATACACGGTATTAAGAAATGGGGTATGTGAACTTCTGATCAGGGTCCTTTGGATGTTTTGAGTTGTCATTATGATTTAAAAAGAGGAAACACAGTAGTGTGACAGTAAATGGCTTCACCCAACCACTGACCATGAGTGGAGAAAAAGTTTTGGTGTCATTCATATTCTCTGAAAAAATGGCCAAGAAAGCATAAATGTTGCCAGGGTATGTAAACTTTTGAGCGCAAGTGTATACACAGGTGCTTCTCACAAAATTAGAATGTCAAAAAGTGAACTTATTTCAGTTCTTCAATACAAAAAGTGAAGCTCATATATAGAGTAATTACACACAGAGTGATCTGTTTCACATGTTTATTTCTGTTAATGTTGATGATTATGGCTTACAGCCAATGAAAACCCAAAAGTCATTATCTCAGTACATTAGAATACTTTATAACACCAGCTTGAAAAATTATTGTAAAATCCAAAATGTAAAGAAATACTGAAATGTCTGTTCAGTAAATGCACTCAATACTTGGTCGGGCTCCTTTTGCATCAATTACTGCATCAATGCGGCGTGGCATGGAGGCGATCAGCCTGTGGCGCTGCTGAGGGGTTATGGAAGCCCAGGTTGCTTTGATAGCAGCCTTCAGCTCGTCTGCATTGTTGGGTCTGGTGTCTCATCTTCCTCTTGACAATATCCATAGATTCTCTATGGGGTTAAGGTCAGGAGAGTTTGCTGCCAATCAAGCCCAGTGATACTGTTGTTTTTACACCAGGTATTAGTACTTTTGGCAGTGTGGACAGGGGCCAAGTCCTGCTGGAGAATGACATTTCCATCTCCAAAAAGCTTGTCGGCAGAGGGAAGCATGAAGTGCTCTAAAATGTCCTGGTAGACGGCTGCGCTGACTTTGGTCTTGGTAAAACACAGTGGACCTACACCAGCAGATGACATGGCTCCCCAAACCATCACTGATTGATTGAACTCCTCGGACCACTGACAACAGTCCAGTTATTTTTCTCCTTGGCCCAGGTAAGACGCTTCTGGCGTCGTCTATTGGTCATGAGTGGCTGACACAAGGAATGTGACACCTGTAGTCCATGTCCTGGACACATCTGTGTGTGGTGGAGTAATGACTCCAGCAGCAGTCCACTCCTTGTGAATCTCCCCCACATTACTGAATGGCCTTTTCTTAACAATCCTTTCCAGGCTGCGGTTATCCCGGTTGCTTGTGCACCTTTTTCTACCACACTTTTTCCTTCCACTCCATTAATATGCTTGGACACAGCACTCTGTGAACAGCCAGCTTCTTTAGCAATGATCTTTTGTGGTTTCCCCTCCTTGTTGGAGTGTGTCAGTGACGCCTTCTGGACATCTGTCAGGTCAGCAGTCTTCCCCATGATTGTAGAGCTACTGAAACAGACTAAAGGAAGTTTAGAAACACTTAGGAAGCCTTTGCAATTGTTTTTGTTAATTATTCTAATTTACTGAGATAATGACTTTGGGGTTTTCATTGGTTGTAAGCCATAATCATCAACATTAACAAAAATAAACACGTGAAATAGATCACTCTTAGTGTTGAGCATTCCGATACCGCAAGTATCGGGTATCGGCCGATACTTGCGGTATCGGAATTCCGATACCGAGATCCGATACTTTTGTGGTATCGGGAATCGGGATCGGCTTTGTGATCGGTCGCGTAGCGGTCACGCGACCGCTACGGACCAATCAGAGCGCCGTGACGTCATCTAAGGCCCTTCAAGCGCGCATTGTTAGGTACAACGGCTCCCGGTTACGGCGGTAAAGTCCAGGGGCCGCCGGAGAGGTGAGTATATCCCTATTTTTTATTTTAATTCTTTCTTTTACACATTGATATGGATCCCAGGGCCTGAAGGAGAGTTTCCTCTCCTTCAGACCCTGGGAACCATACAGGATACCGTCCGATACTTGGTGTCCCATTGACTTGTATTGGTACCGGGTATCGGTATCGGATTAGATCCGATACTTTGCCGGTATCGGCAGATACTTTCCGATACCGATACTTTCAAGTAGCGGACGGTATCGCTCAACACTAATCACTCTGTGTTACATCCTGTAAATACTCCAGAGTTGTCCTGACTATTCTGCTGGTGCAGTCACTGTGTACATACATTACATTACTGATCCTGAGTTACATCCTGTATTATACCCCAGAGCTGCACTCACTATTCTGCTGGTGCAGTCACTGTGTATATACATTACTGATCCTGAGTTACATCCTGTATTATACTCCAGAGCTGCACTCACTATTCTGCTGGTGCAGTCACTGTGTACATACATTACATTACTGATCCTGAGTTACATCCTGTATTATACTCCAGAGCTGCACTCACTATTCTGCTGGTGCAGTCACTGTGTACATACATTACATTACTGATCCTGAGTTACATCCTGTATTATACTCCAGAGCTGCACTCACTATTCTGCTGGTGCAGTCACTGTGTACATACATTACTGATCCTGAGTTACATCCTGTATTATACTCCAGAGCTGCACTCACTATTCTGCTGGTGCAGTCTCTGTGTACATACATTACATTACTGATCCTGAGTTACATCCTGTATTATACTCCAGAGCTGCACTCACTATTCTGCTGGTGCAGTCACTGTGTACATACATTACATTACTGATCCTGAGTTACATCCTGTATTATACTCCAGAGCTGCACTCACTATTCTGCTGGTGCAGTCACTGTGTACATACATTACATTACTGATCCTGAGTTACATCCTGTATTATACCCCAGAGCTGCACTCACTATTCTGCTGGTGCAGTCACTGTGTACATACATTACTGATCCTGAGTTACATCCTGTATTATACTCCAGAGCTGCACTCACTATTCTGCTGGTGCAGTCACTGTGTACATACATTACATTACTGATCCCGTGTTACATCCTGTATTATACTCCCGAGCTGCACTCACTATTCTGCTGGTGCAGTCACTGTGTACATACATTACATTACTGATCCTGAGTTACCTCCTGTATTATACTCCAGAGCTGCACTCACTATTCTGCTGGTGCCGTTACTGTGTACATACATTATATTACTGATCCTGAGTTACATCCTGTATTATACCCCAGAGCTGCACTCACTATTCTGCTGGTGCAGACACTGTGTACATACATTAAATTACTGATCCTGAGTTACATCCTGTATTATACTCCAGAGCTGCACTCACTATTCTGCTGGTGCAGTCACTGTGTACATACATTACTGATCCTGAGTTACATCCTGTATTATACCCCAGAGCTGCACTCACTATTCTGCTGGTGCAGTCACTGTGTACATACATTACATTACTGATCCTGAGTTACCTCCTGTATTATACTCCAGAGCTGCACTCACTATTCTGCTGGTGCAGTCACTGTGTACATACATTACATTACTGATCCTGAGTTACCTCCTGTATTATACTCCAGAGCTGCACTCGCTATTCTGCTGGTGCAGTCACTGTGTACATACATTACATTACTGATCCGGAGTTACATCCTGTATTATACTCCAGAGCTGCAATCACTATTCTGCTGGTGCAGTCACTGTGTACATACATTACATTACTGATCCTGAGTTACCTCCTGTATTATACCCCAGAGCTGCTCTCACTATTCTGCTGGTGCAGTCACTGTGTACATACATTACATTACTGATCCTGAGCTACATCCTGTATTATACCCCAGAGCTGCACTCACTATTCTGCTGGTGCAGTCACTGTGTACATACATTACATTACTGATCCTGAGTTACATCCTGTATTATACCCCAGAGCTGCACTCACTATTCTGCTGGTGCAGTCACTGTGTACATACATTACATTACTGATCCTGAGTTACATCCTGTATTATACTCCAGAGCTGCACTCACTATTCTGCTGGTGCAGTCACTGTGTACATACATTATATTACTGATCCTGAGTTACATCCTGTATTATACTCCAGAGCTGCACTCACTATTCTGCTGGTGCAGTCACTGTGTACATACATTACTGATCCTGAGTTACATCCTGTATTATACCCCAGAGCTGCACTCACTATTCTGCTGGTGCAGTCTCTGTGTACATACATTACATTACTGATCCTGAGTTACCTCCTGTATTATACTCCAGAGCTGCACTCACTATTCTGCTGGTGCAGTCACTGTGTACATACATTATATTACTGATCCTGATTTACATCCTGTATTATACACCAGAGCTGCACTCACTATTCTGCTGGTGCAGTCACTGTGTACATACATTACATTACTGATCCTGAGCTACATCCTGTATTATACCCCAGAGCTGCACTCACTATTCTGCTGGTGCAGTCACTGTGTACATACATTACATTACTGATCCTGAGTTACATCCTGTATTATACTCCAGAGCTGCACTCACTATTCTGCTGGTGCAGTCACTGTGTACATACATTACTGATCCTGAGTTACATCCTGTATTATACACCAGAGCTGCACTCACTATTCTGCTGGTGCAGTCACTGTGTACATACATTACATTACTGATCCCGTGTTACATCCTGTATTATACTCCCGAGCTGCAGTCACTATTCTGCTGGTGCAGTCACTGTGTACATACATTACATTACTGATCCTGAGTTACCTCCTGTATTATACTCCAGAGCTGCACTCACTATTCTGCTGGTGCCGTTACTGTGTACATACATTATATTACTGATCCTGAGTTACATCCTGTATTATACTCCAGAGCTGCAATCACTATTCTGCTGGTGCAGTCACTGTGTACATACATTACATTACTGATCCTGAGTTACCTCCTGTATTATACTCCAGAGCTGCACTCACTATTCTGCTGGTGCCGTTACTGTGTACATACATTACTGATCCTGAGTTACCTCCTGTATTATACTCCAGAGCTGCACTCACTATTCTGCTGGTGCAGTCACTGTGTACATACATTATATTACTGATCCTGAGTTACATCCTGTATTATACCCCAGAGCTGCACTCACTATTCTGCTGGTGCAGACACTGTGTACATACATTAAATTACTGATCCTGAGTTACATCCTGTATTATACTCCAGAGCTGCACTCACTATTCTGCTGGTGCAGTCACTGTGTACATACATTACTGATCCTGAGTTACATCCTGTATTATACCCCAGAGCTGCACTCACTATTCTGCTGGTGTAGTCACTGTGTACATACATTACATTACTGATCCCGTGTTACATCCTGTATTATACTCCAGAGCTGCACTCACTATTCTGCTGGTGCAGTCACTGTGTACATACATTACATTACTTATCCTGAGTTACATCCTGTATTATACCCCAGAGCTGCACTCACTATTCTGCTGGTGTAGTCACTGTGTACATACATTACATTACTGATCCCGTGTTACATCCTGTATTATACTCCAGAGCTGCACTCACTATTCTGCTGGTGCAGTCACTGTGTACATACATTACATTACTGATCCTGAGTTACATCCTGTATAATACCCCAGAGCTGCACTCACTATTCTGCTGGTGCAGTCACTGTGTACATACATTACATTACCGATCCTGAGTTACATCCTGTATTATACCCCAGAGCTGCACTCACTATTCTGCTGGTGCAGTCACTGTGTACATACATTACATTACTGATCCTGAGTTACCTCCTGTATTATGCTCTAGAGCTGCACTCACTATTCTGCTGGTGCAGTCACTGTGTACATACATTACATTACTGATCCTGAGTTACCTCCTGTATTACACTCCAGAGGTGCACTCACTATTCTGCTGGTGTAGTCACTGTGTACATACATTACATTACTGATCCCGTGTTACATCCTGTATTATACCCCAGAGCTGCACTCACTATTCTGCTGGTGCAGTCACTGTGTACATACATTACATTACTGATCCTGAGTTACCTCCTGTATGGCAGACGCGGTACTGTATAAGGTGCGCGTCTCTGACTGGGGAGCACCTAGATAGAGCAGCATTAAATGATGTCAGTGCCAGTCCCCCCCTGGCATCACTCCCCCATGGTGATGCACTAATGGGAAGACCCCCGGCCGGCTGGTGGTCACTAGAGGGGAGGGGGGGGAGCTCCTAGTTAACCCCCCTTGCATCACTCCCCCTTAGTGATGCACTGACCGGAAGGCCCCCAGCCGGCCAGTGGTCACTAGAGGGGTGGGGTCCTACGGCCACTCCTACAGGGGTTAAAGCTAGGCGTCCGGCCGGGAACTTCCTCTTTTCCTCCCGGCGGACGCCTGGAAGCTGTTGTCTGCCCCTGCAGTAGTGATGTCGGATCCCCTGTTCTAGGCCCTACAGAGGAGAGCGGCGCAGGAAGGTGAGAACTGGCTTCAGGCCCCTCTTTACCGATGTCAGGGCTCAGCTTCCTGCGCTCTCTCCCAACCCCCTGCCCTCAATTCCCGTAGCTGGTCCGGCCGCGGCCTCCCTCACGCCCGCTCTCCCGGGGCCCCTTGTGGCCAGCTCACCTCTGCTGCTAACCAGCTCGCCAGCTGGGGGGAGTCCTGTGCTGCGTCCCGGGGGGACTGAGTCTAGGTCCCCTGCGCAGGACCCTCTCTGGGTCACGCAGAGAGCAGAGGGTTTCGCAGCGGCGGACATCAAGGTGGCCTCCCGGAGGCGGTGGGGGAGGGCCGGGCGCCGCACCCGCCAAACAAGCCAGCTGTTCCCCCATTGTCGCCGAGCCGTCGGCCCGCGCCGGGCGGTGTCTCCTGCTCCGGTGAGCGGCGGCGTGCAGGATGGCGGCGCCGGGCAGCGCGGGGCATTGCTCCCTCCCCTGGCCCGCTCCAGCTGATCTCCCAGCTGTGCGGGGTGGGCGGGCAGTCTGCCCGCTTACTCCGCACCCCGGAGCGGCTCCGGGGAGAGGGGGGGGTGGCGTGCAGGATGGCGGCGCCAGGCAGCGCGTTGCATGCTTCCTCCCCTGGCCGCTCCGGCGGATCTCCCAGCTGTGCGGGGGGGCGGGCGTTCGGCCTGCTTGCTCCGCGCCCCGGAGCGGCTCCAGGGAGAGGAGGGGGCGGCATCGCCACTTTGCAGCGGCCGGCGTCTTCCTGCTCCCTCCTCCTGCTCGGTCCGGCGCTCGGAAAGCTCCGCCTACCCACTTCCTGCTCCCGGGCGCCGGTGCGGCGGAGGGGAGCAGGCGCGTCCATCTCGCCATGCTCCGTCCTCTGCCCCTCGTGCGGCTTCGGGGGGGCTCGGCGGGCGTCGCGACGGCAGAGCCGGGCGCCGCTGCCCGCCGGTGTCGGGCGCCGTGCCTCCGGTCCCTGCTCCCCGGAGCGGACCGGGGCCCGGCGCGCATGGCGGAGGCCCCGCCCACTGACGCGGGTCGGGCCCGCCGTGCCGCTCGGAGTGCAGGGCGGGGATGGGAGCGCCCACTTCCGGCTCCTCCTCCGTTCGGGCCCGGGGCGCCGGGCGGCTGCACGACGCCTCCGTGCTTTCGGCGGCAGTCCGGCTGCTCGTCAGGTCCGGGAGGCGGCGCAGCCAGTCAGCCCCGTAGGTCCCCCGCAGCTCCGGAGAGCATCCCCTCCCTGATGCCTACCTGGCACCACCAAGCCCCGCCCACTTTCGCTGCTAGCGAGCGCTAGGGTCCCCGCCCACTCACTTCAGGTCGCAGCATATCAGGGCTGTGTTCAGCCAGTTCTCCGGTACCTTCCCTGCGGGCGCATGTATGCTGCCCGCAGGGGGTAACCTGGAGGCTGGCATTAACCCCACCAGGTCCCCAGAGTCCGCTGATCGGTCACACCCGACCGATCAGCAAGCTGATTTATCACCCGGCCTGACATCCAGCCTACCCCTGGCAGACGCAGCACGGATGCCTGCAAGGGGGTATCTGGGGTCAGGTCGTAGAGGTCACAGTGCTGCTGAACAGCGCATTGTTCGGTCCCTTAGGACCGATCAAGGCGCTCAACAGCAGTACAACGGGAATCACAGCGACATATCTGTAAACGCACCAAACACGGACACATTTACACCTCTCCCCACCGCCCAAATTCCTATTAAAAATTATCCGGTTAAAGCCGCCCCGCCAATTCCCAGCGTTGGGGGTGAAAACAGTTACCTCCTAACCCCCCCCCCCCCTTCTAAGTAGCACTGCGGGACCGTATTCGGTTAATAATCCCCGCAATAATGTTAGAATCCCCCCCCCCCCCATTACACCGCGAAGCAACGGCGGACGAAGGCGGAGACGCCAAAACATCCTCCCAATCTTCCTCAGATAAACTCCCATCACCATTTGCGCTACCCCTCTAAAAGCTCCCATAGGAGCCGCCGTAGACCCCGGGCCTCAGAAGGGCTGTTATCAGCAACATCTGAGGGGTCCGAGGTATCGCAGAGCCCGGATAGGAGGCTTCACGCACGGGACAAATTTTCTAAAATCACGGCACTCTCTAGGGCTTTCAGCCGGGAAGAACAATCCCCAGCGGCTTACAGCCACAACTGCCACGCAGTCACGGAAGAAAGAGCCGTTAATCCGCCACTATGTGGTTGTAATCAGGCTCCAACGCACGATACTCAGTGCATCGGCCAGTGCATCGGCCAGTCCCTCGCTGCAGCGGGAGCCAGAGTTTCCCCATCCTGCGACATCACCCCGTCAACATCTGCGGGGGTTCCTCCAGGATCGGAGTACACTCGTCCAGAATCACACAGCGGTGAGTGTTCCAAGGGTAACAAGGAAATGTTACACTAAGGGGTTAACTTAAAAGAAATGGAGCTAACTACAGCGGTAAAGGAGTGAATCTTACAATTATCTAATTCAAAAGGAAAAGTGGACCAGTTAAGCTGGTGGCTGAGTGGTTAAGCTCTTGGTTTACGGAATAGTAAAGTTTAGAGTTCTAGCCCAAAACATCCGGAACGTTGCTCTGAATCGTTTATATATCAGGACAGGGTTAACAGAAGAACACAGTGGTCGTGCTAGCTATTCAACGTGGGGAACTGCCGATTCCACACGCCGTGCAAATTCATGCGCCGCTGGGGGGCCCCAACGGGTTTTTTATTCCCTTTAGGCTAACAAGAACACCAACCTTATCCGATAACCTAAAATCGGCTCGCGAATTCCTCCGCATACTATAAAAAAAAAATAAAAAAAAAATAAAAAAAAAATAAATAAATAAATAAAAAAAAAAAAAAAAAAAATGGAAAAGGAGGTAGAATTGGGTAGGATAGCAGGCCCCTTTAAGCCGCTCCCCTTCAAAACATGAAAATATCTCCGTTAGGCATTATACCAAATAAGGAACCCGGTACATACCGCCTAATCCATCATCTATAAGCTCACCCAAAGGACGATTCGGTTAACGACGCAATTTCCCCAGAAGAAGCTTCCGTCTCATACGCGTCTTTTGATAAGGCGGTAGAGTTAGTCCGGGCAGCCGGACCCGGCGTCCTGCTAGCCAAATCCGACATTGAATCGGCATTCCGTTTATTACCCGGGCACCCCGAATGTTTCTACCTTCTGGGCTGCAAAGAGGACTAGCTCTATTACTTTGACATGTGCCTTCCAATGGGATGTTTCCATTTCATGTCACTAGTTTGAGCTATTCAGCACCTTTATAGGTTGGGTACAAAACGGGCAGTAAATCCCTAATTCACTACCTCGACAATTTCCTGTTCGTCAGCCCCAGTAATTCTAATCTCTGCTCCGAGTTACTAGAAAAATTCAAAACTATCTCACAAAAATTTGGAATGCCAATGTCACCGGAGAAAAACAAAAGGCGCTTCTCAGCCCGGCCATAGAATTAGATTCACCCGTCGCTAAAAGCAGAATCTGCTAGTATGGCAGACGTTCCTACAATCGTACAACGGGCACACGTGCGTCATGGCTAGAGAGACCGCAAGCAAGGAATTAGAGCTGACAATAGGGTGGAACAAAAACGAGGGTTTGCAGTCTATAATAACCAATGGTGCAAATTTGGTTGGCCAGAGAAATGGACGACAACAAAGTGGGGGCAAGACCCGGCCCTATGGGAATTGTTTGCGGTAGTAGCAGCAATGGAGATATGGGCCGATCAGTTGAGAAACATGAACATTCGTTTCCAAACAAAAAACGAGAAAACAGCGAAGAGATTAAATCGCATATCTTATTCAATACTTCAAAAATTGTGTTAATACTATGATACACTTCTTCCCTACAAAAAGTGGTACACAGACAGGGTGTTGGATAGAGAATGCTAATAATAATAATACTAGTACTCTGTAGAAAGGAATAATTCCTTCATAGTGCTACCTAGAAAGTAATAAATCCCCTTTTTTCTCTTGGACATACTCACTCTTTTGCGCCAGCTAGCGCTGATATGCCTAGAAAACAATATTTGGTGTAGAGCCACCACGGTGGCGGAAGTAGATGATAATATCATTAACCCACTGTTATTTTCCAATTGGCAGGCTTTCAGAATCCAGCAGCCCAACGCGCAAACCTGGGGTATTCGGTGTCCACGGTCCCTGAGGGACCCAGTGGCCAATCATTGATGCCCTTAATACGGGCCTCCGTTTCGCCAGCTACCTGACAGGTGTGTGGTAAGGCTTGGGAGGAGTGGTGCTCACTAATTCAGGGTAGGCCAGTCGGCGAAAGTGACGGAGCACGAAGCGAGGTGACAACTGATGTTCTATTACGGTTGAGAGCAGGCGGGGCGTCGGGCACCTCGGCACAACGCAAATTTATCAGGGCGGGCATTTTTCTTTCAATTATTGGGATGGGTAGAGGTAACTAAATCCTTCTGCATAAGACAAGCCATAAAAGGTTGGAAAAGGCTTCAGCCAAGCCAAGAATGTCGCCACCCCATTTCTCTGGGACTACTGCAGGACCTGATTGCGATATCCCCGTCAGTCTGCTCATCGCAATATGATGTAGCCCTCATATCGGCAGCTGTTGCGACCGTTTTTTCGGAGCACTGCGTAACAGCTAATCGCTACCGCGGTCAAAAAACACATGGGAAGGAGGCCTAATTAACGAGGACATAGTTATATGCAGCGACGCCCTGCGCATCAGGGTTAGAAAATCCAAATGCGATCCCACCGGTAGGGGCACATGGGTCCTGGTTAACTCTACAGAGGGCCCAGCTTGCCCGTTAAAAATGGTTAAAACATACGCCGTAATAAGACACGCTGGGAGATTTTTCTTCACGCATACAGACGGGTCCCCTTTAACCAAGTACCAATTCCAGGCAAGGTTCAAGCTATGCATACAAAAAATAAAAAATAAAAAAAAAAAAAAAAAAAAACACGGCGCAAATCAAAAGGAGTACGGAACACATTAGTTCCGGATAGGGGCGGCCATAGAGGCAGCTAAGGCAGGAGTGTCAGAGGCCGAAGTGCTGAGAATGGGGCGTTGGAAGTCCGCATGCTTTGCCCTGCTTAATTAACAGGTGTTGTCTCTTACAGAGGTTGAAGTTTGGGGTGTAGGAGATTCCTACGTATACTGGGCCAAAAAGAGGGCCAAACTGCGGCCAGGAGCAACAAATCTTCACCTCCCGGGCATAAAAGTTAACTGGAGGTGGAACAGAGGCCTTCGGTGGAAACAGGTGTTCAAGGAGATGGTTGGCATGGCAAGGAGGGCGGAACGCCCTGGGATAATGGTGTTACACCCGGGTGGCAATGACCTTGGCAAACAAAAGGTGGCCGAATGGTACAAATGGGTGACAACGGATATGGAACGGTTCAGCTGTCTGTTCAGGAACATGATACCGGTGTGGTCGGAGATAACACCACGGGCCGCATGGCGCGGCGCAAGAGATAAAAAAGCCATAGAGTGAACAAGGGGTAAATTCAATGCTCGGAACGGAAAATATGTGAGAGGAGGAGGCGGTATCGTGATTCGTCACCACCTGCTACAAGGGGACAACACGCCACAATTAAGACCGGACGGAGTTCACCTGACAGACATTGGCCTCGATAATTTTTTTTGTTGGTTGGGTTTACAGGATGGGGTTGAACAGGCCCTAAAAGTGTTGGGTGGGGTCGGAGTCCCGCGTAGGTAATACACGGGATCCTCCGTGGCGGAAGAAGCGGAGGAGGGCAAAGGTCGTAACCGCTCGTTGGGCCAATTACCCTGTCGATCACGGACAGAAGCTCAGCGCGAGCGCCCGTTACGATATGTAATTGCCTTTCTCTGCTTATTTAATTAATAAACTGTGACCGACCTGTTCAACCCACCTAGGACTGTGTGTGTTTCATTACGGGATTGATGGGAGGGGGGAAGGCACTGGTTACGACACCCAGGTCTCCACAGTCTGGCAGACGCGGTACTGTATAAGGTGCGCGTCTCTGACTGGGGAGCACCTAGATAGAGCAGCATTAAATGATGTCAGTGCCAGTCCCCCCCTGGCATCACTCCCCCATGGTGATGCACTAATGGGAAGACCCCCGGCCGGCTGGTGGTCACTAGAGGGGAGGGGGGGGAGCTCCTAGTTAACCCCCCTTGCATCACTCCCCCTTAGTGATGCACTGACCGGAAGGCCCCCAGCCGGCCAGTGGTCACTAGAGGGGTGGGGTCCTACGGCCACTCCTACAGGGGTTAAAGCTAGGCGTCCGGCCGGGAACTTCCTCTTTTCCTCCCGGCGGACGCCTGGAAGCTGTTGTCCCACCCTCCCTCCCCTTTTAAAGGCTAATTGATGATACTAACCCGAGGGATGAGGTAAATTTGTAAATGCTATTATATTTTATATATAAAAAAAAAAAAAAAAAAATGTATATACGTATGTGATATAACTAACCATAGTAACCTTTTATTAAGT
Organism: Ranitomeya variabilis; assembly: GCF_051348905.1. Lineage (NCBI taxonomy): Eukaryota > Metazoa > Chordata > Amphibia > Anura > Dendrobatidae > Ranitomeya > Ranitomeya variabilis. The sequence continues at coordinate 6,429,613 of NC_135239.1, forward strand.
CACAGCGGAAGAAGCGGAGGAGGGCAAAGGTCGTAACCGCTCGTTGGGCCAATTACCCTGTCGATCACGGACAGAAGCTCAGCGCGAGCGCCCGTTACGATATGTAATTGCCTTTCTCTGCTTATTTAATTAATAAACTGTGACCGACCTGTTCAACCCACCTAGGACTGTGTGTGTTTCATTACGGGATTGATGGGAGGGGGGAAGGCACTGGTTACGACACCCAGGTCTCCACAGTCTTACACTCCAGAGGTGCACTCACTATTCTGCTGGTGTAGTCACTGTGTACATACATTACATTACTGATCCCGTGTTACATCCTGTATTATACCCCAGAGCTGCACTCACTATTCTGCTGGTGCAGTCACTGTGTACATACATTACATTACTGATCCCGTGTTACATCCTGTATTATACCCCAGAGCTGCGCTCACTATTCTGCTGGTGCAGTCACTGTGTACATACATTACTGATCCTGAGTTACCTCCTGTATTATACTCCAGAGCTGCACTCACTATTCTGCTGGTGTAGTCACTGTGTACATACATTACATTACTGATCCCGTGTTACATCCTGTATTATACCCCAGAGCTGCACTCACTATTCTGCTGGTGCAGTCACTGTGTACATACATTACATTACTGATCCCGTGTTACATCCTGTATTATACCCCAGAGCTGCGCTCACTATTCTGCTGGTGCAGTCACTGTGTACATACATTACTGATCCTGAGTTACATCCTGTATTATACCCCAGAGCTGCACTCACTATTCTGCTGGTGCAGTCACTGTGTACACACATTACATTACTGATCCTGAGTTACCTCCTGTACTATATCCCAGAGCTGCACTCACTATTCTGCTGGTGCAGTCACTGTGCACATACATTACATTACTGATCCTGAGTTACATCCTGTATTATACCCCAGAGCTGCACTCACTATTCTGCTGGTGCAGTCACTGTATACATTACATTACTGATCCTGAGTTACATCCTGTATTATACCCCAGAGCTGCGCTCACTATTCTGCTGGTGCAGTCACTGTGTACATACATTACATTACTGATCCCGTGTTACATCCTGTATTATACCCCAGAGCTACACTCACTATTCTGCTGGTGCAGTCACTGTGTACATACATTACATTACTGATCCTGAGTTACCTCCTGTATTATACCCCAGAGCTGCACTCACTATTCTGCTGGTGCAGTCACTGTGTATATACATTACATTACTGATCCTGAGTTACATCCTGTATTATACCCCAGAGCTGCACTCACTATTCTGCTGGTGCAGTCACTGTGTACATACATTACATTACTGATCCTGAGTTACATCCTGTATTATACCCCAGAGCTGCACTCACTATTCTGCTGGTGCAGTCACTGTGTATATACATTACATTACTGATCCTGAGTTACATCCTGTATTATACCCCAGAGCTGCACTCACTATTCTGCTGGTGCAGTCACTGTGTACATACATTACATTACTGATCCTGAGTTACATCCTGTATTATACCCCAGAGCTGCACTCACTATTCTGCTGGTGCAGTCACTGTGTACATACATTACATTACTGATCCTGAGTTACATCCTGTATTATACTCCAGAGCTGCACTCACTATTCTGCTGGTGCAGTCACTGTGTACATATATTACATTACTGATCCTGAGTTACATACTGTATTATACTCCAGAGCTGCACTCACTATTCTGCTGGTGCAGTCACTGTGTACATACATTACATTACTGATCCTGAGTTACCTCCTGTATTATACCCCAGAGCTGCACTCACTATTCTGCTGGTGCAGTCACTGTGTACATACATTACATTACTGATCCTGAGTTACCTCCTGTATTATACCCCAGAGCTGCACTCACTATTCTGCTGGTGCAGTCTCTGTGTACATACATTACATTACTGATCCTGTATTATACTCCAGAGCTGCACTCACTATTCTGCTGGTGCAGTCGCTGTGTACATACATTACATTACTGATCCTGAGTTACATCCTGTATTATACCCCAGAGCTGCGCTCACTATTTTATTATTATATTGTATACCATATATTATGTAATTGTGGAGGATTTTCATCCATTTCTGCGTGTGATTTTAGCGTCAGTTGCCTCTTATCTCTCGCTCCTTTTGTCTCTTTTGTATCTAGCTCACATGTTACATACATATGACTTTGACTTATTAGTTGTGGGATGTCCGCACCTTACATTATCACCCAAACATCCCCTCCCCCGCGGGGGGCTCGTTACACCAGAGACCCCTTCCGTGGACTGTGTTAGATCAATTAGGTGGGCTGTGAAGTGGAGCTGCAGTTGCGTTTAGTGGATTGCCCCCTGCGCAGGCGGCGGTTTACGAGTCTCTGTTGCAGGGAGGAGAAGGGCCCTCTGCTGTGCCAATCAGCAAAATATTTTTCCATGCGTCCTTTTAAGTAATATCATATGTGTTTAATGGGCTAATGTACAACAGCTTTAATGAGCGCAGACTGGGACCGGCGGAGGGAAAGATTCTTTTTATTCTGAGTCACAAACAGTCCGCTCGCAGAGGTTTGGTGAGTAAATGCCTTTCTCTTGTTTCGCCGTCCATTCTGTGAAATACCTGGTGTTTTCAACGTCACAGAAAAGTTTTAACTTTTTAAACTTTTGTATAAAATCCAATTTCATTTTTTTTTGCCTTTCGGAATCGAATCAAATTATTTCTTTTCATTACTTTTCTACGCTGGCGACTTTCATTCTTGTGTTAACCATTGGCCCCAGGACACATGAGACAGGCGGTGGCTGCGCCGCACTCCGTCCACAAGTCGCGCTACGAAGACTTTCTCGTCATGTCGTGAGAAGAATTTGTAGATTTTACATCTCAGCCTGAGAATGAAGAAGTTTAATGTGAGAATATGGAGCCTGACGAGGGGTCGGCGGCGATAATAACTACATGACACAATGGGATTAGTAAGTCGGGAACATTCCGAGCAGCGGGGCGTGACTGTTCTATCACTCCTGCGCGGCCGTCATGTACTGAGCTGCAGTAAGTCACTGATGGAACATAAATGCAAAAGTTCTCATACCCTGCGACAGCTCCCGGTATTTCAAGAAATCTGTGTTCCTAAAAGATTAGTGATGTCACCATCTCAGGCAGTGATGCCGTCACAAAGCAGTGATGTCACTATCTTAGGAAGTGACGTCGCCATCTCAGAAAGTGATGTCACCATATCAGGAAGTTATGTCATCACATAAAGCAGTGATGTCACCATATCAGGAAGTTATGTCATCACATAAAGCAGTGATGTCACCCTGTTAGGCATTGATGTCACCATCTCAGGCAGTGATGTCACCATATCAGGAAGTTATGTCATCACATAAAGCAGCGATGCTACCCTGAGAGGCAGTGATGTCACCTAGTACACACTCATTCTACCCCACCCCCACGACGTGACATCATAGGTTGGTACAGAGGCTTCTTGGCTCGCACAGTGTCTGGATCCTCAGGACAGAAAGGTTTCTCCTTGTCCTCGCCCTCCTTTCCTCGTATTAAGTTACAGACCCCCTCCTTTCCTCGTATAGTCTTCCTTTCCTCTTACAACATTACAGTCGCCCTCTTTGCCTTGTATAACGTTAGTTGCCCTTCTTTCCTCGTATAACATTACTGTGATCCTCCTTTCCTTGTATAACATTATAGTCGCCCTCCTTTCCTCGTATAACAGTACAGTTGCCCTTCTTTCCTCGTATTAAGTTACAGTCATCCTCCTTTCCTCATATAACGTTAGTCGTCCTTTCCTCGTATAAGGTTACTGTCGCCCCCCTTCGTATAACATTACAGTCACCGTCCTTGACTTGTATAACGTTACAGTTGCCCTTCTTTCCTTATAATATTACTGTGATCCTCCTTTCCTCGTATAATGTTATAGTCACCTTCCTTTCCTCGTATAATGTTACAGTCGCCTTCCTTTCCTTGTATAACGCTACAGTCGCCCTCCTCTCCTCGTATAACAGTACAGTCGCCCTCCTCTCCTCATGTAACGTTACAGTCGCCCTCCTCTCCTCATATAACCTTGCAGTTGCCCTCCTTCCCTCGTGTAACATTACTGTGATCCTCCTTTCCTCGTATAATGTTACAGTTGCCCTCCGTTCCTCGTATAATGCTAGTCGCCCTCCTTTCCTCGTATAATGTTACAGTCACCCTCCTCTCCTCGTGTAAAGTTACTGTCACCCTCCTTTCCTCGTATAACATTACTGTGATCCTCCTTTCCTCGTATAATGTTACAGTCGCCCTCCTCTCCTCGTGTAAAGTTACTGTCACCCTCCTTTCCTCGTATAACATTACTGTGATCCTCCTTTCCTCGTATAATGTTACAGTCGCCCTCCTTTCCTTGTATAACGCTACAGTCGCCCTCCTCTCCTCGTATAACGTTACAGTCGCCCTCCTCTCCTCGTATAACGTTACAGTTGCCCTCCTTCCCTCATGTAACGTTACAGTCGCCCTCCTTTCCTCGTATAACATTACTGTGATCCTCCTTTCCTCGTATAACGTTACAGTTGCCCTCCTTCCTTCATGTAACGTTACAGTCGCCCTCCTTTCCTCGTATAACATTACTGTGATCCTCCTTTCCTCGTATAATGTTACAGTCGCCCTCCTTTCCTTGTATAACGCTACAGTCGCCCTCCTCTCCTCGTATAACAGTACAGTCACCCTTCTTCCCTCGTGTAACGTTACAGTCGCCCTCCTTTCCTCGTATAACATTACTGTGATCCTCCTTTCCTCGTATAACGTTACAGTTGCCCTCCTTCCCTCGTGTAACGTTACAGTCGCCCTCCTTTCCTCGTATAACATTACTGTGATCCTCCTTTCCTCGTATAATGTTACAGTCGCCCTCCTTTCCTTGTATAACGCTACAGTCGCCCTCCTCTCCTCGTATAACGTTACAGTTGCCCTCCTTCCCTCGTGTAACGTTACAGTCGCCCTCCTTTCCTCGTATAACATTACTGTGATCCTCCTTTCCTTGTATAATGTTACAGTCGCCCTCCATTCCTTGTATAACGCTACAGTCGCCCTCCTCTCCTCGTATAACGTTACAGTTGCCCTCCTTCCCTCGTGTAACGTTACAGTTGCCCTCCTTTCCTCGTATAACATTACTGTGACCCTCTTTCCCTCGTATAATGTTACAGTCGCCCTCCTTTTCTTGTATAACGCTACAGTCGCCCTTCTCTCCTCATGTAACGTTACAGTTGCCCTCCTTCTCTCGTGTAACATTACTGTCACCCTCCTTTCCTCGTATAACATTACTGTGATCCTCCTTTCCTCGTATAATGTTACAGTCGCCCTCCTTTCCTTGTATAACGCTACAGTCGCCCGCCTCTCCTCGTATAACGTTACAGTCGCCCTCCTCTCCTTGTGTAACGTTACAGTCGCCCTCCTCTCCTCGTATAACGTTACAGTCGCCCTCCTCTCCTCGTGTAACGTTACAGTCGCCCTCCTATCCTCGTATAACATTACTGTGATCCTCCTTTCCTCGTATAATGTTACAGTCGCCCTCCTTTCCTTGTATAATGCTACAGTCACCCTCCTCTCCTCGTATAACGTTACAGTCGCCCTCCTCTCCTTGTGTAACGTTACAGTCGCCCTCCTTTCCTCGTATAACATTACTGTGATCCTCCTTTCCTCGTATAACGTTACAGTCGCCCTCCTCTCCTCGTATAACGCTACAGTTGCCCTCCTTCCCTCGTGTAACGTTACAGTCGCCCTCCTTTCCTAGTATAACATTACAGTCATCCTCCTTTCCTCGTATGTTACAGTCGCCCTCCTCTCCTCGTATAACGTTACAGTTGCCCTCCTTCCCTCGTATAACGTTACAGTTGCCCTCCTTCCCTCGTGTAACGTTACAGTTGCCCTCCTTTCCTCGTATAACATTACTGTGACCCTCCTTCCCTCGTATAATGTTACAGTTGCCCTCCTTTCCTCGTATGTTACAGTCGCCCTCCTCTCCTCGTATAACGTTACAGTTGCCCTCCTTCCCTCGTGTAACGTTACAGTTGCCCTCCTTTCCTCGTATAACATTACTGTGACCCTCCTTTCCTCGTATAATGTTACAGTCGCCCTCCTTTCCTTGTATAACGCTACAGTCGCCCTCCTCTCCTCGTATAACGTTACAGTCGCCCTCCTCTCCTCGTGTAACGTTACAGTTGCCCTCCTTTCCTCGTATAACATTACTGTGATCCTCCTTTCCTCGTATAACGTTACAGTCGCCCTCCTTTCCTTGTATAACGCTACAGTCGCCCTCCTCTCCTCGTATAACGTTACAGTCGCCCTCCTCTCCTCGTGTAACGTTACAGTCGCCCTCCTTTCCTCGTATAACATTACTGTGATCCTCCTTTCCTCGTATAATGTTACAGTCGCCCTCCTTTCCTCGTATAACATTACTGTGATCCTCCTTTCCTCGTATAATGTTACAGTCGCCCTCCTTTCCTTGTATAATGCTACAGTCGCCCTCCTCTCCTCGTATAACGTTACAGTCGCCCTCCTCTCCTTGTGTAACGTTACAGTCGCCCTCCTTTCCTCGTATAACATTACTGTGATCCTCCTTTCCTCGTATGTTACAGTCGCCCTCCTCTCCTCGTATAATGTTACAGTCGCCCTCCTTTCCTTGTATAACGCTACAGTCGCCCTCCTTTCCTTGTATAACGCTACAGTCGCCCTCCTCTCCTCGTATAACGTTACAGTTGCCCTCCTCTCCTTGTGTAACGTTACAGTCGCCCTCCTTTCCTCGTATAACATTACTGTGATCCTCCTTTCCTCGTATGTTACAGTCGCCCTCCTCTCCTCGTATAATGTTACAGTCGCCCTCCTTTCCTTGTATAACGCTACAGTCGCCCTCCTCTCCTTGTATAACGCTACAGTCGCCCTCCTCTCCTCGTATAATGTTACAGTTGCCCTCCTCTCCTCGTATAACGTTACAGTCGCCCTCCTTTCCTTGTATAACGCTACAGTCGCCCTCCTCTCCTCGTATAACGTTACAGTCGCCCTCCTCTCCTTGTGTAACGTTACAGTCGCCCTCCTCTCCTCGTATAACGCTACAGTCGCCCTCCTCTCCTCGTATAATGTTACAGTCGCCCTCCTTTCCTTGTATAACGCTACAGTCGCCCTCCTCTCCTCGTATAATGTTACAGTTGCCCTCCTCTCCTCGTATAACGTTACAGTCGCCCTCCTCTCCTCGTATAATGTTGCAGTTGCCCTCCTCTCCTCGTATAATGTTACAGTCGCCCTCCTTTCCTCGTATAATAATAATGTTTCTTTTTATATAGCGCTAACATATTCCGCAGCGCTTTACAGTTTTGCACACATTATCACTGCTGTCCCCCAATAGGGCTCACAATCATGCTGACCCATCGGTGACCTGTGATCATGTGACGGGGTCACCGATGGATGGAATTAGTGACGCACTTTCTGTAAGTGCAAGTTGTATGCCACTGAGCTCGCAACAAACAGGGAGAGTCCGCAGTAGGGATACTATTATGCCACATCCTTTAGAGTCTAAGCTGTGGCTCTTTGGGGTCCGCTCATCCCTCGTTATCACCCGTCCTGAATGTTCTTCATTTCTCACTGTAGAATGATAATCTCCAAATTGTTTGGAATGCCTTATTACTTTGTGATCTCATTGCTGACGTCTTCCCACCTTTGTGTGAACAAGCGCCTGAATATTCAGATGATCTTGTGTTAATGACCAAATACTTATTTTCCACCATAATTTGCAAAATAAATCTTCCAAATCAGACAAGGTGATTTCCTGGATTTGTTTTCTCAGTTTGTCTCCCATAGTTGTGGTCTACCTATGATGTCAGTTACAGGCCGCTCTCATCTTTATAAGTGGGAGAACTTGCACAATTGTCGGCTGACTACATACTTTTTTCCCCACTGTAGATGGGGAATATAATCACTAAGATCAGAAAAATATTAACCCCTTCATGACCTTGCAATTTTCCATTTTTGCGCTTTTGTTTTTTTCCTCCCCTTCTTCCAAGACCTTACCTTTTTTATTTTTCAGTAAATATAACCGGATAAGAGCTTTTTTTTGTGGGACTAGTTGTAGTTTTGAGTGACAACATTGATTTGACCAGATAGTGCACTGGACAAAAATTCCACATTCAGTGAAATTGGAAAACAAAGTGCGATTCCACAATTGTTTTCAGGGTCTTAACTTACGGTGTTCGCTATATGGTAAAACTGACCTGCCAATATGATTCTCCAGGTCAGTACGAGTGCGCAGATATCAAACATGTATAGGATATTTTTTATGAAACAATTTTCTAAATTTGTAAAAAAAAAAAACAAATTTTGCTTATGTCGCCATTTTCCGAGACCTGTAGCATTTTCATTTTTCAGGATCTAGGGCTGGCTGAAAGCTTTTTTTTGTGGCCTGAGCTGATTAATTTATTGATACCATTTTGGGGTAGATATGATGTTTAGATTGCTTCTTATTGCATTTCATTGCAATATTGTGACAGACCAAAAAATGTATCTCTGGTGTTTTAATCTTTCTCTTGTTACCCATTTACCGATTGGCTTAATTTGCTTTATATGTTTTGATAGATCGGATATTTTTGAACGCACCGATACCAAGCATGTGTAGTTTATTCAATTGTTTCATTTTCAGTGAGGTGATTGGAACTTTTTTTGGTTTTTACATTTTTTTTTATATATTAAAAAAATTCCCACTTTTTACTGACTTGAATAGTTGCCTTAGGGGACCTGAAGCTGCTGTCATCTGATCTCCTGTGCTTCAGCACTGCTATGTATGGCAAAAATCACGATCTATGAACGTCAGCCACAAGCCGGCACTCACAGGAGATTCACAATGACAGGCATGGGGTCTTCTGCAGGCTTCCGACTATCATGACCACCCATTAGTGCTCCGCGATCACATGACAGGGGCGCAGATGGGCAGGATTTGTGATTCACTTCTGGCCGGTGAGTGTTAAATCCTGCTCACCAGCCACCTCAGTGACTGACAGTGAGATTTAACAGGTTATCAGCCGCAGGTGGATTACCACTCCACTCACAGCTGTAACAGGCACTTGATGGCTGTTTCGCACCTGACAGACGCTTCTTCAGGTAGGGGGACGTGCCTGTCATGTGCACTTTTGCTGAGCACCACTGAAGTGCTGGGTTCGCGCTTTCTGCTGTGTGCCAATACTGACTCTCTAAAATGAACTACAATCTTAATTATTTGATTACTTGCTGAGATTCCGCAGAAGAACATTATTCTCTGGAGCTGAGATCAGGATATGTATCAGCGTGATCTGAATCAGGTGGTCGGATCGCTGGTGGTCGGATCGCTGGTGGTCGGATCGTTGGTGGTCGGATCCCTGGTGGTCGGATCCCTGGTGGTCGGATCGCTGGTGGTCGGATCCCTGGTGGTCGGATCGTTGGTGGTCGGATCCCTGGTGGTCGGATCCCTGGTGGTCGGATCGCTGGTGGTCGGATCCCTGGTGGTCGGATCGCTGGTGGTCGGATCGTTGGTGGTCGGATCGTTGGTGGTCGGATCGCTGGTGGCGCAGACTGTCGCTGTGATTATAAGTATATTATTATTATTATTATTATTCATTTATATTGCTACATTGTTACAATCGTTCATACGATGATTAACCATTGCTGGGAATTTCTGTATTCGCATACACCGATGTGAGAGCTGGCAGCATTACAGAGGGATTTATCAGCTCCAGGTTGTTACATTATTCTTTTACCAGAAATAACATTTGTCACAATTAATGTTTTCCTTTTTTATACATAACTTTTTTTCCCTTTTAGTCCATGTGTGGAGTAATTATTATAAATGGTATTTGACTGTCGGACCGGAGGAGAGCGTGTCGCAGGCTGGGCCCCGGTATTTAAACCAGGGAAACCCAGGTAGGACATGAAAAATGAGCTGTAATGGGATTTCTCCCGACCTTCCCCTGTAATATAAAATAATGTGATCATAACACAGGGTTGTAATAGGGTCAGAACAGGCCGAGATCTGGGATTCCTGTTAGCAATTAGATTTGGGATTCCATGATTAATTCCGAGCTGGTACCAGGCCGGGGAATATTAAATCTTGGAGAAAGGCCTGTTAAACATTTGTTTTTCTTAATTTTGTGTCACATTAGAGGGATGTTGTGAAGCTTCGGAGATTTGATTTTGTGTGTGTTACAGAAAGCATCAATTTCTATGTCTCATTGCCGGGATGACGGCTCAGGGCCGGGACGGTGTCTCATCCCCGCTGATCAGCACGCTGAAGAACTCCAGGGATTCAGAGACGAGATCTAAAGAGAGGAGAATGTGGCGAAACCAGGATCAAAGCACCAAACTGCTCCTATGGGGGTATGAGCTGGTAACGCACAATGCCTAGGCACAGTTATAATATACCGCTATATATGTTTACCTATGGGGGTACGAGCTGGTAACGCACAATGCCTAGGCACAGTTATAATATACCGCTATATATGTTTACCTATGAGGGTATGAGCTGGTAACGCACAATGCCTAGGCACAGTTATTATATACCGCTATATATGTTTACCTATGGGGGTACGAGCTGGTAACGCACAATGCCTAGGCACAGTTATTATATACCGCTATATATGTTTACCTATGGGGGTACGAGCTGGTAACGCACAATGCCTAGGCACAGTTATTATATACCGCTATATATGTTTACCTATGGGGGTATGAGCTGGTAACGCACAATGCCTAGGCACAGTTATTATATACCGCTATATATGTTTACCTATGAGGGTATGAGCTGGTAACACACAATGCCTAGGCACAGTTATTATATACCGCTATATATGTTTACCTATGGGGGTACGAGCTGGTAACACACAATGCCTAGGCACAGTTATTATATACCGCTATATATGTTTACCTATGAGGGTATGAGCTGGTAACGCACAATGCCTAGGCACAGTTATTATATACCGCTATATATGTTTACCTATGGGGGTATGAGCTGGTAACGCACAATGCCTAGGCACAGTTATTATATACCGCTATATATGTTTACCTATGGGGGTACGAGCTGGTAACGCACAATGCCTAGGCACAGTTATTATATACCGCTATATATGTTCACCTATGAGGGTATGAGCTGGTAACACACAATGCCTAGGCACAGTTATAATATACCGCTATATATGTTTACCTATGAGGGTATGAGCTGGTAACGCACAATGCCTAGGCACAGTTATAATATACCGCTATATATGTTTACCTATGGGGGTATGAGCTGGTAACACACAATGCCTAGGCACAGGTATAATATACCGCTATATATGTTTACCTATGAGGGTATGAGCTGGTAACGCACAATGCCTAGGCACAGTTATAATATACCGCTATATATGTTTACCTATGGGGGTATGAGCTGGTAACGCACAATGCCTAGGCACAGTTATTATATACCGCTATATATGTTTACCTATGGGGGTATGAGCTGGTAACGCACAATGCCTAGGCACAGTTATAATATACCGCTATATATGTTTACCTATGGGGGTATGAGCTGGTAACGCACAATGCCTAGGCACAGTTATTATATACCGCTATATATGTTTACCTATGGGGGTATGAGCTGGTAACACACAATGCCTAGGCACAGTTATAATATACCGCTATATATGTTTACCTATGGGGGTATGAGCTGGTAACGCACAATGCCTAGGCACAGGTATAATATACCGCTATATATGTTTACCTATGAGGGTATGAGCTGGTAACACACAATGCCTAGGCACAGTTATAATATACCGCTATATATGTTTACCTATGGGGGTATGAGCTGGTAACACACAATGCCTAGGCACAGTTATAATATACCGCTATATATGTTCACCTATGGGGGTATGAGCTGGTAACGCACAATGCCTAGGCACAGTTATAATATACCGCTATATATGTTTACCTATGGGGGTATGAGCTGGTAACACACAATGCCTAGGCACAGTTATTATATACCGCTATATATGTTTACCTATGGGGGTATGAGCTGGTAACACACAATGCCTAGGCACAGTTATAATATACCGCTATATATGTTTACCTATGGGGGTATGAGCTGGTAACGCACAATGCCTAGGCACAGTTATAATATACCGCTATATATGTTTACCTATGAGGGTATGAGCTGGTAACACACAATGCCTAGGCACAGTTATAATATACCGCTATATATGTTTACCTATGGGGGTATGAGCTGGTAACACACAATGCCTAGGCACAGTTATAATATACCGCTATATATGTTTACCTATGAGGGTACGAGCTGGTAACACACAATGCCTAGGCACAGGTATAATATACCGCTATATATGTTTACCTATGAGGGTATGAGCTGGTAACACACAATGCCTAGGCACAGTTATAATATACCGCTATATATGTTTACCTATGAGGGTATGAGCTGGTAACGCACAATGCCTAGGCACAGTTATAATATACCGCTATATATGTTTACCTATGGGGGTATGAGCTGGTAACACACAATGCCTAGGCACAGTTATAATATACCGCTATATATGTTTACCTATGAGGGTATGAGCTGGTAACACACAATGCCTAGGCACAGTTATTATATACCGCTATATATGTTTACCTATGGGGGTATGAGCTGGTAACGCACAATGCCTAGGCACAGTTATAATATACCGCTATATATGTTTACCTATGAGGGTATGAGCTGGTAACACACAATGCCTAGGCACAGTTATAATATACCGCTATATATGTTTACCTATGGGGGTATGAGCTGGTAACACACAATGCCTAGGCACAGTTATAATATACCGCTATATATGTTTACCTATGAGGGTATGAGCTGGTAACACACAATGCCTAGGCACAGTTATAATATACCGCTATATATGTTTACCTATGGGGGTATGAGCTGGTAACACACAATGCCTAGGCACAGTTATAATATACCGCTATATATGTTTACCTATGGGGGTATGAGCTGGTAACGCACAATGCCTAGGCACAGTTATAATATACCGCTATATATGTTTACCTATGGGGGTATGAGCTGGTAACACACAATGCCTAGGCACAGTTATAATATACCGCTATATATGTTTACCTATGGGGGTATGAGCTGGTAACGCACAATGCCTAGGCACAGTTATAATATACCGCTATATATGTTTACCTATGGGGGTATGAGCTGGTAACGCACAATGCCTAGGCACAGTTATTATATACCGCTATATATGTTACCTATGGGGGTATGAGCTGGTAACACACAATGCCTAGGCACAGTTATAATATACCGCTATATATGTTTACCTATGAGGGTATGAGCTGGTAACACACAATGCCTAGGCACAGTTATAATATACCGCTATATATGTTTACCTATGAGGGTATGAGCTGGTAACGCACAATGCCTAGGCACAGTTATTATATACCGCTTTATATGTTTACCTATGGGGGTATGAGCTGGTAACGCACAATGCCTAGGCACAGTTATAATACACCGCTATGTATGTTTACCTATGAGGGTATGAGCTGGTAACACACAATGCCTAGGCACAGTTATAATATACCGCTATATATGTTTACCTATGGGGGTATGAGCTGGTAACACACAATGCCTAGGCACAGTTATAATATACCGCTATATATGTTTACCTATGGGGGTATGAGCTGGTAACACACAATGCCTAGGCACAGTTATAATATACCGCTATATATGTTTACCTATGGGGGTATGAGCTGGTAACACACAATGCCTAGGCACAGTTATAATATACCGCTATATATGTTTACCTATGAGGGTATGAGCTGGTAACACACAATGCCTAGGCACAGTTATAATATACCGCTATATATGTTTACCTATGGGGGTATGAGCTGGTAACACACAATGCCTAGGCACAGTTATAATATACCGCTATATATGTTTACCTATGGGGGTATGAGCTGGTAACGCACAATGCCTAGGCACAGTTATAATATACCGCTATATATGTTTACCTATGGGGGTATGAGCTGGTAACACACAATGCCTAGGCACAGTTATAATATACCGCTATATATGTTTACCTATGAGGGTATGAGCTTGTAACGCACAATGCCTAGGCACAGTTATAATATACCGCTATATATGTTTACCTATGGGGGTATGAGCTGGTAACGCACAATGCCTAGGCACAGTTATAATATACCGCTATATATGTTTACCTATGGGGGTATGAGCTGGTAACACACAATGCCTAGGCACAGTTATAATATACCGCTATATATGTTTACCTATGGGGGTATGAGCTGGTAACGCACAATGCCTAGGCACAGTTATAATATACCGCTATATATGTTTACCTATGAGGGTATGAGCTGGTAACGCACAATGCCTAGGCACAGTTATTATATACCGCTATATATGTTTACCTATGGGGGTATGAGCTGGTAACGCACAATGCCTAGGCACAGTTATAATATACCGCTATATATGTTTACCTATGAGGGTATGAGCTGGTAACGCACAATGCCTAGGCACAGTTATTATATACCGCTATATATGTTTACCTATGGGGGTATGAGCTGGTAACGCACAATGCCTAGGCACAGTTATTATATACCGCTATATATGTTTACCTATGAGGGTATGAGCTGGTAACGCACAATGCCTAGGCACAGTTATAATATACCGCTATATATGTTTACCTATGGGGGTATGAGCTGGTAACACACAATGCCTAGGCACAGGTATAATATACCGCTATATATGTTTACCTATGAGGGTATGAGCTGGTAACGCACAATGCCTAGGCACAGTTATAATATACCGCTATATATGTTTACCTATGAGGGTATGAGCTGGTAACGCACAATGCCTAGGCACAGTTATAATATACCGCTATATATGTTTACCTATGGGGGTATGAGCTGGTAACGCACAATGCCTAGGCACAGTTATTATATACCGCTATATATGTTTACCTATGGGGGTATGAGCTGGTAACGCACAATGCCTAGGCACAGTTATAATATACCGCTATATATGTTTACCTATGGGGGTATGAGCTGGTAACGCACAATGCCTAGGCACAGTTATTATATACCGCTATATATGTTTACCTATGGGGGTATGAGCTGGTAACACACAATGCCTAGGCACAGTTATAATATACCGCTATATATGTTTACCTATGGGGGTATGAGCTGGTAACGCACAATGCCTAGGCACAGGTATAATATACCGCTATATATGTTTACCTATGAGGGTATGAGCTGGTAACACACAATGCCTAGGCACAGTTATAATATACCGCTATATATGTTTACCTATGGGGGTATGAGCTGGTAACGCACAATGCCTAGGCACAGGTATAATATACCGCTATATATGTTTACCTATGAGGGTATGAGCTGGTAACACACAATGCCTAGGCACAGGTATAATATACCGCTATATATGTTTACCTATGAGGGTATGAGCTGGTAACGCACAATGCCTAGGCACAGTTATAATATACCGCTATATATGTTCACCTATGGGGGTATGAGCTGGTAACGCACAATGCCTAGGCACAGTTATAATATACCGCTATATATGTTTACCTATGGGGGTATGAGCTGGTAACACACAATGCCTAGGCACAGTTATTATATACCGCTATATATGTTTACCTATGGGGGTATGAGCTGGTAACACACAATGCCTAGGCACAGTTATAATATACCGCTATATATGTTTACCTATGGGGGTATGAGCTGGTAACGCACAATGCCTAGGCACAGTTATTATATACCGCTATATATGTTTACCTATGGGGGTATGAGCTGGTAACGCACAATGCCTAGGCACAGTTATAATATACCGCTATATATGTTTACCTATGAGGGTATGAGCTGGTAACACACAATGCCTAGGCACAGTTATAATATACCGCTATATATGTTTACCTATGGGGGTATGAGCTGGTAACACACAATGCCTAGGCACAGTTATAATATACCGCTATATATGTTTACCTATGAGGGTATGAGCTGGTAACACACAATGCCTAGGCACAGTTATAATATACCGCTATATATGTTTACCTATGGGGGTATGAGCTGGTAACACACAATGCCTAGGCACAGTTATAATATACCGCTATATATGTTTACCTATGGGGGTATGAGCTGGTAACGCACAATGCCTAGGCACAGTTATAATATACCGCTATATATGTTTACCTATGGGGGTATGAGCTGGTAACACACAATGCCTAGGCACAGTTATAATATACCGCTATATATGTTTACCTATGGGGGTATGAGCTGGTAACGCACAATGCCTAGGCACAGTTATAATATACCGCTATATATGTTTACCTATGGGGGTATGAGCTGGTAACGCACAATGCCTAGGCACAGTTATAATATACCGCTATATATGTTTACCTATGAGGGTATGAGCTGGTAACACACAATGCCTAGGCACAGTTATAATATACCGCTATATATGTTTACCTATGAGGGTATGAGCTGGTAACGCACAATGCCTAGGCACAGTTATTATATACCGCTTTATATGTTTACCTATGGGGGTATGAGCTGGTAACGCACAATGCCTAGGCACAGTTATAATACACCGCTATGTATGTTTACCTATGAGGGTATGAGCTGGTAACACACAATGCCTAGGCACAGTTATAATATACCGCTATATATGTTTACCTATGGGGGTATGAGCTGGTAACACACAATGCCTAGGCACAGTTATAATATACCGCTATATATGTTTACCTATGGGGGTATGAGCTGGTAACACACAATGCCTAGGCACAGTTATAATATACCGCTATATATGTTTACCTATGGGGGTATGAGCTGGTAACACACAATGCCTAGGCACAGTTATTATATACCGCTATATATGTTTACCTATGGGGGTATGAGCTGGTAACGCACAATGCCTAGGCACAGTTATAATATACCGCTATATATGTTTACCTATGAGGGTATGAGCTTGTAACGCACAATGCCTAGGCACAGTTATAATATACCGCTATATATGTTTACCTATGGGGGTATGAGCTGGTAACGCACAATGCCTAGGCACAGTTATAATATACCGCTATATATGTTTACCTATGGGGGTATGAGCTGGTAACACACAATGCCTAGGCACAGTTATAATATACCGCTATATATGTTTACCTATGGGGGTATGAGCTGGTAACGCACAATGCCTAGGCACAGTTATAATATACCGCTATATATGTTTACCTATGAGGGTATGAGCTGGTAACGCACAATGCCTAGGCACAGTTATTATATACCGCTATATATGTTTACCTATGGGGGTATGAGCTGGTAACGTACAATGCCTAGGCACAGTTATAATATACCGCTATATATGTTTACCTATGGGGGTATGAGCTGGTAACACACAATGCCTAGGCACAGGTATAATATACCGCTATATATGTTTACCTATGAGGGTATGAGCTTGTAACGCACAATGCCTAGGCACAGTTATTATATACCGCTATATATGTTTACCTATGGGGGTATGAGCTGGTAACGCACAATGCCTAGGCACAGTTATAATATACCGCTATATATGTTTACCTATGGGGGTATGAGCTGGTAACGCACAATGCCTAGGCACAGTTATTATATACCGCTATATATGTTTACCTATGGGGGTATGAGCTGGTAACACACAATGCCTAGGCACAGTTATAATATACCGCTATATATGTTTACCTATGGGGGTATGAGCTGGTAACACACAATGCCTAGGCACAGGTATTATATACCGCTATATATGTTTACCTATGGGGGTATGAGCTGGTAACACACAATGCCTAGGCACAGGTATAATATACCGCTATATATGTTTACCTATGGGGGTATGAGCTGGTAACACACAATGCCTAGGCACAGTTATAATATACCGCTATATATGTTTACCTATGAGGGTATGAGCTGGTAACGCACAATGCCTAGGCACAGTTATTATATACCGCTATATATGTTTACCTATGGGGGTATGAGCTGGTAACACACAATGCCTAGGCACAGTTATTATATACCGCTATATATGTTTACCTATGAGGGTATGAGCTGGTAACACACAATGCCTAGGCACAGTTATTATATACCGCTATATATGTTTACCTATGGGGGTATGAGCTGGTAACACACAATGCCTAGGCACAGTTATAATATACCGCTATATATGTTTACCTATGAGGGTATGAGCTGGTAACGCACAATGCCTAGGCACAGTTATATTATACCGCTATATATGTTTACCTATGAGGGTATGAGCTGGTAACACACAATGCCTAGGCACAGTTATTATATACCGCTATATATGTTTACCTATGAGGGTATGAGCTGGTAACGCACAATGCCTAGGCACAGTTATTATATACCGCTATATATGTTTACCTATGGGGGTATGAGCTGGTAACGTACAATGCCTAGGCACAGGTATAATATACCGCTATATATGTTTACCTATGGGGGTGTGAGCTGGTAACACACAATGCCTAGGCACAGGTATAATATACCGCTATATATGTTTACCTATGGGGGTATGAGCTGGTAACGCACAATGCCTAGGCACAGTTATAATATACCGCTATATATGTTTACCTATGAGGGTATGAGCTGGTAACACACAATGCCTAGGCACAGTTATAATATACCGCTATATATGTTTACCTATAGGGGTATGAGCTGGTAACGCACAATGCCTAGGCACAGTTATAATATACCGCTATATATGTTACCTATGAGGGTATGAGCTGGTAACACACAATGCCTAGGCACAGTTATTATATACCGCTATATATGTTTACCTATGAGGGTATGAGCTGGTAACGCACAATGCCTAGGCACAGTTATAATATACCGCTATATATGTTTACCTATGAGGGTATGAGCTGGTAACACACAATGCCTAGGCACAGTTATAATATACCGCTATATATGTTTACCTATAGGGGTATGAGCTGGTAACGCACAATGCCTAGGCACAGTTATAATATACCGCTATATATGTTTACCTATAGGGGTATGAGCTGGTAACGCACAATGCCTAGGCACAGGTATAATATACCGCTATATATGTTTACCTATGAGGGTATGAGCTGGTAACGCACAATGCCTAGGCACAGTTATAATATACCGCTATATATGTTTACCTATGAGGGTATGAGCTGGTAACACACAATGCCTAGGCACAGTTATAATATACCGCTATATATGTTTACCTATAGGGGTATGAGCTGGTAACGCACAATGCCTAGGCACAGTTATAATATACCGCTATATATGTTTACCTATGGGGGTATGAGCTGGTAACGCACAATGCCTAGGCACAGTTATAATATACCGCTATATATGTTTACCTATGAGGGTATGAGCTGGTAACGCACAATGCCTAGGCACAGTTATAATATACCGCTATATATGTTTACCTATGAGGGTACGAGCTGGTAACGCACAATGCCTAGGCACAGTTATTATATACCGCTATATATGTTCACCTATGAGGGTATGAGCTGGTAACGCACAATGCCTAGGCACAGTTATTATATACCGCTATATATGTTTACCTATGAGGGTACGAGCTGGTAACGCACAATGCCTAGGCACAGTTATAATATACCGCTATATATGTTTACCTATGAGGGTATGAGCTGGTAACGCACAATGCCTAGGCACAGTTATAATATACCGCTATATATGTTTACCTATGGGGGTATGAGCTGGTAACACACAATGCCTAGGCACAGGTATAATATACCGCTATATATGTTACCTATGAGGGTATGAGCTGGTAACGCACAATGCCTAGGCACAGTTATAATATACCGCTATATATGTTTACCTATGGGGGTATGAGCTGGTAACGCACAATGCCTAGGCACAGTTATAATATACCGCTATATATGTTTACCTATGGGGGTATGAGCTGGTAACACACAATGCCTAGGCACAGGTATAATATACCGCTATATATGTTACCTATGAGGGTATGAGCTGGTAACGCACAATGCCTAGGCACAGTTATAATATACCGCTATATATGTTTACCTATGGGGGTATGAGCTGGTAACGCACAATGCCTAGGCACAGTTATAATATACCGCTATATATGTTTACCTATGGGGGTATGAGCTGGTAACGCACAATGCCTAGGCACAGGTATAATATACCGCTATATATGTTTACCTATGGGGGTATGAGCTGGTAACACACAATGCCTAGGCACAGTTATAATATACCGCTATATATGTTTACCTATGGGGGTATGAGCTGGTAACGCACAATGCCTAGGCACAGTTATAATATACCGCTATATATGTTTACCTATGGGGGTATGAGCTGGTAACGCACAATGCCTAGGCACAGGTATAATATACCGCTATATATGTTTACCTATGAGGGTATGAGCTGGTAACGCACAATGCCTAGGCACAGTTATTATATACCGCTATATATGTTTACCTATGGGGGTATGAGCTGGTAACGCACAATGCCTAGGCACAGTTATTATATACCGCTATATATGTTTACCTATGGGGGTATGAGCTGGTAACGCACAATGCCTAGGCACAGTTATAATATACCGCTATATATGTTTACCTATGAGGGTATGAGCTGGTAACGCACAATGCCTAGGCACAGTTATTATATACCGCTATATATGTTTACCTATGGGGGTATGAGCTGGTAACGCACAATGCCTAGGCACAGTTATTATATACCGCTATATATGTTCACCTATGGGGGTATGATCTGGTAACGCACAATTCCTAGGCACAGTTATTATATACCGCTATATATGTTTACCTATGAGGGTATGAGCTGGTAACACACAATGCCTAGGCACAGTTATAATATACCGCTATATATGTTTACCTATGAGGGTATGAGCTGGTAACACACAATGCCTAGGCACAGTTATTATATACCGCTATATATGTTTACCTATGAGGGTATGAGCTGGTAACGCACAATGCCTAGGCACAGTTATTATATACCGCTATATATGTTTACCTATGAGGGTATGAGCTGGTAACACACAATGCCTAGGCACAGTTATAATATACCGCTATATATGTTTACCTATGAGGGTATGAGCTGGTAACACACAATGCCTAGGCACAGTTATAATATACCGCTATATATGTTTACCTATGGGGGTATGAGCTGGTAACGCACAATGCCTAGGCACAGTTATAATATACCGCTATATATGTTTACCTATGAGGGTATGAGCTGGTAACACACAATGCCTAGGCACAGGTATAATATACCGCTATATATGTTTACCTATGAGGGTATGAGCTGGTAACGCACAATGCCTAGGCACAGTTATAATATACCGCTATATATGTTTACCTATGGGGGTATGAGCTGGTAACGCACAATGCCTAGGCACAGTTATAATATACCGCTATATATGTTTACCTATGGGGGTATGAGCTGGTAACACACAATGCCTAGGCACAGTTATAATATACCGCTATATATGTTTACCTATGAGGGTACGAGCTGGTAACGCACAATGCCTAGGCACAGTTATTATATACCGCTATATATGTTTACCTATGGGGGTATGAGCTGGTAACACACAATGCCTAGGCACAGGTATAATATACCGCTATATATGTTCACCTATGAGGGTATGAGCTGGTAACGCACAATGCCTAGGCACAGTTATTATATACCGCTATATATGTTTACCTATGGGGGTATGAGCTGGTAACGCACAATGCCTAGGCACAGGTATAATATACCGCTATATATGTTCACCTATGAGGGTATGAGCTGGTAACACACAATGCCTAGGCACAGTTATTATATACCGCTATATATGTTTACCTATGGGGGTATGAGCTGGTAACGCACAATGCCTAGGCACAGTTATAATATACCGCTATATATGTTTACCTATGGGGGTATGAGCTGGTAACGCACAATGCCTAGGCACAGTTATAATATACCTCTATATATGTTTACCTATGGGGGTATGAGCTGGTAACGCACAATGCCTAGGCACAGTTATAATATACCGCTATATATGTTTACCTATGACGGTATGAGCTGGTAACGCACAATGCCTAGGCACAGTTATTATATACCGCTATATATGTTTACCTATGGGGGTATGAGCTGGTAACGCACAATGCCTAGGCACAGTTATAATATACCGCTATATATGTTTACCTATGAGGGTATGAGCTGGTAACACACAATGCCTAGGCACAGTTATAATATACCGCTATATATGTTTACCTATGAGGGTATGAGCTGGTAACGCACAATGCCTAGGCACAGTTATAATATACCGCTATATATGTTTACCTATGAGGGTATGAGCTGGTAACGTACAATGCCTAGGCACAGTTATTATATACCGCTATATATGTTTACCTATGGGGGTATGAGCTGGTAACGCACAATGCCTAGGCACAGTTATTATATACCGCTATATATGTTTACCTATGGGGGTATGAGCTGGTAACACACAATGCCTAGGCACAGTTATAATATACCGCTATATATGTTTACCTATGAGGGTATGAGCTGGTAACGTACAATGCCTAGGCACAGTTATTATATACCGCTATATATGTTTACCTATGGGGGTATGAGCTGGTAACGCACAATGCCTAGGCACAGTTATTATATACCGCTATATATGTTACCTATGGGGGTATGAGCTGGTAACGCACAATGCCTAGGCACAGTTATAATATACCGCTATATATGTTTACCTATGGGGGTATGAGCTGGTAACACACAATGCCTAGGCACAGGTATAATATACCGCTATATATGTTTACCTATGAGGGTATGAGCTTGTAACGCACAATGCCTAGGCACAGTTATAATATACCGCTATATATGTTTACCTATGGGGGTATGAGCTGGTAACGCACAATGCCTAGGCACAGTTATAATATACCGCTATATATGTTTACCTATGGGGGTATGAGCTGGTAACACACAATGCCTAGGCACAGGTATAATATACCGCTATATATGTTTACCTATGAGGGTATGAGCTTGTAACGCACAATGCCTAGGCACAGTTATAATATACCGCTATATATGTTTACCTATGGGGGTATGAGCTGGTAACGCACAATGCCTAGGCACAGTTATAATATACCGCTATATATGTTCACCTATGGGGGTATGAGCTGGTAACGCACAATGCCTAGGCACAGTTATTATATACCGCTATATATGTTTACCTATGGGGGTATGAGCTGGTAACGCACAATGCCTAGGCACAGTTATAATATACCGCTATATATGTTTACCTATGGGGGTATGAGCTGGTAACGCACAATGCCTAGGCACAGTTATAATATACCGCTATATATGTTTACCTATGGGGGTATGAGCTGGTAACGCACAATGCCTAGGCACAGTTATTATATACCGCTATATATGTTTACCTATGGGGGTATGAGCTGGTAACGTACAATGCCTAGGCACAGTTATAATATACCGCTATATATGTTTACCTATGAGGGTATGAGCTGGTAACACACAATGCCTAGGCACAGGTATAATATACCGCTATATATGTTTACCTATGAGGGTATGAGCTGGTAACACACAATGCCTAGGCACAGGTATAATATACCGCTATGTATGTTTACCTATGAGGGTATGAGCTGGTAACGCACAATGCCTAGGCACAGTTATAATATACCGCTATATATGTTCACCTATGAGGGTATGAGCTGGTAACGCACAATGCCTAGGCACAGTTATAATATACCGCTATATATGTTTACCTATGAGGGTATGAGCTGGTAACGCACAATGCCTAGGCACAGTTATAATATACCGCTATATATGTTTACCTATGAGGGTATGAGCTGGTAACGCACAATGCCTAGGCACAGTTATAATATACCGCTATATATGTTTACCTATGGGGGTATGAGCTGGTAACGCACAATGCCTAGGCACAGGTATAATATACCGCTATATATGTTTACCTTTGAGGGTATGAGCTGGTAACGCACAATGCCTAGGCACAGTTATTATATACCGCTATATATGTTACCTATGGGGGTATGAGCTGGTAACACACAATGCCTAGGCACAGTTATTATATACCGCTATATATGTTTACCTATGGGGGTATGAGCTGGTAACGCACAATGCCTAGGCACAGTTATTATATACCGCTATATATGTTTACCTATGGGGGTATGAGCTGGTAACGCACAATGCCTAGGCACAGTTATTATATACCGCTATATATGTTTACCTATGGGGGTACGAGCTGGTAACGCACAATGCCTAGGCACAGTTATAATATACCGCTATATATGTTTACCTATGAGGGTATGAGCTGGTAACACACAATGCCTAGGCACAGGTATAATATACCGCTATATATGTTTACCTATGAGGGTATGATCTGGTAACGCACAATGCCTAGGCACAGTTATAATATACCGCTATATATGTTTACCTATGAGGGTATGATCTGGTAACGCACAATGCCTAGGCACAGGTATAATATACCGCTATATATGTTTACCTATGAGGGTATGAGCTGGTAACGCACAATGCCTAGGCACAGTTATTATATACCGCTATATGTGTTTACCTATGGGGGTATGAGCTGGTAACGCACAATGCCTAGGCACAGTTATTATATACCGCTATATATGTTACCTATGGGGGTATGAGCTGGTAACACACAATGCCTAGGCACAGTTATTATATACCGCTATATATGTTTACCTATGAGGGTATGATCTGGTAACGCACAATGCCTAGGCACAGTTATTATATACCGCTATATATGTTACCTATGAGGGTATGAGCTGGTAACACACAATGCCTAGGCACAGTTATTATATACCGCTATATATGTTTACCTATGGGGGTATGAGCTGGTAACGCACAATGCCTAGGCACAGTTATAATATACCGCTATATATGCTTACCTATGGGGGTATGAGCTGGTAACACACAATGCCTAGGCACAGTTATAATATACCGCTATATATGTTTACCTATGGGGGTACGAGCTGGTAACGCACAATGCCTAGGCACAGTTATAATATACCGCTATATATGTTTACCTATGGGGGTATGAGCTGGTAACACACAATGCCTAGGCACAGGTATAATATACCGCTATATATGTTTACCTATGAGGGTATGATCTGGTAACGCACAATGCCTAGGCACAGTTATTATATACCGCTATATATGTTTACCTATGGGGGTATGAGCTGGTAACGCACAATGCCTAGGCACAGTTATAATATACCGCTATATATGTTTACCGATGGGGGTACGAGCTGGTAACGCACAATGCCTAGGCACAGGTATAATATACCGCTATATATGTTTACCTATGGGGGTATGAGCTGGTAACGCACAATGCCTAGGCACAGTTATAATATACCGCTATATATGTTTACCTATGGGGGTACGAGCTGGTAACACACAATGCCTAGGCACAGGTATAATATACCGCTATATATGTTTACCTATGAGGGTATGAGCTGGTAACGCACAATGCCTAGGCACAGTTATTATATACCGCTATATATGTTTACCTATGAGGGTATGAGCTGGTAACGCACAATGCCTAGGCACAGTTATAATATACCGCTATATATGTTTACCTATGAGGGTATGAGCTGGTAACGCACAATGCCTAGGCACAGTTATAATATACCGCTATATATGTTTACCTATGGGGGTACGAGCTGGTAACGCACAATGCCTAGGCACAGGTATAATATACCGCTATATATGTTTACCTATGGGGGTATGAGCTGGTAACGCACAATGCCTAGGCACAGTTATTATATACCGCTATATATGTTTACCTATGAGGGTATGAGCTGGTAACGCACAATGCCTAGGCACAGTTATAATATACCGCTATATATGTTTACCTATGAGGGTACGAGCTGGTAACGCACAATGCTTAGGCACAGTTATTATATACCGCTATATATGTTTACCTATGGGGGTATGAGCTGGTAACGCACAATGCCTAGGCACAGTTATTATATACCGCTATATATGTTTACCTATGAGGGTATGAGCTGGTAACGCACAATGCCTAGGCACAGTTATAATATACCGCTATATATGTTTACCTATGGGGGTATGAGCTGGTAACGCACAATGCCTAGGCACAGTTATTATATACCGCTATATATGTTTACCTATGAGGGTATGAGCTGGTAACGCACAATGCCTAGGCACAGGTATAATATACCGCTATATATGTTTACCTATGGGGGTATGAGCTGGTAACGCACAATGCCTAGGCACAGGTATAATATACCGCTATATATGTTTACCTATGAGGGTATGAGCTGGTAACACACAATGCCTAGGCACAGTTATTATATACCGCTATATATGTTTACCTATGGGGGTATGAGCTGGTAACGCACAATGCCTAGGCACAGTTATTATATACCGCTATATATGTTTACCTATGGGGGTACGAGCTGGTAACACACAATGCCTAGGCACAGTTATAATATACCGCTATATATGTTTACCTATGAGGGTATGAGCTGGTAACGCACAATGCCTAGGCACAGTTATTATATACCGCTATATATGTTCACCTATGAGGGTATGAGCTGGTAACACACAATGCCTAGGCACAGTTATAATATACCGCTATATATGTTTACCTATGAGGGTATGAGCTGGTAACGCACAATGCCTAGGCACAGTTATAATATACCGCTATATATGTTTACCTATGGGGGTATGAGCTGGTAACGCACAATGCCTAGGCACAGTTATAATATACCGCTATATATGTTTACCTATGGGGGTATGAGCTGGTAACGCACAATGCCTAGGCACAGTTATAATATACCGCTATATATGTTTACCTATGGGGGTATGAGCTGGTAACACACAATGCCTAGGCACAGTTATTATATACCGCTATATATGTTTACCTATGGGGGTATGAGCTGGTAACGCACAATGCCTAGGCACAGTTATAATATACCGCTATATATGTTTACCTATGAGGGTACGAGCTGGTAACGCACAATGCCTAGGCACAGTTATAATATACCGCTATATATGTTTACCTATGAGGGTACGAGCTGGTAACGCACAATGCCTAGGCACAGTTATAATATACCGCTATATATGTTTACCTATGAGGGTATGAGCTGGTAACACACAATGCCTAGGCACAGGTATAATATACCGCTATATATGTTTACCTATGGGGGTATGAGCTGGTAACGCACAATGCCTAGCCACAGTTATAATATACCGCTATATATGTTTACCTATGGGGGTATGAGCTGGTAACGCACAATGCCTAGGCACAGTTATTATATACCGCTATATATGTTTACCTATGGGGGTATGAGCTGGTAACGCACAATGCCTAGGCACAGTTATTATATACCGCTATATATGTTTACCTATGAGGGTATGAGCTGGTAACGCACAATGCCTAGGCACAGTTATAATATACCGCTATATATGTTTACCTATGGGGGTATGAGCTGGTAACACACAATGCCTAGGCACAGTTATTATATACCGCTATATATGTTTACCTATGGGGGTATGAGCTGGTAACGCACAATGCCTAGGCACAGTTATTATATACCGCTATATATGTTTACCTATGGGGGTATGAGCTGGTAACGCACAATGCCTAGGCACAGTTATAATATACCGCTATATATGTTTACCTATGGGGGTATGAGCTGGTAACACACAATGCCTAGGCACAGTTATAATATACCGCTATATATGTTTACCTATGGGGGTATGAGCTGGTAACGCACAATGCCTAGGCACAGTTATTATATACCGCTATATATGTTCACCTATGAGGGTATGAGCTGGTAACGCACAATGCCTAGGCACAGTTATTATATACCGCTATATATGTTTACCTATGGGGGTATGAGCTGGTAACGCACAATGCCTAGGCACAGTTATAATATACCGCTATATATGTTTACCTATGGGGGTATGAGCTGGTAACACACAATGCCTAGGCACAGTTATTATATACCGCTATATATGTTCACCTATGAGGGTATGAGCTGGTAACACACAATGCCTAGGCACAGTTATTATATACCGCTATATATGTTCACCTATGGGGGTATGAGCTGGTAACGCACAATGCCTAGGCACAGTTATAATATACCGCTATATATGTTTACCTATGAGGGTATGAGCTGGTAACGCACAATGCCTAGGCACAGTTATAATATACCGCTATATATGTTTACCTATGGGGGTATGAGCTGGTAACGCACAATGCCTAGGCACAGTTATAATATACCGCTATATATGTTTACCTATGGGGGTATGAGCTGGTAACGCACAATGCCTAGGCACAGTTATTATATACCGCTATATATGTTTACCTATGAGGGTATGAGCTGGTAACGCACAATGCCTAGGCACAGTTATAATATACCGCTATATATGTTTACCTATGGGGGTATAAGCTGGTAACGCACAATGCCTAGGCACAGTTATAATATACCGCTATATATGTTTACCTATGGGGGTATGAGCTGGTAACGCACAATGCCTAGGCACAGTTATAATATACCGCTATATATGTTTACCTATGGGGGTATGAGCTGGTAACACACAATGCCTAGGCACAGTTATTATATACCGCTATATATGTTTACCTATGAGGGTATGAGCTGGTAACACACAATGCCTAGGCACAGTTATAATATACCGCTATATATGTTCACCTATGGGGGTATGAGCTGGTAACACACAATGCCTAGGCACAGTTATAATATACCGCTATATATGTTTACCTATGGGGGTATGAGCTGGTAACGCACAATGCCTAGGCACAGTCATAATATACCGCTATATATGTTTACCTATGGGGGTATGAGCTGGTAACGCACAATGCCTAGGCACAGTCATAATATACCGCTATATATGTTTACCTATGGGGGTATGAGCTGGTAACGCACAATGCCTAGGCACAGTCATAATATACCGCTATATATGTTTACCTATGAGGGTATGAGCTGGTAACGCACAATGCCTAGGCACAGTTATTATATACCGCTATATATGTTTACCTATGAGGGTATGGGCTGGTAACGCACAATGCCTAGGCACAGTTATAATATACCGCTATATATGTTTACCTATGGGGGTATGAGCTGGTAACGCACAATGCCTAGGCACAGTTATAATATACCGCTATATATGTTTACCTATGGGGGTATGAGCTGGTAACGCACAATGCCTAGGCACAGTTATAATATACCGCTATATATGTTTACCTATGGGGGTATGAGCTGGTAACACACAATGCCTAGGCACAGTTATTATATACCGCTATATATGTTTACCTATGAGGGTATGAGCTGGTAACACACAATGCCTAGGCACAGTTATAATATACCGCTATATATGTTTACCTATGGGGGTATGAGCTGGTAACACACAATGCCTAGGCACAGTTATAATATACCGCTATATATGTTTACCTATGGGGGTATGAGCTGGTAACGCACAATGCCTAGGCACAGTTATAATATACCGCTATATATGTTTACCTATGGGGGTATGAGCTGGTAACACACAATGCCTAGGCACAGTTATTATATACCGCTATATATGTTTACCTATGAGGGTATGAGCTGGTAACACACAATGCCTAGGCACAGGTATAATATACCGCTATATATGTTTACCTATGGGGGTATGAGCTGGTAACACACAATGCCTAGGCACAGGTATAATATACCGCTATATATGTTTACCTATGGGGGTATGAGCTGGTAACGCACAATGCCTAGGCACAGGTATTATATACCGCTATATATGTTTACCTATGAGGGTATGAGCTGGTAACACACAATGCCTAGGCACAGTTATAATATACCGCTATATATGTTCACCTATGGGGGTATGAGCTGGTAACGCACAATGCCTAGGCACAGTTATAATATACCGCTATATATGTTTACCTATGAGGGTATGAGCTGGTAACGCACAATGCCTAGGCACAGTTATAATATACCGCTATATATGTTTACCTATGGGGGTATGAGCTGGTAACACACAATGCCTAGGCACAGTTATTATATACCGCTATATATGTTTACCTATGAGGGTATGAGCTGGTAACACACAATGCCTAGGGACAGTTATAATATACCGCTATATATGTTTACCTATGGGGGTATGAGCTGGTAACGCACAATGCCTAGGCACAGGTATAATATACCGCTATATATGTTTACCTATGGGGGTATGAGCTGGTAACGCACAATGCCTAGGCACAGTTATTATATACCGCTATATATGTTTACCTATGGGGGTATGAGCTGGTAACACACAATGCCTAGGCACAGGTATTATATACCGCTATATATGTTTACCTATGGGGGTATGAGCTGGTAACACACAATGCCTAGGCACAGTTATAATATACCGCTATATATGTTTACCTATGGGGGTATGAGCTGGTAACGCACAATGCCTAGGCACAGTTATTATATACCGCTATATATGTTTACCTATGGGGGTATGAGCTGGTAACGCACAATGCCTAGGCACAGGTATTATATACCGCTATATATGTTCACCTATGGGGGTATGAGCTGGTAACGCACAATGCCTAGGCACAGTTATTATATACCGCTATATATGTTTACCTATGAGGGTATGAGCTGGTAACGCACAATGCCTAGGCACAGTTATAATATACCGCTATATATGTTTACCTATGGGGGTATGAGCTGGTAACGCACAATGCCTAGGCACAGTTATTATACACCGCTATATATGTTTACCTATGGGGGTATGAGCTGGTAACACACAATGCCTAGGCACAGTTATTATATACCGCTATATATGTTTACCTATGAGGGTATGAGCTGGTAACGCACAATGCCTAGGCACAGTTATAATATACCGCTATATATGTTTACCTATGAGGGTATGAGCTGGTAACGCACAATGCCTAGGCACAGTTATAATATACCGCTATATATGTTTACCTATGGGGGTATGAGCTGGTAACACACAATGCCTAGGCACAGTTATAATATACCGCTATATATGTTTACCTATGGGGGTATGAGCTGGTAACGCACAATGCCTAGGCACAGTTATTATATACCGCTATATATGTTTACCTATGGGGGTATGAGCTGGTAACGCACAATGCCTAGGCACAGTTATAATATACCGCTATATATGTTTACCTATGAGGGTATGAGCTGGTAACACAATGCCTAGGCACAGTTATTATATACCGCTATATATGTTCACCTATGGGGGTATGAGCTGGTAACGCACAATGCCTAGGCACAGTTATAATATACCGCTATATATGTTTACCTATGGGGGTATGAGCTGGTAACGCACAATGCCTAGGCACAGTTATTATATACCGCTATATATGTTTACCTATGGGGGTATGAGCTGGTAACGCACAATGCCTAGGCACAGTTATTATATACCGCTATATATGTTCACCTATGGGGGTATGAGCTGGTAACACACAATGCCTAGGCACAGTTATAATATACCGCTATATATGTTTACCTATGAGGGTATGAGCTGGTAACGCACAATGCCTAGGCACAGGTATAATATACCGCTATATATGTTTACCTATGGGGGTATGAGCTGGTAACACACAATGCCTAGGCACAGTTATAATATACCGCTATATATGTTTACCTATGGGGGTATGAGCTGGTAACGCACAATGCCTAGGCACAGTTATTATATACCGCTATATATGTTTACCTATGGGGGTATGAGCTGGTAACACAATGCCTAGGCACAGTTATTATATACCGCTATATATGTTCACCTATGGGGGTATGAGCTGGTAACGCACAATGCCTAGGCACAGTTATAATATACCGCTATATATGTTTACCTATGGGGGTATGAGCTGGTAACGCACAATGCCTAGGCACAGTTATTATATACCGCTATATATGTTTACCTATGGGGGTATGAGCTGGTAACGCACAATGCCTAGGCACAGTTATTATATACCGCTATATATGTTTACCTATGGGGGTATGAGCTGGTAACGCACAATGCCTAGGCACAGTTATAATATACCGCTATATATGTTTACCTATGGGGGTACGAGCTGGTAACACACAATGCCTAGGCACAGTTATTATATACCGCTATATATGTTACCTATGAGGGTATGAGCTGGTAACACACAATGCCTAGGCACAGTTATAATATACCGCTATATATGTTACCTATGGGGGTATGAGCTGGTAACGCACAATGCCTAGGCACAGTTATTATATACCGCTATATATGTTTACCTATGGGGGTATGAGCTGGTAACGCACAATGCCTAGGCACAGTTATAATATACCGCTATATATGTTCACCTATGGGGGTACGAGCTGGTAACACACAATGCCTAGGCACAGTTATAATATACCGCTATATATGTTTACCTATGAGGGTATGAGCTGGTAACACACAATGCCTAGGCACAGTTATAATATACCGCTATATATGTTTACCTATGGGGGTATGAGCTGGTAACGCACAATGCCTAGGCACAGTTATAATATACCGCTATATATGTTACCTATGAGGGTATGAGCTGGTAACGCACAATGCCTAGGCACAGTTATTATATACCGCTATATATGTTTACCTATGGGGGTATGAGCTGGTAACGCACAATGCCTAGGCACAGGTATAATATACCGCTATATATGTTTACCTATGGGGGTATGAGCTGGTAACGCACAATGCCTAGGCACAGTTATAATATACCGCTATATATGTTTACCTATGGGGGTATGAGCTGGTAACGCACAATGCCTAGGCACAGTTATAATATACCGCTATATATGTTTACCTATGGGGGTATGAGCTGGTAACGCACAATGCCTAGGCACAGTTATAATATACCCCTATATATGTTTACCTATGGGGGTATGAGCTGGTAACGCACAATGCCTAGGCACAGTTATTATATAC
Organism: Ranitomeya variabilis; assembly: GCF_051348905.1. Lineage (NCBI taxonomy): Eukaryota > Metazoa > Chordata > Amphibia > Anura > Dendrobatidae > Ranitomeya > Ranitomeya variabilis. Next base: position 6,462,636 of record NC_135239.1, read on the forward strand.
CGCTATATATGTTCACCTATGAGGGTATGAGCTGGTAACGCACAATGCCTAGGCACAGTTATAATATAGCGCTATATATGTTTACCTATGGGGGTATGAGCTGGTAACGCACAATGCCTAGGCACAGTTATAATATACCGCTATATATGTTACCTATGAGGGTATGAGCTGGTAACGCACAATGCCTAGGCACAGTTATAATATAGCGCTATATATGTTTACCTATGGGGGTATGAGCTGGTAACACACAATGCCTAGGCACAGTTATTATATACCGCTATATATGTTACCTATGAGGGTATGAGCTGGTAACGCACAATGCCTAGGCACAGTTATAATATACCGCTATATATGTTTACCTATGGGGGTATGAGCTGGTAACGCACAATGCCTAGGCACAGTTATAATATAGCGCTATATATGTTTACCTATGGGGGTATGAGCTGGTAACACACAATGCCTAGGCACAGTTATAATATACCGCTATATATGTTTACCTATGGGGGTATGAGCTGGTAACGCACAATGCCTAGGCACAGTTATAATATACCGCTATATATGTTTACCTATGGGGGTATGAGCTGGTAACGCACAATGCCTAGGCACAGTTATTATATACCGCTATATATGTTTACCTATGGGGGTATGAGCTGGTAACGCACAATGCCTAGGCACAGTTATAATATACCGCTATATATGTTCACCTATGGGGGTACGAGCTGGTAACACACAATGCCTAGGCACAGTTATAATATACCGCTATATATGTTTACCTATGAGGGTATGAGCTGGTAACACACAATGCCTAGGCACAGTTATAATATACCGCTATATATGTTTACCTATGGGGGTATGAGCTGGTAACGCACAATGCCTAGGCACAGTTATAATATACCGCTATATATGTTTACCTATGGGGGTATGAGCTGGTAACGCACAATGCCTAGGCACAGTTATAATATACCGCTATATATGTTTACCTATGGGGGTATGAGCAGGTAACGCACAATGCCTAGGCACAGTTATAATATACCCCTATATATGTTTACCTATGGGGGTATGAGCTGGTAACGCACAATGCCTAGGCACAGTTATTATATACCGCTATATATGTTCACCTATGAGGGTATGAGCTGGTAACGCACAATGCCTAGGCACAGTTATAATATACCGCTATATATGTTTACCTATGGGGGTATGAGCTGGTAACGCACAATGCCTAGGCACAGTTATAATATACCGCTATATATGTTACCTATGAGGGTATGAGCTGGTAACGCACAATGCCTAGGCACAGTTATAATATAGCGCTATATATGTTTACCTATGGGGGTATGAGCTGGTAACACACAATGCCTAGGCACAGTTATTATATACCGCTATATATGTTACCTATGAGGGTATGAGCTGGTAACGCACAATGCCTAGGCACAGTTATAATATACCGCTATATATGTTTACCTATGGGGGTATGAGCTGGTAACGCACAATGCCTAGGCACAGTTATAATATAGCGCTATATATGTTTACCTATGGGGGTATGAGCTGGTAACACACAATGCCTAGGCACAGTTATTATATACCGCTATATATGTTACCTATGAGGGTATGAGCTGGTAACGCACAATGCCTAGGCACAGTTATAATATAGCGCTATATATGTTTACCTATGGGGGTATGAGCTGGTAACACACAATGCCTAGGCACAGTTATAATATACCGCTATATATGTTTACCTATGAGGGTATGAGCTGGTAACACACAATGCCTAGGCACAGTTATAATATAGCGCTATATATGTTTACCTATGGGGGTATGAGCTGGTAACACACAATGCCTAGGCACAGTTATTATATACCGCTATATATGTTTACCTATGAGGGTACGAGCTGGTAACGCACAATGCCTAGGGACAGGTATAATATACCGCTATATATGTTTACCTATGAGGGTACGAGCTGGTAACGCACAATGCCTAGGGACAGGTATAATATACCGCTATATATGTTTACCTATGGGGGTACGAGCTGGTAACACACAATGCCTAGGCACAGTTATAATATACCGCTATATATGTTTACCTATGGGGGTATGAGCTGGTAACGCACAATGCCTAGGCACAGTTATAATATACCGCTATATATGTTTACCTATGGGGGTATGAGCTGGTAACGCACAATGCCTAGGCACAGTTATAATATACCGCTATATATGTTTACCTATGGGGGTATGAGCTGGTAACGCACAATGCCTAGGCACAGTTATAATATACCGCTATATATGTTTACCTATGGGGGTATGAGCTGGTAACACACAATGCCTCGGCACAGTTATAATATACCGCTATATATGTTTACCTATGGGGGTATGAGCTGGTAACGCACAATGCCTAGGCACAGTTATTATATACCGCTATATATGTTCACCTATGAGGGTATGAGCTGGTAACGCACAATGCCTAGGCACAGTTATAATATACCGCTATATATGTTTACCTATGAGGGTATGAGCTGGTAACGTACAATGCCTAGGCACAGTTATTATATACCGCTATATATGTTTACCTATGGGGGTATGAGCTGGTAACGCACAATGCCTAGGCACAGTTATAATATACCGCTATATATGTTTACCTATGAGGGTATGAGCTGGTAACACACAATGCCTAGGCACAGTTATAATATACCGCTATATATGTTTACCTATGACGGTATGAGCTGGTAACGTACAATGCCTAGGCACAGTTATTATATACCGCTATATATGTTTACCTATGAGGGTGTGAGCTGGTAACACACAATGCCTAGGCACAGTTATTATATACCGCTATATATGTCCACCTATGAGGGTATGAGCTGGTAACGCACAATGCCTAGGCACAGTTATAATATACCGCTATATATGTTTACCTATGAGGGTATGAGCTGGTAACGCACAATGCCTAGGCACAGTTATAATATACCGCTATATATGTTTACCTATGAGGGTATGAGCTGGTAACGCACAATGCCTAGGCACAGGTATTATATACCGCTATATATGTTTACCTATGGGGGTATGAGCTGGTAACACACAATGCCTAGGCACAGTTATAATATACCGCTATATATGTTTACCTATGGGGGTATGAGCTGGTAACACACAATGCCTAGGCACAGTTATTATATACCGCTATATATGTTTACCTATGAGGGTATGAGCTGGTAACACACAATGCCTAGGCACAGTTATAATATACCGCTATATATGTTTACCTATGGGGGTATGAGCTGGTAACACACAATGCCTAGGCACAGTTATAATATACCGCTATATATGTTTACCTATGGGGGTATGAGCTGGTAACGCACAATGCCTAGGCACAGTTATAATATACCGCTATATATGTTTACCTATGACGGTATGAGCTGGTAACGCACAATGCCTAGGCACAGTTATTATATACCGCTATATATGTTTACCTATGGGGGTATGAGCTGGTAACACACAATGCCTAGGCACAGGTATAATATACCGCTATATATGTTTACCTATGGGGGTATGAGCTGGTAACACACAATGCCTAGGCACAGTTATAATATACCGCTATATATGTTTACCTATGGGGGTATGAGCTGGTAACACACAATGCCTAGGCACAGTTATAATATACCGCTATATATGTTTACCTTTGAGGGTACGAGCTGGTAACGCACAATGCCTAGGCACAGTTATAATATACCGCTATATATGTTTACCTATGAGGGTATGAGCTGGTAACGCACAATGCCTAGGCACAGTTATAATATACCGCTATATATGTTTACCTATGACGGTATGAGCTGGTAACGTACAATGCCTAGGCACAGTTATAATATACCGCTATATATGTTTACCTATGACGGTATGAGCTGGTAACGCACAATGCCTAGGCACAGTTATAATATACCGCTATATATGTTTACCTATGGGGGTACGAGCTGGTAACGCACAATGCCTAGGCACAGGTATAATATACCGCTATATATGTTCACCTATGGGGGTATGACCTGGTAACGCACAATGCCTAGGCACAGTTATAATATACCGCTATATATGTTTACCTATGAGGGTATGAGCTGGTAACACACAATGCCTAGGCACAGTTATAATATACCGCTATATATGTTTACCTATGGGGGTATGAGCTGGTAACGCACAATGCCTAGGCACAGTTATAATATACCGCTATATATGTTTACCTATGGGGGTATGAGCTGGTAACACACAATGCCTAGGCACAGGTATAATATACCGCTATATATGTTTACCTATGGGGGTATGAGCTGGTAACGCACAATGCCTAGGCACAGTTATAATATACCGCTATATATGTTTACCTATGAGGGTATGAGCTGGTAACGCACAATGCCTAGGCACAGTTATTATATACCGCTATATATGTTTACCTATGGGGGTATGAGCTGGTAACACACAATGCCTAGGCACAGTTATTATATACCGCTATATATGTTTACCTATGGGGGTATGAGCTGGTAACGCACAATGCCTAGGCACAGTTATAATATACCGCTATATATGTTACCTTTGAGGGTATGAGCTGGTAACACACAATGCCTAGGCACAGTTATTATATACCGCTATATATGTTTACCTATGGGGGTATGAGCTGGTAACGCACAATGCCTAGGCACAGTTATAATATACCGCTATATATGTTTACCTATGGGGGTATGAGCTGGTAACACACAATGCCTAGGCACAGGTATAATATACCGCTATATATGTTTACCTATGAGGGTATGAGCTGGTAACGCACAATGCCTAGGCACAGTTATTATATACCGCTATATATGTTTACCTTTGAGGGTATGAGCTGGTAACGCACAATGCCTAGGCACAGTTATAATATACCGCTATATATGTTTACCTATGGGGGTACGAGCTGGTAACGCACAATGCCTAGGCACAGGTATAATATACCGCTATATATGTTCACCTATGGGGGTATGACCTGGTAACGCACAATGCCTAGGCACAGTTATAATATACCGCTATATATGTTTACCTATGAGGGTATGAGCTGGTAACACACAATGCCTAGGCACAGTTATAATATACCGCTATATATGTTTACCTATGGGGGTATGAGCTGGTAACGCACAATGCCTAGGCACAGTTATAATATACCGCTATATATGTTTACCTATGGGGGTATGAGCTGGTAACACACAATGCCTAGGCACAGGTATAATATACCGCTATATATGTTTACCTATGGGGGTATGAGCTGGTAACGCACAATGCCTAGGCACAGTTATAATATACCGCTATATATGTTTACCTATGAGGGTATGAGCTGGTAACGCACAATGCCTAGGCACAGTTATTATATACCGCTATATATGTTTACCTATGGGGGTATGAGCTGGTAACACACAATGCCTAGGCACAGTTATAATATACCGCTATATATGTTTACCTATGGGGGTATGAGCTGGTAACGCACAATGCCTAGGCACAGTTATTATATACCGCTATATATGTTTACCTATGGGGGTATGAGCTGGTAACGCACAATGCCTAGGCACAGTTATAATATACCGCTATATATGTTACCTTTGAGGGTACGAGCTGGTAACGCACAATGCCTAGGCACAGTTATAATATACCGCTATATATGTTTACCTTTGAGGGTATGAGCTGGTAACACACAATGCCTAGGCACAGTTATAATATACCGCTATATATGTTCACCTATGGGGGTATGAGCTGGTAACACACAATGCCTAGGCACAGTTATAATATACCGCTATATATGTTTACCTATGGGGGTATGAGCTGGTAACGCACAATGCCTAGGCACAGTTATAATATACCGCTATATATGTTTACCTATGAGGGTATGAGCTGGTAACACACAATGCCTAGGCACAGTTATTATATACCGCTATATATGTTTACCTATGAGGGTATGAGCTGGTAACACACAATGCCTAGGCACAGTTATAATATACCGCTATATATGTTTACCTTTGAGGGTATGAGCTGGTAACACACAATGCCTAGGCACAGTTATTATATACCGCTATATATGTTTACCTATGAGGGTATGAGCTGGTAACGCACAATGCCTAGGCACAGTTATAATATACCGCTATATATGTTCACCTATGGGGGTATGAGCTGGTAACACACAATGCCTAGGCACAGTTATAATATACCGCTATATATGTTTACCTATGGGGGTACGAGCTGGTAACACACAATGCCTAGGCACAGTTATAATATACCGCTATATATGTTCACCTATGGGGGTATGACCTGGTAACGCACAATGCCTAGGCACAGTTATAATATACCGCTATATATGTTTACCTATGAGGGTATGAGCTGGTAACACACAATGCCTAGGCACAGTTATAATATACCGCTATATATGTTTACCTATGGGGGTACGAGCTGGTAACACACAATGCCTAGGCACAGTTATAATATACCGCTATATATGTTCACCTATGGGGGTATGACCTGGTAACGCACAATGCCTAGGCACAGTTATTATATACCGCTATATATGTTTACCTATGAGGGTATGAGCTGGTAACACACAATGCCTAGGCACAGTTATTATATACCGCTATATATGTTTACCTATGGGGGTATGAGCTGGTAACGCACAATGCCTAGGCACAGTTATAATATACCGCTATATATGTTTACCTATGAGGGTATGAGCTGGTAACACACAATGCCTAGGCACAGTTATAATATACCGCTATATATGTTTACCTATGGGGGTATGAGCTGGTAACGCACAATGCCTAGGCACAGTTATAATATACCGCTATATATGTTTACCTATGGGGGTATGAGCTGGTAACGCACAATGCCTAGGCACAGTTATAATATACCGCTATATATGTTTACCTATGGGGGTATGAGCTGGTAACGCACAATGCCTAGGCACAGTTATAATATACCGCTATATATGTTTACCTATGAGGGTATGAGCTGGTAACACACAATGCCTAGGCACAGTTATAATATACCGCTATATATGTTTACCTATGGGGGTATGAGCTGGTAACGCACAATGCCTAGGCACAGTTATAATATACCGCTATATATGTTTACCTATGGGGGTATGAGCTGGTAACGCACAATGCCTAGGCACAGTTATAATACACCGCTATATATGTATACCTATGAGGGTATGAGCTGGTAACGCACAATGCCTAGGCACAGTTATAATATACCGCTATATATGTTTACCTATGAGGGTATGAGCTGGTAACACACAATGCCTAGGCACAGTTATTATATACCGCTATATATGTTTACCTATGGGGGTACGAGCTGGTAACACACAATGCCTAGGCACAGTTATAATATACCGCTATATATGTTCACCTATGGGGGTATGACCTGGTAACGCACAATGCCTAGGCACAGTTATTATATACCGCTATATATGTTTACCTATGAGGGTATGAGCTGGTAACACACAATGCCTAGGCACAGTTATTATATACCGCTATATATGTTTACCTATGGGGGTATGAGCTGGTAACGCACAATGCCTAGGCACAGTTATAATATACCGCTATATATGTTTACCTATGGGGGTATGAGCTGGTAACACACAATGCCTAGGCACAGTTATAATATACCGCTATATATGTTTACCTATGAGGGTATGAGCTGGTAACACACAATGCCTAGGCACAGTTATAATATACCGCTATCAGGGCCGGCGTTAGGGGCAGGCAGACCAGGCAGCTGCCTGGGGCCCCCACTCCTTCAGGGGCCCCCCACTCCCCCAGGGGCCCCCAGCTAGCGGCAAATCACGCAGCCGCTATGGGGCCCCTGTGAGGCAGGGGGCCCGCCTGCCGCCAGCGCTGACTCCCCCGCCGCATTGAACTGTACCGGCGTCTGCCGGTACAGTTCAAAGCAATGATGGAGGAGAGAGCGTCACCTGACGCCCCCTCTCCCATCATTCCCCGCTCTGCCTCTGACACAGCGGGTGCGCGCGCACTCACTGTGTCCCAGGCAGAGCAGCTGCAGCCACCGACACAGGAGCAGCGCGGGCACGTGTGGAGAGGTGAGGAGCTTGTGTTTTGTTTTTTTTTTTTCTTTTTACTGGACGGGGAGAGGAGAGGAGAGGGGGGGATGTGAGCTGTGGTGTACACCACTGGGGGCTGTGCTGTATACTACTGGGGGCTCTGCTGTATACCCCTGGGGGCTCTGCTGTATATTACTGGGGGCTCTGCTGTATATTACTGGGGGCTGTGATGTATACTACTGGGGGCTCTGCTGTATACCCCTGGGGGCACTGCTGTACACCACTGGGGGCTGTGCTGTATACTACTGGGGGCTCTGCTGTATACCCCTGGGGGCTCTGCTGTATATTACTGGGGGCTCTGCTGTATATTACTGGGGGCTGTGCTGTATACTACTGGGGGCTCTGCTGTATACCCCTGGGGGCACTGCTGTACACCACTGGGGGCTGTGCTGTATACTACTGGGGGCTCTGCTGTATACCACTGGGGGCTGTGCTGTATACCCCTGGGGGCTCTGCTGTATACCCCTGGGGGCTCTGTTGTATACCCCTGGGGGCTCTGCTGTATACCCCTGGGGGCTCTGCTGTATATTACTGGGGGCTCTGCTGTATATTACTGGGGGCTGTGCTGTATACTACTGGGGGCTCTGCTGTATACCCCTGGGGGCACTGCTGTACACCACTGGGGGCTGTGCTGTATACTACTGGGGGCTCTGCTGTATACCCCTGGGGGCTCTGCTGTATACCCCTGGGGGCTCTGCTGTATATTACTGGGGGCTCTGCTGTATATTACTGGGGGCTGTGCTGTATACTACTGGGGGCTCTGCTGTATACTCCTGGGGGCTCTGCTGTATACCACTGGGGGCTGTGCTGTATACCCCTGGGGGCTCTGCTGTATACCCCTGTGGGCTCTGCTGTATACCCCTGTGGGCTCTGCTGTATACCACTGGGGGCTCTGCTGTATACTACTGTGGGCTCTGCTGTATACTATATGGAGGACTATGGCGTGTGCATTTTACAATATGGAGGACTGTGGTGCACATTATAATATATGGAGGACTATGGGGTGTATTATACTAAACAAGCAACATGCTGCATATTCATTGGGTGATTGGATTGTTTATGCCGGAATAAAAATCATTGTTCTCAGCAGCACATAGCCAGTGTAAACTGTAGATGTGCTGTTGATAACATGATACTGTATGGTGATCTGTTAGTGATCTATTAGTGATGGTTCTGTCCCATCATTCTTTCTCAGATGGTGGAAAGAGGCCGGGAAACAAGCGTCCAACGACTTCAGTATTGTCGATCACACTCGTTTAGCGGCCTGAGATCAGCGCAGGTAAATACAACCGAAATGCTTCTGTGTGACGTGCAATATGTTAGCATTTGGGGCCCCATTTTAAACTTTGCCTAGGGCCCCACTTTGCCTAAAACCGGCCCTGACCGCTATATATGTTTACCTATGGGGGTATGAGCTGGTAACACACAATGCCTAGGCACAGTTATAATATACCGCTATATATGTTCACCTATGGGGGTATGACCTGGTAACGCACAATGCCTAGGCACAGTTATTATATACCGCTATATATGTTTACCTATGAGGGTATGAGCTGGTAACGCACAATGCCTAGGCACAGTTATAATATACCGCTATATATGTTTACCTATGGGGGTATGAGCTGGTAACGCACAATGCCTAGGCACAGTTATAATATACCGCTATATATGTTTACCTATGAGGGTATGAGCTGGTAACACACAATGCCTAGGCACAGGTATAATATACCGCTATATATGTTTACCTATGGGGGTATGAGCTGGTAACGCACAATGCCTAGGCACAGTTATTATATACCGCTATATATGTTTACCTATGGGGGTACGAGCTGGTAACGCACAATGCCTAGGCACAGTTATTATATACCGCTATATATGTTTACCTGTGAGGGTATGAGCTGGTAACGCACAATGCCTAGGCACAGTTATAATATACCGCTATATATGTTTACCTATGGGGGTATGAGCTGGTAACGCACAATGCCTAGGCACAGTTATTATATACCGCTATATATGTTTACCTATGGGGGTATGAGCTGGTAACGCACAATGCCTAGGCACAGTTATTATATACCGCTATATATGTTTACCTATGGGGGTATGAGCTGGTAACGCACAATGCCTAGGCACAGGTATAATACACCGCTATATATGTTTACCTATGAGGGTATGAGCTGGTAACGCACAATGCCTAGGCACAGTTATAATATACCGCTATATATGTTTACCTATGGGGGTATGAGCTGGTAACGCACAATGCCTAGGCACAGTTATAATATACCGCTATATATGTTTACCTATGAGGGTATGAGCTGGTAACGCACAATGCCTAGGCACAGTTATAATATACCGCTATATATGTTTACCTATGGGGGTATGAGCTGGTAACGCACAATGCCTAGGCACAGTTATTATATACCGCTATATATGTTTACCTATGGGGGTACGAGCTGGTAACGCACAATGCCTAGGCACAGTTATAATATACCGCTATATATGTTTACCTATGGGGGTATGAGCTGGTAACGCACAATGCCTAGGCACAGTTATAATATACCGCTATATATGTTTACCTATGAGGGTATGAGCTGGTAACGCACAATGCCTAGGCACAGGTATAATATACCGCTATATATGTTTACCTATGAGGGTATGAGCTGGTAACGCACAATGCCTAGGCACAGTTATTATATACCGCTATATATGTTTACCTATGAGGGTATGAGCTGGTAACGCACAATGCCTAGGCACAGTTATAATATACCGCTATATATGTTCACCTATGGGGGTATGAGCTGGTAACGCACAATGCCTAGGCACAGTTATAATATACCGCTATATATGTTTACCTATGGGGGTATGAGCTGGTAACGCACAATGCCTAGGCACAGTTATTATATACCGCTATATATGTTTACCTATGGGGGTATGAGCTGGTAACACACAATGCCTAGGCACAGTTATAATATACCGCTATATATGTTTACCTATGAGGGTATGAGCTGGTAACGCACAATGCCTAGGCACAGTTATTATATACCGCTATATATGTTTACCTATGAGGGTACGAGCTGGTAACGCACAATGCCTAGGCACAGTTATTATATACCGCTATATATGTTTACCTATGGGGGTATGAGCTGGTAACGCACAATGCCTAGGCACAGTTATTATATACCGCTATATATGTTTACCTATGGGGGTATGAGCTGGTAACACACAATGCCTAGGCACAGTTATTATATACCGCTATATATGTTTACCTATGGGGGTACGAGCTGGTAACGCACAATGCCTAGGCACAGTTATAATATACCGCTATATATGTTTACCTATGGGGGTATGAGCTGGTAACACACAATGCCTAGGCACAGTTATTATATACCGCTATATATGTTTACCTATGGGGGTATGAGCTGGTAACGCACAATGCCTAGGCACAGGTATAATACACCGCTATATATGTTTACCTATGGGGGTATGAGCTGGTAACGCACAATGCCTAGGCACAGTTATAATATACCGCTATATATGTTTACCTATGAGGGTATGAGCTGGTAACGCACAATGCCTAGGCACAGTTATAATATACCGCTATATATGTTTACCTATGGGGGTATGAGCTGGTAACGCACAATGCCTAGGCACAGTTATTATATACCGCTATATATGTTTACCTATGAGGGTATGAGCTGGTAACACACAATGCCTAGGCACAGTTATAATATACCGCTATATATGTTTACCTATGGGGGTATGAGCTGGTAACGCACAATGCCTAGGCACAGTTATAATATACCGCTATATATGTTTACCTATGGGGGTATGAGCTGGTAACGCACAATGCCTAGGCACAGTTATAATATACCGCTATATATGTTACCTATGAGGGTATGAGCTGGTAACGCACAATGCCTAGGCACAGTTATAATATACCGCTATATATGTTACCTATGGGGGTATGAGCTGGTAACGCACAATGCCTAGGCACAGTTATTATATACCGCTATATATGTTTACCTATGGGGGTACGAGCTGGTAACACACAATGCCTAGGCACAGTTATTATATACCGCTATATATGTTTACCTATGGGGGTATGAGCTGGTAACGCACAATGCCTAGGCACAGTTATAATATACCGCTATATATGTTACCTATGAGGGTATGAGCTGGTAACGCACAATGCCTAGGCACAGTTATTATATACCGCTATATATGTTTACCTATGGGGGTACGAGCTGGTAACACACAATGCCTAGGCACAGTTATTATATACCGCTATATATGTTTACCTATGGGGGTATGAGCTGGTAACACACAATGCCTAGGCACAGTTATTATATACCGCTATATATGTTTACCTATGGGGGTACGAGCTGGTAACGCACAATGCCTAGGCACAGTTATAATATACCGCTATATATGTTTACCTATGGGGGTATGAGCTGGTAACGCACAATGCCTAGGCACAGTTATAATATACCGCTATATATGTTTACCTATGAGGGTATGAGCTGGTAACGCACAATGCCTAGGCACAGTTATTATATACCGCTATATATGTTTACCTATGGGGGTATGAGCTGGTAACGCACAATGCCTAGGCACAGTTATAATATACCGCTATATATGTTTACCTATGGGGGTATGAGCTGGTAACACACAATGCCTAGGCACAGTTATTATATACCGCTATATATGTTTACCTATGGGGGTACGAGCTGGTAACGCACAATGCCTAGGCACAGTTATAATATACCGCTATATATGTTTACCTATGAGGGTATGAGCTGGTAACGCACAATGCCTAGGCACAGTTATTATATACCGCTATATATGTTTACCTATGGGGGTACGAGCTGGTAACGCACAATGCCTAGGCACAGTTATAATATACCGCTATATATGTTTACCTATGGGGGTATGAGCTGGTAACGCACAATGCCTAGGCACAGGTATAATATACCGCTATATATGTTTACCTATGGGGGTATGAGCTGGTAACACACAATGCCTAGGCACAGTTATTATATACCGCTATATATGTTTACCTATGGGGGTACGAGCTGGTAACGCACAATGCCTAGGCACAGTTATAATATACCGCTATATATGTTTACCTATGGGGGTATGAGCTGGTAACGCACAATGCCTAGGCACAGGTATAATATACCGCTATATATGTTTACCTATGGGGGTATGAGCTGGTAACGCACAATGCCTAGGCACAGTTATAATATACCGCTATATATGTTTACCTATTGGGGTATGAGCTGGTAACACACAATGCCTAGGCACAGTTATTATATACCGCTATATATGTTTACCTATGGGGGTATGAGCTGGTAACGCACAATGCCTAGGGACAGTTATAATATACCGCTATATATGTTCACCTATGGGGGTATGAGCTGGTAACACACAATGCCTAGGCACAGGTATAATATACCGCTATATATGTTTACCTATGAGGGTATGAGCTGGTAACACACAATGCCTAGGCACAGTTATAATATACCGCTATATATGTTTACCTATGGGGGTATGAGCTGGTAACGCACAATGCCTAGGCACAGGTATAATATACCGCTATATATGTTTACCTATGGGGGTATGAGCTGGTAACGCACAATGCCTAGGCACAGGTATAATATACCGCTATATATGTTTACCTATGAGGGTATGAGCTGGTAACGCACAATGCCTAGGCACAGGTATAATATACCGCTATATATGTTTACCTATGGGGGTACGAGCTGGTAACGCACAATGCCTAGGCACAGTTATTATATACCGCTATATATGTTTACCTATGGGGGTATGAGCTGGTAACACACAATGCCTAGGCACAGTTATTATATACCGCTATATATGTTTACCTATGAGGGTATGAGCTGGTAACGCACAATGCCTAGGCACAGGTATAATATACCGCTATATATGTTTACCTATGAGGGTATGAGCTGGTAACACACAATGCCTAGGCACAGTTATTATATACCGCTATATATGTTTACCTATGAGGGTATGAGCTGGTAACGCACAATGCCTAGGCACAGTTATAATATACCGCTATATATGTTTACCTATGGGGGTATGAGCTGGTAACGCACAATGCCTAGGCACAGTTATAATATACCGCTATATATGTTTACCTATGGGGGTATGAGCTGGTAACGCACAATGCCTAGGCACAGTTATAATATACCCCTATATATGTTTACCTATGGGGGTATGAGCTGGTAACACACAATGCCTAGGCACAGTTATTATATACCGCTATATATGTTTACCTATGAGGGTATGAGCTGGTAACGCACAATGCCTAGGCACAGTTATTATATACCGCTATATATGTTTACCTATGAGGGTATGAGCTGGTAACGCACAATGCCTAGGCACAGGTATAATATACCGCTATATATGTTTACCTATGAGGGTATGAGCTGGTAACGCACAATGCCTAGGCACAGTTATAATATACCGCTATATATGTTTACCTATGGGGGTATGAGCTGGTAACGCACAATGCCTAGGCACAGTTATAATATACCGCTATATATGTTTACCTATGGGGGTACGAGCTGGTAACGCACAATGCCTAGGCACAGTTATTATATACCGCTATATATGTTTACCTATGGGGGTATGAGCTGGTAACGCACAATGCCTAGGCACAGTTATAATATATCGCTATATATGTTTACCTATGACGGTATGAGCTGGTAACGCACAATGCCTAGGCACAGTTATAATATACCGCTATATATGTTTACCTATGGGGGTATGAGCTGGTAACGTACAATGCCTAGGCACAGTTATAATATACCGCTATATATGTTTACCTATGAGGGTACGAGCTGGTAACGCACAATGCCTAGGCACAGTTATAATATACCGCTATATATGTTTACCTATGAGGGTATGAGCTGGTAACGCACAATGCCTAGGCACAGTTATTATATACCGCTATATATGTTTACCTATGAGGGTATGAGCTGGTAACGCACAATGCCTAGGCACAGTTATAATATACCGCTATATATGTTTACCTATGGGGGTATGAGCTGGTAACGCACAATGCCTAGGCACAGTTATAATATACCGCTATATATGTTTACCTATGAGGGTATGAGCTGGTAACGCACAATGCCTAGGCACAGTTATAATATACCGCTATATATGTTTACCTATGGGGGTATGAGCTGGTAACGCACAATGCCTAGGCACAGTTATAATATACCGCTATATATGTTTACCTATGAGGGTATGAGCTGGTAACGCACAATGCCTAGGCACAGGTATAATATACCGCTATATATGTTTACCTATGAGGGTATGAGCTGGTAACACACAATGCCTAGGCACAGTTATAATATACCGCTATATATGTTTACCTATGGGGGTATGAGCTGGTAACGCACAATGCCTAGGCACAGTTATTATATACCGCTATATATGTTACCTATGGGGGTATGAGCTGGTAACGCACAATGCCTAGGCACAGTTATTATATACCGCTATATATGTTCACCTATGAGGGTATGAGCTGGTAACACACAATGCCTAGGCACAGTTATTATATACCGCTATATATGTTACCTATGGGGGTATGAGCTGGTAACGCACAATGCCTAGGCACAGTTATAATATACCGCTATATATGTTTACCTATGAGGGTATGAGCTGGTAACACACAATGCCTAGGCACAGTTATTATATACCGCTATATATGTTACCTATGGGGGTATGAGCTGGTAACGCACAATGCCTAGGCACAGTTATAATATACCGCTATATATGTTTACCTATGACGGTATGAGCTGGTAACACACAATGCCTAGGCACAGTTATTATATACCGCTATATATGTTACCTATGGGGGTATGAGCTGGTAACACACAATGCCTAGGCACAGTTATAATATACCGCTATATATGTTTACCTATGGGGGTATGAGCTGGTAACACACAATGCCTAGGCACAGTTATAATATACCGCTATATATGTTTACCTATGGGGGTATGAGCTGGTAACACACAATGCCTAGGCACAGTTATTATATACCGCTATATATGTTCACCTATGGGGGTATGGGCTGGTAACACACAATGCCTAGGCACAGGTATAATATACCGCTATATATGTTACCTATGGGGGTATGAGCTGGTAACACACAATGCCTAGGCACAGTTATAATATACCGCTATATATGTTTACCTATGGGGGTATGAGCTGGTAACACACAATGCCTAGGCACAGGTATAATATACCGCTATATATGTTTACCTATGAGGGTATGAGCTGGTAACACACAATGCCTAGGCACAGTTATAATATACCGCTATATATGTTTACCTATGAGGGTACGAGCTGGTAACACACAATGCCTAGGCACAGGTATAATATACCGCTATATATGTTTACCTATGAGGGTATGAGCTGGTAACACACAATGCCTAGGCACAGTTATAATATACCGCTATATATGTTTACCTATGAGGGTATGAGCTGGTAACGCACAATGCCTAGGCACAGTTATAATATACCGCTATATATGTTTACCTATGGGGGTATGAGCTGGTAACGCACAATGCCTAGGCACAGTTATAATATACCGCTATATATGTTTACCTATGGGGGTATGAGCTGGTAACACACAATGCCTAGGCACAGTTATTATATACCGCTATATATGTTCACCTATGGGGGTATGGGCTGGTAACACACAATGCCTAGGCACAGTTATTATATACCGCTATATATGTTCACCTATGAGGGTATGGGCTGGTAACACACAATGCCTAGGCACAGTTATTATATACCGCTATATATGTTTACCTATGGGGGTACGAGCTGGTAACGCACAATGCCTAGGCACAGTTATAATATACCGCTATATATGTTTACCTATGAGGGTATGAGCTGGTAACGCACAATGCCTAGGCACAGTTATTATATACCGCTATATATGTTTACCTATGAGGGTATGAGCTGGTAACGCACAATGCCTAGGCACAGTTATAATATACCGCTATATATGTTTACCTATGAGGGTATGAGCTGGTAACACACAATGCCTAGGCACAGTTATTATATACCGCTATATATGTTCACCTATGGGGGTATGGGCTGGTAACACACAATGCCTAGGCACAGTTATTATATACCGCTATATATGTTCACCTATGAGGGTATGGGCTGGTAACACACAATGCCTAGGCACAGTTATAATATACCGCTATATATGTTTACCTATGAGGGTATGAGCTGGTAACACACAATGCCTAGGCACAGTTATAATATACCGCTATATATGTTTACCTATGGTGGTATGAGCTGGTAACACACAATGCCTAGGCACAGTTATAATATACCGCTATATATGTTTACCTATGAGGGTATGAGCTGGTAACACACAATGCCTAGGCACAGTTATAATATACCGCTATATATGTTTACCTATGGGGGTATGAGCTGGTAACACACAATGCCTAGGCACAGTTATAATATACCGCTATATATGTTTACCTATGGGGGTATGAGCTGGTAACACACAATGCCTAGGCACAGTTATTATATACCGCTATATATGTTCACCTATGAGGGTATGGGCTGGTAACACACAATGCCTAGGCACAGGTATAATATACCGCTATATATGTTACCTATGAGGGTATGAGCTGGTAACGCACAATGCCTAGGCACAGTTATTATATACCGCTATATATGTTTACCTATGGGGGTATGAGCTGGTAACACACAATGCCTAGGCACAGTTATAATATACCGCTATATATGTTTACCTATGGGGGTATGAGCTGGTAACACACAATGCCTAGGCACAGTTATAATATACCGCTATATATGTTTACCTATGGGGGTACGAGCTGGTAACGCACAATGCCTAGGCACAGTTATTATATACCGCTATATATGTTTACCTATGGGGGTATGAGCTGGTAACACACAATGCCTAGGCACAGTTATAATATACCGCTATATATGTTTACCTATGAGGGTATGAGCTGGTAACGCACAATGCCTAGGCACAGTTATTATATACCGCTATATATGTTTACCTATGGGGGTATGAGCTGGTAACACACAATGCCTAGGCACAGTTATAATATACCGCTATATATGTTTACCTATGGGGGTATGAGCTGGTAACACACAATGCCTAGGCACAGTTATAATATACCGCTATATATGTTTACCTATGGGGGTACGAGCTGGTAACGCACAATGCCTAGGCACAGTTATAATATACCGCTATATATGTTTACCTATGAGGGTATGAGCTGGTAACGCACAATGCCTAGGCACAGTTATAATATACCGCTATATATGTTTACCTATGGGGGTACGAGCTGGTAACACACAATGCCTAGGCACAGTTATAATATACCGCTATATATGTTCACCTATGAGGGTATGAGCTGGTAACACACAATGCCTAGGCACAGTTATTATATACCGCTATATATGTTCACCTATGAGGGTATGAGCTGGTAACACACAATGCCTAGGCACAGTTATTATATACCGCTATATATGTTCACCTATGAGGGTATGGGCTGGTAACACACAATGCCTAGGCACAGTTATTATATACCGCTATATATGTTTACCTATGAGGGTATGAGCTGGTAACACACAATGCCTAGGCACAGTTATTATATACCGCTATATATGTTTACCTATGAGGGTACGAGCTGGTAACGCACAATGCCTAGGCACAGTCATAATATACCGCTATATATGTTCACCTATGAGGGTATGAGCTGGTAACGCACAATGCCTAGGCACAGTTATAATA
Source organism: Ranitomeya variabilis (assembly GCF_051348905.1). NCBI lineage: Eukaryota > Metazoa > Chordata > Amphibia > Anura > Dendrobatidae > Ranitomeya > Ranitomeya variabilis. The sequence continues at coordinate 6,481,565 of NC_135239.1, forward strand.
TACCGCTATATATGTTTACCTATGAGGGTATGAGCTGGTAACGCACAATGCCTAGGCACAGGTATAATATACCGCTATATATGTTTACCTATGAGGGTATGAGCTGGTAACACACAATGCCTAGGCACAGTTATTATATACCGCTATATATGTTTACCTATGAGGGTATGAGCTGGTAACGCACAATGCCTAGGCACAGTTATAATATACCGCTATATATGTTTACCTATGGGGGTATGAGCTGGTAACGCACAATGCCTAGGCACAGTTATTATATACCGCTATATATGTTTACCTATGAGGGTACGAGCTGGTAACGCACAATGCCTAGGCACAGTTATTATATACCGCTATATATGTTTACCTATGAGGGTATGGGCTGGTAACGCACAATGCCTAGGCACAGTCATAATATACCGCTATATATGTTTACCTATGTGGGTATGAGCTGGTAACGCACAATGCCTAGGCACAGTTATAATATACCGCTATATATGTTTACCTATGGGGGTATGAGCTGGTAACGCACAATGCCTAGGCACAGTTATAATATACCGCTATATATGTTTACCTATGGTGGTATGAGCTGGTAACGCACAATGCCTAGGCACAGTTATTATATACCGCTATATATGTTACCTATGAGGGTATGAGCTGGTAACACACAATGCCTAGGCACAGGTATAATATACCGCTATATATGTTTACCTATGAGGGTATGAGCTGGTAACGCACAATGCCTAGGCACAGTTATAATACACCGCTATATATTTTCACCTATGAGGGTACGAGCTGGTAACGCACAATGCCTAGGCACAGTTATTATATACCGCTATATATGTTTACCTATGAGGGTACGAGCTGGTAACGCACAATGCCTAGGCACAGTTATAATATACCGCTATATATGTTTACCTATGAGGGTATGAGCTGGTAACGCACAATGCCTAGGCACAGGTATAATATACCGCTATATATGTTTACCTATGGTGGTATGAGCTGGTAACGCACAATGCCTAGGCACAGTTATAATATACCGCTATATATGTTTACCTATGGGGGTATGAGCTGGTAACGCACAATGCCTAGGGACAGTTATAATATACCGCTATATATGTTTACCTATGGGGGTATGAGCTGGTAACGCACAATGCCTAGGCACAGTTATTATATACCGCTATATATGTTTACCTATGGGGGTATGAGCTGGTAACGCACAATGCCTAGGCACAGTCATAATATACCGCTATATATGTTTACCTATGAGGGTATGAGCTGGTAACACACAATGCCTAGGCACAGTTATAATATACCGCTATATATGTTTACCTATGGGGGTATGAGCTGGTAACACACAATGCCTAGGCACAGTTATAATATACCGCTATATATGTTTACCTATGAGGGTATGAGCTGGTAACACACAATGCCTAGGCACAGTTATAATATACCGCTATATATGTTTACCTATGGGGGTATGAGCTGGTAACACACAATGCCTAGGCACAGTTATAATATACCGCTATATATGTTTACCTATGGGGGTACGAGCTGGTAACGCACAATGCCTAGGCACAGTTATTATATACCGCTATATATGTTTACCTATGAGGGTATGACCTGGTAACGCACAATGCCTAGGCACAGTTATAATATACCGCTATATATGTTTACCTATGGGGGTATGAGCTGGTAACACACAATGCCTAGGCACAGGTATAATATACCGCTATATATGTTTACCTATGAGGGTACGAGCTGGTAACGCACAATGCCTAGGCACAGTTATTATATACCGCTATATATGTTTACCTATGGGGGTATGAGCTGGTAACGCACAATGCCTAGGCACAGTTATTATATACCGCTATATATGTTCACCTATGGGGGTATGAGCTGGTAACGCACAATGCCTAGGCACAGTTATAATATACCGCTATATATGTTTACCTATGAGGGTACGAGCTGGTAACGCACAATGCCTAGGCACAGTTATTATATACCGCTATATATGTTTACCTATGAGGGTACGAGCTGGTAACGCACAATGCCTAGGCACAGTTATAATATACCGCTATATATGTTTACCTATGGGGGTATGAGCTGGTAACGCACAATGCCTAGGCACAGTTATAATATACCGCTATATATGTTTACCTATGAGGGTATGAGCTGGTAACACACAATGCCTAGGCACAGTTATTATATACCGCTATATATGTTTACCTATGAGGGTATGAGCTGGTAACGCACAATGCCTAGGCACAGTTATAATATACCGCTATATATGTTTACCTATGGGGGTATGAGCTGGTAACGCACAATGCCTAGGCACAGTTATAATATACCGCTATATATGTTTACCTATGAGGGTATGAGCTGGTAACACACAATGCCTAGGCACAGTTATTATATACCGCTATATATGTTTACCTATGAGGGTACGAGCTGGTAACGCACAATGCCTAGGCACAGTTATTATATACCGCTATATATGTTTACCTATGGGGGTATGAGCTGGTAACACACAATGCCTAGGCACAGTTATTATATACCGCTATATATGTTTACCTATGAGGGTACGAGCTGGTAACGCACAATGCCTAGGCACAGTTATTATATACCGCTATATATGTTTACCTATGGGGGTATGAGCTGGTAACACACAATGCCTAGGCACAGTTATTATATACCGCTATATATGTTTACCTATGGGGGTATGATCTGGTAACGCACAATGCCTAGGCACAGGTATAATATACCGCTATATATGTTTACCTATGAGGGTATGAGCTGGTAACGCACAATGCCTAGGCACAGTTATAATATACCGCTATATATGTTTACCTATGAGGGTATGAGCTGGTAACGCACAATGCCTAGGCACAGTTATAATATACCGCTATATATGTTTACCTATGGGGGTATGAGCTGGTAACGCACAATGCCTAGGCACAGTTATAATATACCGCTATATATGTTTACCTATGAGGGTACGAGCTGGTAACGCACAATGCCTAGGCACAGTTATAATATACCGCTATATATGTTTACCTATGGGGGTATGAGCTGGTAACGCACAATGCCTAGGCACAGTTATAATATACCGCTATATATGTTTACCTATGAGGGTACGAGCTGGTAACGCACAATGCCTAGGCACAGTTATAATATACCGCTATATATGTTTACCTATGAGGGTATGAGCTGGTAACGTACAATGCCTAGGCACAGTTATAATATACCGCTATATATGTTTACCTATGGGGGTACGAGCTGGTAACGCACAATGCCTAGGCACAGTTATAATATACCGCTATATATGTTTACCTATGGGGGTATGAGCTGGTAACGCACAATGCCTAGGCACAGTTATTATATACCGCTATATATGTTTACCTATGAGGGTATGAGCTGGTAACACACAATGCCTAGGCACAGTTATTATATACCGCTATATATGTTTACCTATGGGGGTATGAGCTGGTAACGCACAATGCCTAGGCACAGTTATAATATACCGCTATATATGTTTACCTATGACGGTATGAGCTGGTAACACACAATGCCTAAGCACAGTTATATTATACCGCTATATATGTTTACCTATGGGGGTATGAGCTGGTAACGCACAATGCCTAGGCACAGTTATAATATACCGCTATATATGTTTACCTATGGGGGTACGAGCTGGTAACGCACAATGCCTAGGCACAGTTATAATATACCGCTATATATGTTTACCTATGAGGGTATGAGCTGGTAACGCACAATGCCTAGGCACAGTTATAATATACCGCTATATATGTTTACCTATGGGGGTACGAGCTGGTAACACACAATGCCTAGGCACAGTTATAATATACCGCTATATATGTTTACCTATGGGGGTATGAGCTGGTAACGCACAATGCCTAGGCACAGTTATAATATACCGCTATATATGTTTACCTATGGGGGTATGAGCTGGTAACGCACAATGCCTAGGCACAGTTATTATATACCGCTATATATGTTTACCTATGAGGGTATGAGCTGGTAACGCACAATGCCTAGGCACAGTTATAATATACCGCTATATATGTTTACCTATGAGGGTATGAGCTGGTAAGGCACAATGCCTAGGCACAGTTATAATATACCGCTATATATGTTTACCTATGAGGGTATGAGCTGGTAACACACAATGCCTAGGCACAGTTATTATATACCGCTATATATGTTTACCTATGAGGGTATGAGCTGGTAACGCACAATGCCTAGGCACAGTTATAATATACCGCTATATATGTTTACCTATGAGGGTATGAGCTGGTAACGCACAATGCCTAGGCACAGTTATTATATACCGCTATATATGTTCACCTATGAGGGTATGAGCTGGTAACGCACAATGCCTAGGCACAGTTATAATATACCGCTATATATGTTTACCTATGGGGGTATGAGCTGGTAACGCACAATGCCTAGGCACAGTTATAATATACCGCTATATATGTTTACCTATGAGGGTATGAGCTGGTAACGCACAATGCCTAGGCACAGTTATAATATACCGCTATATATGTTTACCTATGGGGGTACGAGCTGGTAACACACAATGCCTAGGCACAGTTATAATATACCGCTATATATGTTTACCTATGAGGGCATGAGCTGGTAACGTACAATGCCTAGGCACAGTTATTATATACCGCTATATATGTTTACCTATGGGGGTATGAGCTGGTAACGCACAATGCCTAGGCACAGTTATTATATACCGCTATATATGTTTACCTATGGGGGTATGAGCTGGTAACGCACAATGCCTAGGCACAGTTATTATATACCGCTATATATGTTTACCTATGGGGGTACGAGCTGGTAACGCACAATGCCTAGGCACAGTTATAATATACCGCTATATATGTTTACCTATGGGGGTATGAGCTGGTAACGCACAATGCCTAGGCACAGTTATAATATACCGCTATATATGTTTACCTATGGGGGTATGAGCTGGTAACGCACAATTCCTAGGCACAGTTATAATATACCGCTATATATGTTTACCTATGGGGGTACGAGCTGGTAACGCACAATGCCTAGGCACAGTTATAATATACCGCTATATATGTTCACCTATGGGGGTATGAGCTGGTAACGCACAATGCCTAGGCACAGGTATAATATACCGCTATATATGTTCACCTATGAGGGTATGAGCTGGTAACGCACAATGCCTAGGCACAGGTATAATATACCGCTATATATGTTTACCTATGAGGGTATGAGCTGGTAACGCACAATGCCTAGGCACAGTTATAATATACCGCTATATATGTTTACCTATGAGGGTATGAGCTGGTAACGCACAATGCCTAGGCACAGTTATAATATACCGCTATATATGTTTACCTATGAGGGTATGAGCTGGTAACACACAATGCCTAGGCACAGTTATAATATACCGCTATATATGTTTACCTATGGGGGTACGAGCTGGTAACGCACAATGCCTAGGCACAGTTATAATATACCGCTATATATGTTTACCTATGAGGGTATGAGCTGGTAACGCACAATGCCTAGGCACAGTTATAATATACCGCTATATATGTTTACCTATGGGGGTATGAGCTGGTAACACACAATGCCTAGGCACAGTTATAATATACCGCTATATATGTTTACCTATGGGGGTATGAGCTGGTAACGTACAATGCCTAGGCACAGTTATAATATACCGCTATATATGTTCACCTATGAGGGTATGAGCTGGTAACGCACAATGCCTAGGCACAGGTATAATATACCGCTATATATGTTACCTATGGGGGTATGAGCTGGTAACGCACAATGCCTAGGCACAGGTATAATATACCGCTATATATGTTTACCTATGAGGGTATGAGCTGGTAACACACAATGCCTAGGCACAGTTATAATATACCGCTATATATGTTTACCTATGAGGGTATGAGCTGGTAACGCACAATGCCTAGGCACAGGTATAATATACCGCTATATATGTTTACCTATGAGGGTACGAGCTGGTAACACACAATGCCTAGGCACAGTTATAATATACCGCTATATATGTTTACCTATGGGGGTACGAGCTGGTAACACACAATGCCTAGGCACAGTTATTATATACCGCTATATATGTTTACCTATGAGGGTATGAGCTGGTAACGCACAATGCCTAGGCACAGTTATAATATACCTCTATATATGTTTACCTATGGGGGTATGAGCTGGTAACACACAATGCCTAGGCACAGTTATAATATACCGCTATATATGTTTATAAAGGGAGCCTGTCAGCAGATACAAGCTGCCAACACCACAGACAGCACGAATCAGAGCCGGGCTGAACAAATGCTGCTCCGGCATTTCAAAGAAAATCTAGCTTTAAGATCCGATAGGGACCATAAGGAACGACGAGACTAGCCTGGCTGCGCACCTGGCCGGCTTCCCCCTCATTGCTAGAAGTGATTGTCAGGTCATACAGGGATATTTATCAATCACCTGGAGCAATGCAGGGGTGAAGCTGTCCAGGGCGGCCCCGGACATGGCCCGAAAAACATACCTGGCTGCCATTGTACAGCCAGACTCAGATTCATGCTGCCTGTGGTGTGAGCGGCATGAACTGACTGATATTAAATGTATACATTATAAATATATGGCCTACATGTAGTCGTAAGCGCTATACGATTATATATCTACATTGGGCATATATGGAGCAGTTTGGACTCAACCATTTATACAACCCCATCCCGATAAAGTTGGGCCGCTGTGTAAAATGTAAAGAATGCAATGATTTGGAAGACTCCTCTCACCATATTTTATCACACAGGACACTGCTCTGAAGTTTGAAGTCGGACATTTTGACACGGAGCTGCCATGACAGAGAGGGGCTAGAAGACTGATTTCTTGTACTCCTGCAGTGCAGGGGTTAAACTGTTCACTTGAGAGCTCCAGGAGCTTTCCTGCTTTGATGGACTCAGCTGTTCAGTGTTGGCCAGTCCCCTCTGTTATATATACTGCCTCTGGCAATCGTAGTGATGGGCAGTCCGGCTCTTTTTGGTGATCCGGATCTCATGGCTCTGCTCACCAAGAAGAGCCGGCTCTTTTGGATCCTAAATGGATCCCTAATAAATATGTGTTCACAATACGTAAACACATGTTTAAAATGACGTTTATGTGGTCGAAACTCCGCCCACCCATGGCCGACACCCCGCCTACTTGCAGTCAGCCAATTAAATTGATGAATGGGTGGGGTTTGGGTCAGGTGGGTAAAGTTACATCCTCCGAAACCCGGAATTTTACACCCAGTGAGAGACAGTCAGAAAATTCAGTGTCTGCCACCGGGTGCCGGCTCCCATCGTTCACAGCGGGGTGCCGGCACTTTGTATTGGATGATTTACAGCAGGGAGCCGGCTCTTTGTATTGGATCATTTACAGCAGGGAGCCGGCTCTTTGTATTGGATGATTCACAGCAGGGAGCCGGCTCTTTGTATTGGATCGTTCACAGCACGGAGCCGGCTCTTTGTATTGGATCATTTACAGCAGGGAGCCGGCTCTTTGTATTGGATCATTTACAGCGGGGAGCCGGCTCTTTGTATTGGATCATTTACAGCAGGGAGCCGGCTCTTTGTATTGGATCATTTACAGCAGGGAGCCGGCTCTTTGTATTGGATCATTTACAGCGGGGAGCCGGCTCTTTGTATTGGATCATTTACAGCAGGGAGCCGGCTCTTTGTATTGGATCATTCACAGCAGGGAGCCGGCTCTTTGTATTGGATCATTCACAGCAGGGAGCCGACTCTTTGTATTGGATCATTCACAGCAGGGAGCCGGCTCTTTGTATTGGATCATTTACAGCGGGGAGCCGGCTCTTTGTATTGGATCATTTACAGCAGGGAGCCGGCTCTTTGTATTGGATCATTCACAGCAGGGAGCCGGCTCTTTGTATTGGATCATTCACAGCAGGGAGCCGGCTCTTTGTATTGGATCATTTACAGCAGGGAGCCGGCTCTTTGTATTGGATCATTTACAGCAGGGAGCCGGCTCTTTGTATTGGATCATTCACAGCAGGGAGCCGGCTCTTTGTATTGGATCATTTACAGCAGGGAGCCGGCTCTTTGTATTGGATCGTTTACAGCAGGGAGCCGGCTCTTTGTATTGGATCGTTCACAGCAGGGAGCCGGCTCTTTGTATTGGATCATTTACAGCAGGGAGCCGGCTCTTTGTATTGGATCATTTACAGCAGGGAGCCGGCTCTTTGTATTGGATCATTTACAGCAGGGAGCCGGCTCTTTGTATTGGATCATTTACAGCGGGGAGCCGGCTCTTTGTATTGGATCATTCACAGCGGGGAGCCGGCTCTTTGTATTGGATGATTTACAGCAGGGAGCCGGCTCTTTGTATTGGATCATTCACAGCGGGAGTCGGCTCTTTGTATTGGATCATTCACAGCAGGGAGCCGGCTCTTTGTATTGGATGATTTACAGCAGGGTGCCGGCTCTTTGTATTGGATGATTTACAGCAGGGAGCCGGCTCTTTGTATTGGATCATTCACAGCAGGGAGCCGGCTCTTTGTATTGGATCGTCCACAGCAGGGAGCCGGCTCTTTGTATTGGATCATTCACAGCAGGGAGCCGGCTCTTTGTATTGGATCATTCACAGCAGGGAGCCGGCTCTTTGTATTGGATCATTTACAGCAGGGAGCCGGCTCTTTGTATTGGATCATTCACAGCAGGGAGCCGGCTCTTTGTATTGGATCATTCACAGCAGGGAGCCGACTCTTTGTATTGGATCATTTACAGCAGGGAGCCGGCTCTTTGTATTGGATCATTTACAGCAGGGAGCCGGCTCTTTGTATTGGATCATTTACAGCGGGGAGCCGGCTCTTTGTATTGGATGATTCACAGCAGGGAGCCTGCTCTTTGTATTGGATCATTTACAGCGGGGAGCCGGCTCTTTGTATTGGATCATTTACAGCGGGGAGCCAGCTCTTTGTATTGGATGATTCACAGCAGGGAGCCTGCTCTTTGTATTGGATCATTTACAGCGGGGAGCCGGCTCTTTGTATTGGATCGTCCACAGTAGGGAGCCGGCTCTTTGTATTGGATCATTTACAGCACGGAGCCGGCTCTTTGTATTGGATCATTCACAGCACGGAGCCGGCTCTTTGTATTGGATCATTTACAGCAGGGAGCCGGCTCTTTGTATTGGATCATTTACAGCAGGGAGCCGGCTCTTTGTATTGGATCATTCACAGCACGGAGCCGGCTCTTTGTATTGGATCATTTACAGCAGGGAGCCGGCTCTTTGTATTGGATCATTTACAGCAGGGAGCCGGCTCTTTGTATTGGATCATTCACAGCAGGGAGCCGGCTCTTTGTATTGGATCATTCACAGCAGGGAGCCGACTCTTTGTATTGGATCATTTACAGCAGGGAGCCAGCTCTTTGTATTGGATCATTCACAGCGGGGAGCCGGCTCTTTGTATTGGATCGCCCACAGTAGGGAGCCGGCTCTTTGTATTGGATCATTTACAGCAGGGAGCCGGCTCTTTGTATTGGATCGTCCACAGCAGGGAGCCGGCTCTTTGTATTGGATCATTTACAGCAGGGAGCCGGCTCTTTGTATTGGATCGCCCACAGTAGGGAGCCGGCTCTTTGTATTGGATCATTTACAGCAGGGAGCCGGCTCTTTGTATTGGATCGTCCACAGCAGGGAGCCGGCTCTTTGTATTGGATCATTTACAGCAGGGAGCCGGCTGTTATGACCCCAATGGCGAGGGTCTCAGAGGAACGTGGAAGTCTGCAGAATACAAAAATCCAGCTCATAGGGCAGTGGTAACTGGGTTGACCATATATCTACTCCTAACGCCAACACTAGAAGTAGCCGGGGATCATTCCTACGTTGATTCTAGATGACACGCTCCAGCCGGAGAATCTAGCTACCCCTAGTAGAGGAAAACAAAAGACCTTTCTTGCCTCCAGAGAAGGGGACCCCAAAGCTGGATAGAAGCCCCCCACAAATAATAACGGTGAGGTAAGAGGAAATGACAAACACAGAAATGAACCAGGTTTAGCACAGAGAGGCCCGCTAACTGATAGCAGAATAAAGAAAGGTAACTTATATGGTCAACAAAAACCCTATCAAAATCCACACTGGAAATTCAAGAACCCCCGAACCGTCTAACGGTCCGGGGGGAGAACACCAGCCCCCTAGAGCTTCCAGCAAAGGTCAGGATATAGATATGGAACAAGCTGGACAAAAATACAAAACCAAAACAAATAGCAAAAAGCAAAAGGCAGACTTAGCTGATATAACTGGAACCAGGATCAGTAGACAAGAGCACAGCAGACTAGCTCTGATAACTACGTTGCCAGGCATTGAACTGAAGGTCCAGGGAGCTTATATAGCAACACCCCTAACTAACGACCCAGGTGCGGATAAAAGGAATGACAGAAAAACCAGAGTCAAAAAACTAGTAACCACTAGAGGGAGCAAAAAGCAAATTCACAACAGTACCCCCCCCTTAGTGAGGGGTCACCGAACCCTCACCACGACCACCAGGGCGATCAGGATGAGCGGCATGAAAGGCACGAACTAAATCGGCCGCATGAACATCAGAGGCGACCACCCAGGAATTATCCTCCTGACCATAGCCCTTCCACTTGACCAGGTACTGAAGCCTCCGCCTGGAGAGGCGAGAATCCAAGATCTTCTCCACCACGTACTCCAACTCGCCCTCAACCAACACCAGAGCAGGAGGCTCAGCAGAAGGAACTACAGGCACAATGTACCGCCGCAACAAGGACCTATGAAATACATTGTGAATAGCAAACGACACAGGAAGATCCAGACGAAAAGATACAGGATTAAGGATTTCCAATATCTTGTAAGGCCCAATAAAATGAGGTTTAAATTTGGGAGAGGAGACCTTCATAGGAACAAAGCGGGAAGAAAGCCATACCAAATCCCCAACGCGTAGTCGGGGACCCACACCGCGGCGGCGGTTGGCAAAGCGCTGAGCCCTCTCCTGTGACAACTTCAAGTTGTCCACCACATGATCCCAGATCCGCTGCAACCTATCCACCACAGAATCCACCCCAGGACAGTCAGAAGACTCCACATGACCCGAAGAAAAGCGAGGATGGAAACCAGAGTTGCAGAAAAAAGGCGAAACCAAGGTGGCGGAACTAGCCCGGTTATTAAGGGCAAACTCAGCCAACGGCAAGAATGTCACCCAATCGTCCTGATCAGCAGAGACAAAACACCTCAAATAAGCCTCCAAAGTCTGATTGGTTCGCTCCGTCTGTCCATTAGTCTGAGGATGGAAAGCAGACGAAAACGACAAATCAATGCCCATCCTACTACAAAAGGATCGCCAGAACCTGGAAACGAACTGGGATCCTCTGTCTGACACAATATTCTCAGGGATGCCGTGCAAACGAACCACGTTCTGGAAAAACACAGGAACCAGATCGGAAGAGGAAGGCAGCTTAGGCAAAGGAACCAAATGGACCATCTTTGAGAAGCGATCACATATCACCCAGATAACGGACATGCCCTGAGATAGCGGAAGATCAGAAATGAAATCCATGGAGATATGTGTCCAAGGTCTCTTCGGGACAGGCAAGGGCAAGAGCAAACCGCTGGCACGAAAACAGCAAGGCTTAGCTCGAGCACAAGTCCCACAGGACTGCACAAATGACCGCACATCCCTTGACAAGGAAGGCCACCAAAAGGACCTGGCCACCAGATCTCTGGTGCCAAAAATTCCCGGGTGACCTGCCAACACCGAGGAATGAACCTCGGAAATGACTCTGCTGGTCCACTTATCCGGGACAAACAGTCTGTCAGGTGGACAAGACTCAGGCCTATCAGCCTGAAATCTCTGCAACACACGTCGCAGATCCGGAGAAATAGCTGACAAGATAACTCCATCTTTAAGAATACCAACAGGATCAGCGACTCCAGGAGCATCAGGCACAAAGCTCCTAGAAAGAGCATCGGCCTTCACATTCTTTGAACCTGGTAAATACGAGACAACAAAATCAAAGCGGGAGAAAAACAATGACCAGCGGGCCTGTCTCGGATTAAGGCGTTTAGCAGACTCGAGATACATCAGATTTTTGTGATCAGTCAAGACCACCACACGATGCTTAGCACCCTCGAGCCAATGACGCCACTCCTCAAATGCCCATTTCATGGCCAACAACTCCCGATTGCCCACATCATAATTTCGCTCGGCAGGCGAAAACTTCCTAGAGAAAAAGGCACAAGGTTTCATAACCGAGCAACCAGGGCCTCTCTGCGACAAAACGGCCCCTGCTCCAATCTCTGAAGCATCCACCTCAACCTGAAAGGGAAGTGAGACATCGGGCTGGCACAAAACAGGCGCCGAAGTAAACCGGCGTTTCAACTCCTGGAAAGCCTCCACGGCAGCAGGAGCCCAGTTAGCTACATCGGAGCCCTTCTTGGTCATATCCGTCAAAGGTTTCACAATGCTAGAAAAATTAGCGATAAAACGACGGTAGAAGTTAGCGAAACCCAAGAACTTCTGAAGACTCTTAACTGACGAGGGCTGAGTCCAATCAAGAATAGCTCGGACCTTGACTGGGTCCATCTCCACAGCAGAAGGGGAAAAAATGAACCCCAAAAAGGGAACCTTCTGTACACCAAAGAGACACTTTGAGCCCTTGACAAACAAAGAATTTTCACGCAAAATTTTAAAGACCAACCTGACCTGCTCCACATGCGAATCCCAATTATCAGAAAAAACCAAAATATCATCCAGATAAACAATCAAAAATTTATCCAGATACTTCCGGAAAATGTCATGCATAAAGGACTGAAAAACTGAAGGCGCATTGGAGAGCCCAAAAGGCATCACCAAGTACTCAAAATGACCTTCGGGCGTATTGAATGCGGTTTTCCATTCATCACCTTGCTTAATGCGCACAAGGTTGTACGCACCACGAAGGTCTATCTTGGTGAACCACTTGGCACCCTTAATCCGGGCAAACAAGTCAGACAACAGCGGTAAAGGATACTGAAATTTGACAGTGATCTTATTTAAAAGCCGATAATCAATACAAGGTCTCAAAGATCCGTCCTTTTTTGCCACAAAAAAGAATCCCGCACCAAGAGGGGAAGAAGACGGACGAATATGTCCTTTCTCCAGAGACTCCTTGATATATGAACGCATAGCGGTATGTTCAGGTACCGACAGATTAAACAGTCTTCCCTTAGGAAATTTACTGCCTGGGATCAAATCTATAGCACAGTCACAGTCCCTATGAGGAGGCAGTGCACTGGACTCAGACTCACTGAAGACATCCTGATAATCAGACAAATACTCCGGAACTTCCGAAGGCGTAGAAGAAGCAATAGACACAGGCAGGGAATCCCCATGAATACCACGACAGCCCCAACTTGAGACTGACATAGCCTTCCAGTCCAGGACTGGATTATGGGTCTGTAACCATGGCAGCCCTAAAACAACCAAATCATGCATTTTATGTAAAACCAGGAAACGTATCACCTCGCGGTGTTCAGGAGTCATGCACATGGTAACCTGTGTCCAATACTGTGGTTTATTTGCAGCCAATGGTGTAGCATCAATACCCCTAAGAGGAATAGGATTTTCTAATGGTTCAAGAGTAAAACCACAGCGCTTAGCAAATGAGAGATCCATAAGACTCAGGGCAGCACCTGAATCTACAAACGCCATGACAGGATAAGATGACAGTGAGCAAATCAAAGTTACAGACAGAATAAATTTAGGTTGCAAATTACCAACGGTGACAGGACTAACAACCTTAGCTATACGTTTAGAGCATGCTGAGATAACATGTGTAGAATCACCACAGTAGTAGCACAAGCCATTCCGGCGTCTATGGATTTTCCGCTCATTTCTAGTCAGGATTCTATCACATTGCATTAAATCAGGTGTCTGTTCAGACAACACCATGAGGGAATTTGCGGTTTTTCTATCACATTGCACCGAATCAGGTGTCTGTTCAGACAACACCATGAGGGAATTTGCGGTTTTGCGCTCCCGCAACCGCCGGTCAATTTGAATAGCCAGTGCCATAGTATCATTCAGACCTGTGGGAATGGGAAAACCCACCATAACATTCTTAATGGCTTCAGAAAGGCCATTTCTAAAATTAGCGGCCAGTGCACACTCGTTCCAATGTGTCAGCACGGACCATTTCCGAAATTTTTGGCAGTACACTTCAGCCTCGTCCTGCCCCTGAGACATAGCCAGCAAGGCCTTTTCTGCCTGAATCTCAAGATTGGGTTCCTCATAAAGTAAACCGAGCGCCAGAAAAAACGCATTAATATCAGCCAATGCCGGATCTCCTGGCGCCAGCGAAAAAGCCCAATCCTGAGGGTCGCCCCGTAAGAACGAAATAACAATTTTTACTTGCTGAGCAGAGTCTCCAGATGAACAGGGTCTCAGGGACAAAAACAACTTACAATTATTCATGAAATTCCTAAACTTAAACCTGTCTCCGGAAAACAGTTCAGGAATCGGTATTTTAGGTTCTGACCTAGGATTTCTGATAACATAGTCTTGTATGCCCTGCACACGAGTAGCCAGCTGGTCCACACTTGTAATCAAGGTCTGGACATTCATGTCTGCAGCAAGCATAGCCACTCTGAGGTAAAGGGGAAGAAGAAAAAAAAAAACTCAGAATCTTCTTTCTTATAATCCCTCTTCTGCAATGCATTAAACATTTAATACTGGCCTGGCAAACTGTTATGACCCCAATGGTGAGGGTCTCAGAGGAACGTGGAAGTCTGCAGAATACAAAAATCCAGCTCATAGGGCAGTGGTAACTGGGTTGACCATATATCTACTCCTAACGCCAACACTAGAAGTAGCCGGGGATCATTCCTACGTTGATTCTAGATGACACGCTCCAGCCGGAGAATCTAGCTACCCCTAGTAGAGGAAAACAAAAGACCTTTCTTGCCTCCAGAGAAGGGGACCCCAAAGCTGGATAGAAGCCCCCCACAAATAATAACGGTGAGGTAAGAGGAAATGACAAACACAGAAATGAACCAGGTTTAGCACAGAGAGGCCCGCTAACTGATAGCAGAATAAAGAAAGGTAACTTATATGGTCAACAAAAACCCTATCAAAATCCACACTGGAAATTCAAGAACCCCCGAACCGTCTAACGGTCCGGGGGGAGAACACCAGCCCCCTAGAGCTTCCAGCAAAGGTCAGGATATAGATATGGAACAAGCTGGACAAAAATACAAAACCAAAACAAATAGCAAAAAGCAAAAGGCAGACTTAGCTGATATAACTGGAACCAGGATCAGTAGACAAGAGCACAGCAGACTAGCTCTGATAACTACGTTGCCAGGCATTGAACTGAAGGTCCAGGGAGCTTATATAGCAACACCCCTAACTAACGACCCAGGTGCGGATAAAAGGAATGACAGAAAAACCAGAGTCAAAAAACTAGTAACCACTAGAGGGAGCAAAAAGCAAATTCACAACAGCCGGCTCTTTGTATTGGATCATTCACAGCGGGGAGCCGGCTCTTTGTATTGGATCATTCACAGCACGGAGCCGGCTCTTTGTATTGGATCATTCACAGCGGGGAGCCGGCTCTTTGTATTGGATCGTCCACAGTAGGGAGCCGGCTCTTTGTATTGGATCATTTACAGCGGGGAGCCGACTCTTTGTATTGGATCATTCACAGCGGGGAGCCGGCTCTTTGTATTGGATCATTCACAGCAGGGAGCCGGCTCTTTGTATTGGATCATTCACAGCAGGGAGCCGGCTCTTTGTATTGGATCATTCACAGCACGGAGCCGGCTCTTTGTATTGGATCATTTACAGCAGGGAGCCGGCTCTTTGTATTGGATCATTTACAGCAGGGAGCCGGCTCTTTGTATTGGATCATTCACAGCGGGGAGCCGACTCTTTGTATTGGATCATTTACAGCAGGGAGCCGGCTCTTTGTATTGGATCATTTACAGCAGGGAGCCGGCTCTTTGTATTGGATCATTTACAGCGGGGAGCCGGCTCTTTGTATTGGATCATTTACAGCGGGGAGCTGACTCTTTGTATTGGATAGTTCACAGCAGGGAGCCGGCTCTTTGTATTGGATCATTTACAGCGGGGAGCTGGCTCTTTGTATTGGATCATTCACAGCGGGGAGCCGGCTCTTTGTATTGGATCATTCACAGCAGGGAGCCGGCTCTTTGTATTGGATCATTCACAGCAGGGAGCCGGCTCTTTGTATTGGATCATTCACAGCGGGGAGCCGGCTCTTTGTATTGGATCATTTACAGCAGGGAGCCGGCTCTTTGTATTGGATCATTTACAGCGGGGAGCCGGCTCTTTGTATTGGATCATTCACAGCGGGGAGCCGGCTCTTTGTATTGGATCATTCACAGCAGGGAGCCGGCTCTTTGTAATGGATCATTTACAGCGGGAGTCGGCTCTTTGTATTGGATCGTTCACAGCAGGGAGCCGGCTCTTTGTATTGGATCATTTACAGCAGGGAGCCGGCTCTTTGTATTGGATCATTTACAGCAGGGAGCCGGCTCTTTGTATTGGATCATTCACAGCAGGGAGCCGGCTCTTTGTAATGGATCATTTACAGCGGGAGTCGGCTCTTTGTATTGGATCGTTCACAGCAGGGAGCCGGCTCTTTGTATTGGACGGTTCACAGCAGGGAGCCGGCTCATTGTATTGGACGGTTCACAGCAGGGAGCCGGCTCTTTGTATTGGATCATTCACGAACCACCCATCACTAATTGCCAGTGTTAGTTTCGTGCTGCCTGGTTCGGGAACTGGAGGAGTTGGTTGTTTGGAGAAGTGTCTGGAGTGTATATCTAAAGACTGTTGCTTGGTTATCAAGTTTATCAAGCCATACATCTCTTTTTTATGGCTTGATAAAGGCTCTGCGCGGCCAAAACATTGTGATTTTTCTGTACCAATAAAGTTACCAAAGGATGTCTGGTGCGCTGATTCCTGGATTTCTGCATCTTTCTTGCTGTGCCGGACTTCTACCGGAGTTCTCCTTTGCAGCCGCGCTTTGTGGCAGTAAAATGGCTTTCTCCCATGACTGACTCCCGCACACACACAGGACCGGACTAAAGGCCCCGTCACACAGACCGCTCTCCAGCGACCAACGATGCCGAGGTCCCCGGATAACCAGGGTAAATATCGGGTTGCTAAGCGCAGGGCCGCGCTTAGTAACCCGATGTTTACCCTGGTTACCAGTGTAAAATGTAAAATAACAAACACTACATACTCACCTTCGCGTCCCCCGGCGTCCGCTTCCTGCACTGACTGAGCGCCGGCCCTAACAGCAGAGCGGTGACGTCACCGCTGTGCTGTGCTTTCACTTTACGGCCGGCACTCAGTCAGTGCGGGAAGCGGACGGCAAGGGACCTGACGGACACCGGAATGTGAGTATGTACTGTTTTTTTTTTTTTTACATTTACGCTGGTAACCAGGGTAAACATCGGGTTACTAAGCGCGGCCCTGCACTTAGTAACCCGATGTTTACCCTGGTTACCAGTGAAGACATCGCTGGATCAGTGTCACACACACCGATTCAGCGATGTCAGCGGGGCCTCAACGACCAAAAAAAGGTCCAGGCCATTCCGACACGACCAGCGATCTCGCAGCAGGGGCCTGGTCGCTGGTACGTGTCACACATAGCGAGATCGCTACTGAGGTCGCTGTTGCATCACAAAACTTGTGACTCAGCAGCGATCTCGCTATGTGAGACGGAGGCTTATTTCTGTCAGACTTACTTTATTATTTGAAGTTATTGGAGCTCGGCTCTCCTTACACCTATTTCATATTGTGGCCATTCTTGTATTTCTGTGTATGTGACTGTTATGGGACAAGTAAATTAATCCTAATGTTAAGCTTGATATATAAATATTTAGATATTTAGAATTGTCCATATTGTTTAGAGGAATTTTTTGGGTTTTATGTGGGTAAGTTTAGCAAAGCATAGGGGTTTATCTTATCATGGATTTCCCTTTGCTTTCTCATGACTTTAAATGTTTGAGATTTTTTCCATTTTATATAAATAAAAGTATTTAGGGGATTTCTTGCGTCATATATGGTTCATTATGGAGGACAAATCTGGTAAAGACCCCAAAGTGAGGCGCAACGAGAATCCTACTGAAGACAAGACGGGGACAATGTTCTTCTCCCCAAACTCCAGCGATTGTCTCCTCATTTCCCCAACACATACAAACTGTTGTAAAAAGAAGAGGTAAGGATGCTGCTTAATGGTGGTCCCTGCCTGGGCACAAGGGTGAACATGGCCCAGCCACAATAGTGGACACGGCCCGGGCACAAGGGTGGACACGGCCCAGTCACAACAGTGGACACGGCCCGGGCACAAGGGTGGACATGGCCTGGCCACAATGGAGGACCCTGCCTGGGCACAAGGGTGGACATGGCCCAGGCACAAGGGTGGACACGGCCCGGGCACAAGGGTGGACATGGCCTGGACACAATAGTGGACATGGCCCAGTCTCAATAGTGGACACGGCCCAGGCACAAGGGTGGACAAGGCCCAGTCACAATAGTGGACACGGCCCAGGCACAAGGGTGGACATGGCCCAGGCACAAGGGTGGACACGGCCCAGTCACAATAGTGGACACGGCCCAGGCACAAGGGTGGACACGGCCCAGTCACAATAGTGGACACGGCACGGGCACAAGGGTGGACACGGCCTGGCCACAATGGAGGACCCTGCCTGGGCACAAGGGTGGACACGGCCTGGCCACAATGGCGGGCCCTGCCTGGGCACAAGGGTGGACACGGCCTGGCCACAATGGAGGACCCTGCCTGGGCACAAGGGTGGACACGGCCTGGCCACAATGGCGGGCCCTGCCTGGGCACAAGGGTGGACACGGCCTGGCCACAATGGCGGGCCCTGCCTGGGCACAAGGGTGGACACGGCCTGGCCACAATGGAGGACCCTGCCTGGGCACAAGGGTGGACACGGCCTGGCCACAATGGCGGGCCCTGCCTGGGCACAAGGGTGGACACGGCCTGGCCACAATGGCGGGCCCTGCCTGGGCACAAGGGTGGACACGGCCTGGCCACAATGGAGGACTCTGCCTGGGCACAAGGGTGGACATGGCCTGGTCACAATGGCGGGCCCTGCCTGGGCACAAGGGTGGACATGGCCCAGGCACAAGGGTGGACACGGCCCGGGCACAAGGGTGGACATGGCCTGGACACAATAGTGGACATGGCCCAGTCTCAATAGTGGACACAGCCCAAGCACAAGGGTGGACAAGGCCCAGTCACAATAGTGGACACGGCCCAGGCACAAGGGTGGACACGGCCCAGGCACAAGGGTGGACACGGCCCAGTCACAATAGTGGACACGGCCCAGGCACAAGGGTGGACATGGCCCAGTCACAATAGTGGACACGGCACGGGCACAAGGGTGGACACGGCCTGGCCACAATGGAGGACCCTGCCTGGGCACAAGGGTGGACACGGCCTGGCCACAATGGCGGGCCCTGCCTGGGAACAATGGTGGACACGGCCTGGCCACAATGGCGGGCCCTGCCTGGGCACAAGGGTGGACACGGCCTGGCCACAATGGCGAGCCCTGCCTGGGCACAAGGGTGGGCATGGCCTAGAATTAACTGCTCTGAGATTTGTCATCAGTTTCGAAATTAGTTAATTTCTTCAAATCAAATGTTCTGTAAGATGAAATATGGAGACGAGATTTCCAGATCATCGTAATCTTGTTTTCCTTCCATTTTACACATCCCCGATGTATAATGCATACACAGAGCATACACGTTGTGTGCGCTGCGCCGTCTTACTGTACTATGTGTAGACTAGTCTGTATATGGTTAATAAGATAATTGTGATAATGTTTGGCCGATAGAAAGAAGTGAGAACAAAGCAGATTGTATACTGTATTAAGTGTTACAGATCGCCGGGACGTACAAGTGCACGACCCCCTCCACTAAAATAGAAACCCCCCCGAGGGACGTCACTGACGGATTTCTGTAAAGCTTCCTGAATGCCACAGACAAGCAAAGAAAAGAGTCCTGAACCCCAAGATTTTGAGGGTGTTTGTCAGGATTGTATTGGACTAGTATAAGCCCAAGAGGGCCTCGCCGCCATGCAGAACAGGCCGCTGTCCCATTTAGTTGCTTCTGCTGATTGTTATGGACCCAAATATGTCTGGGGTCCGTCTTTATGTCCGTCCTACGCTGGACCCCCAAGCACTCAAAACCTGAGATGTTTAGGAAAAAACGGGTAATAAGAAATTGAGTGAGAATTGTAATAATGTATGTCATCGTCTTCGTCACCCCCTCGTCATCAGTAAGACGTGTTCCTGCGGGAGTGACAGCACGTGGGGTAATCGGGTCAGATGGGGAATGCAGGGGTTAATCTGCGGTGGATGCGGCTATGAATGCTGCATTACACTCCGCTGTCAGAACCTTAATGACATGTTTTCTACACATCTCTGTGTAATTGTGCTGCGGCTGCTGTGTGCGTCTCCTCGCTGCGTCCTCGATGGATCAACAAGTCCCGAGTCTTTGTATTCTAAGCCGCAGGTTTCCTCATCGCTCCCGGCTTTGTGATCTTCAATTACCCCAACATCATTGATTTTAGGTTTCCTAAGCTGGAGACATTTGCGTCCTGTTATCACTTATACGTATATATAATATATATATATATATATATATATATATATATATATATATATATATATATATATATATATAGTAAAAAAAGGAACAGCACAAGTCACCATCAAGTCAGAGTGGAGGTTTAAACGTTGAAGCTATAAAGTGTCTAAAGATAAGAAACATATGCCTGAGAAGTATTATACATATGGATAAACATGCGGATATATTAGCTACATATAAAGTGGGGCCGCAATGTCCATGATTATATATATATATATACGCATAAGCAAGCGTTCTGAGCGTTCTGCCACATCCAAGATGGTGTCCCGCTAGGGATATATTGGCAGAGCTCATGCGCTAAGAAAAGGACTACCTGCTTGAGCCTTATTGGCTGGCAGACTATGACATGACCAAATGACGCGCAGACATGCGCAGTAGAAGCACTAGAACGCCGTTATCGGCGATTACAGCGTCCTCCATGCGGCTTAGACTATACACAGCGGGGTAAGGGCAGTAAATCACAATATATGTAAGTAACACGTGACACGTCTTTTTTTATAATGAACGTATATGAACAAAAAGTAAAAAGATAATAAGATGCGGAGATTCAAGTCCAGATTAGCACTTTGGCACGGAGCACTTTATTATGTGAAGATGAACCTATGGATGTTATGTATATATCGTGTAAATAATATGAGCAAACATTTATGTATTGATGGCCACTTTATTATGTAAATGAGTGTGGATTATACCTATATAAAACACATGTGTATGCTATACCCACTGCTTGAGAAAGGCTCAGTGTGAGCCGAAACGTCGCACAGAGATGTGGGCTGAATAAATTTCACATTTTTTCACCCTGAAAAGGATTTGGAGTGCTGCCTTCTCTTTCTATTTATATATATATATATATATATATATATATATATATATATATATATATATATATATATATATATATATACATATATACTCACCGGCCACTTTATTAGGTACACCTGTCCAACTTCTTGTGAACACTTAATTTCTAATCAGCCAATCACATGGCGGCAACTCAGTGCATTTAGGCATGTAGACATGGTCAAGACAATCTCCTGCAGTTCAAACCGAGCATCAGTATGGGGAAGAAAGGTGATTTGAGTGCCTTTGAACGTGGCATGGTTGTTGGTGCCAGAAGGGCTGGTCTGAGTATTTCAGAAACTGCTGATCTACTGGGATTTTCACGCACAACCATCTCTAGGGTTTACAGAGAATGGTCCGAAAAAGAAAAAAAATCCAGTGAGCGGCAGTTCTGTGGGCGGAAATGCCTTGTTGATGCCAGAGGAGAATGGGCAGACTGGTTCGAGCTGATAGAAAGGCAACAGTGACTCAAATCGCCACCCGTTACAACCAAGGTAGGCCTAAGAGCATCTCTGAACGCACAGTGCGTCGAACTTTGAGGCAGATGGGCTACAGCAGCAGAAGACCACACCGGGTACCACTCCTTTCAGCTAAGAACAGGAAATTGAGGCTACAATTTGTACAAGCTCATCGAAATTGGACAGTAGAAGATTGGAAAAACGTTGCTTGGTCTGATGAGTCTCGATTTCTGCTGCGACATTCGGATGGTAGGGTCAGAATTTGGCGTAAACAACATGAAAGCATGGATCCATCCTGCCTTGTATGGAGCATCTTTGGGATGTGCAGCCGACAAATCTGCGGCAACTGTGTGATGCCATCATGTCAACATGGACCAAAATCTCTGAGGAATGCTTCCAGCACCTTGTTGAATCTATGCCACGAAGAATTGAGGCAGTTCTGAAGGCAAAAGGGGGTCCAACCCGTTACTAGCATGGTGTACCTAATAAAGTGGCCGGTGAGTGTATATATATATATATATATATATATATATATATATATATATATATATATATATATATATATATATATATACAGTACAGACCAAAAGTTTGGACACACCTACTCATATAAAGATTTTCCTGTATTTTCATGACTATGAATTAACACATGTGGAATTATATACTTAACAAAAAAGTGTGAAACAACTGAAATTATGTCTTATATTCTAGGTTCTTCAAAGTAGCCACCTTTTGCTTTGATGACTGCTTTGCACACTCTTGGCATTCTCTTGACGAGCTTCAAGAGGTAGTCACCAGGAATGGTTTTCACTTCACAGGTGTGCCCTGTCAGGTTTGACCATTCCTCTTTACAAAACAATTCCAGTTCAGTTAAGTTTGATGGTCGCCAAGCATGGACAGCCCTCTTCAAATGATCCCACAGATGTTCAATGATATTCAGGTCTGGGGACTGGGATGGCCATTCCAGAACAGTATAATTGTTCCTCTGCATGAATGCCTGAGTAGATTTGGAGCGGTGTTTTGGATCATTGTCTTGCTGAAAGATCCATCCCCTGCGTAACTTCAACTTTGTCACTGAATCATGAACATTATTGTCAAGAATCTGCTGATACTTTACGTTAAGGAGGCCTCCACTTCACCCACACTCCTCGACCCGGCAACAAACATGGTGGAGGAGTGGGTCTTCTCCTTTCTTCAAACTGCACCTTTAACCCAATCCCACCTCTTCCCTCCCTTATTCTCCCCTCTTTTGAAGTCCATTCTGTCCGCATCTACTCTCCCTCCAACCTCCAAGTGGCCGTCATATACCAACCTCCAGGCCCGGCCACTGCCTTTATTGACCAATTCTCCAGCTGGCTTCTTCACTTTCTCTCTGCTGACATTCCCACCATCATCATGGGTGACTTCAACATCCCCATTGATACCCTTCAGTCAACAGCCTCCAAACTTCTGTCCCTTACCTCATCCTTTGGACTTACTCAACGGTCCTCCGCAGCCACCCACACAGGCGGGCATACACTTGACCTGGTATTCACCCGTCTCTGCTCTCTATCTAACTTCACCACCTCCCAGCTCCCTCTTTCCGACCACCATCTGCTCACCTTCTCATCCCTGTCCTCCTCACCGGTCATCCATGTCCAGCAACATGCACACCCCCGCAGAAACCTTGCACACCTAGACACCCACACACTCTCTGACTCTATCCTACCACTGGCATCCATATCCTCACTCCACGACACAGACACTGCCACTGCTTTCTACAATGCCACTCTCGCATCAGCTATTGACACGGTTGCCCCTCTTGTCCATGGCAGAGTGCGACGTATCAATAGACAACCTTGGCACAATAACACCACTAAAAAGCTCCGGCAAGTGTTCAGGGTTGCAGAGCGGCGTTGGAAGAAAACACACCGGCAAGACGACTTCACTATATTCAAACAAGCAACACTCGCATTCAAATCTGCTCTCACCTCTGCTAAACAGGCCTACTTCACAACCCTCGTATCTTCCCTATCCTACAATCCCAAACAGTTATTCAAAACCTTTAACTCCCTCCTCCGCCCTCCACTGCCCCCTCCAACCTCCCTCATCTCTGCTGAGGACTTTGCCACACACTTTAAAAATAAGATCGACCAGACAAGGCAAGTCTTCACTGTTCAACCACCACAACCCCTTTGTATACCAGACCAATGCCCAAACCCCATAACATCCCTATCCAACATCACTGCTTAACTGTCTCCTCTCCAAATCGCACCTCTCCACCTGTGCGCTCGACCCTATGCCATCCCACCTCCTCCCCAACCTCACCACCACACTGATCCCATCCCTAACCCACTGGTTCAACCTATCACTAACTTCTGGCACCTTCCCTTCTGCGTTCAAACTTGACACAATCACGCCTACCCTTAAAAAGCCAACCCTCGATCCAACTGCTATGTCCAGCTATCGCCCAATATCGCTGCTCCCATTCGCTTCGAAACTCCTGGAGCAGCACGTCCACGCTGAACTTTCCTCCCACCTCTCATCTAACTTGTTGTTCGACAATCTACAATCTGGTTTCCGCCCCCATCACTCAACTGAGACTGCCCTGACCAAAATCACTAACGACCTACTTACCGCCAAAGCTACTGGACAATACTCTGTACTCCTCCTTCTTGACCTGTCCTCTGCTTTTGACACAGTTGACCACTGCCTCCTACTACAGATCCTCTCCTCCTTTGGCATCAAAGACCTCACCCTATCCTGGATCTCCTCTTACCTTTCCAACCGCACATTCAGCATCTCCCACTCCCACACTACCTCCTCATCCCACCCTCTCTCTGTTGGAGTCCCCCAAGGCTCTGCTCTAAGACCCCTACTCTTCTCAATCTATACACTTGGCTTGGGACAACTCATAAAGTCCCATGGATTCCAGTACCACCTCTATGCTGATGACACTCAGATTTACCTCTCTGGCCCAGACGTCACCGCTCTGCTGTCCAGAATCCCAGAGTGTCTATCAGCCATATCCTCCTTCTTCTCCTCTCGCTTCCTCAAACTCAATGTGGACAAATCTGAACTCATCATCTTTCCTCCATCCCACAGATCTTCCTTACCTGACCTATCTGTTGTGAATTCTGCTCTTGGGCTCCCTCCGGTGGTTGTAAGTGGTAGCGCTGCTGTCTCTGAATCGCAGCATTTATCAGGTGTGTTTACTTTTTGCAATTTTGACTGGGCTATTTAGTCTTGCTTCACCCTTTAGTCAGTGCCAGTTGTCCATTGTTCCTGGAGGATTCACATCCCTGCCTGGTCTCTTCTGCTTTGCAGTTCATTTCAACAAAGATAAGTTCTGGCCTTGATTTTTGCTGTCCACATGCTGTGGCCTTATTGTTCAGTTCTTTTCCATGTTTTTGTCTTGTCCAGCTTGGTCTGTATAAGGATTTGTTCAGCCAAGCTGGTATCTCTGGAGATACAGATATACCCTCCATGTCTTTAGTTAGCTGTGGAGATTTTGTATTTTCTGTGGTGGATATTTTCTAGTGTTTTAATACTGACCGCATAGTACTCTGTCCTATCCTTTCTATTTAGCTAGAAGTGGCCTCCTTTGCTAAATTCTCATTTCAGTCTGTGTATGTTTTTTCCCTCTCCTCTCACAGTCAATATTTGTGGGGGGCTGTCTATCCTTTGGGAATTTTCTCTGAGGCAAGATAGTTTTCCCTTTTCTATCTCTAGGGGTAATTAGTCCTCCGGCTGTGTCGAGATGTCTAGGGAGCGCTAGGTACATTCCACGGCTACTTCTATTTGCGGTGTTAGGTTCAGGGTCTGCGGTCAGTACAGGTACCACCTTCTCCAGAGTACGTCTCATGCTGCTCTTAGGCCACCAGATCATAACACCTATCTATCGCAATCAATGACATCATGCTTTCCCCCGTACCGGAAGTCCGCTGCCTCGGAGTAACCTTCGACTCTGCCCTGTCCTTCAAACTGCACATCCAAGCTCTTTCCACCTCCTGTCGCCTCCAGCTCAAAAATATCTCCAGAATCCGTCCTTTCCTCAACCTTCAATCTACTAAAATGCTTGTGCATGCCCTCATCATCTCCCGCCTTGACTACTGCAACATCCTTTTCTGCGGCCTCCCTGCTAACACCCTTGCACCTCTCCAGTCCATCCTTAACTCTGCTGCCCGACTAATCCATCTCTCTCCTCGCTACTCCTCCGCTTCCCCCCCTCTGCAAATCTCTTCACTGGCTCCCATTCCCTCAGCGTATCCAGTTCAAATTACTAATACTGACCTACAAGGCCATCCATAACCTGTCTCCTCCATATATCTCTGAACTAATCTCCATATATCTTCCCTCACGTAATCTCCGGTCCTCCCAAGACGTCCTTCTCTCCTCCACACTTACTTGCTCCTCATCCAATCGCCTCCAAGACTTCTCCCGAATATCCCCCATCCTCTGGAATTCTCTGCCCCAACACGTCCGGTTATCCACCACATTCGGATCCTTCAGACGGAGCCTGAAAACACATCTCTTCAGGAAAGCCTACAGCCTGCACTGACCCCGCTGCCTCCTTATCACTACCGAAGCTACCGCCTCACCAACACCGGAGCTCCTGCAACCCCCAACCTATTGCCTCCTTCCCCATCATCCTGTAGAATGTAAGCCCGCAAGGGCAGGGTCCTCGCCCCTCTGTATCAGTCTAATTTTTAGTTTGCCTACTGTAAGTGACATCTGTAACCTGTATGTAACCCCTTCTCATGTACAGCACCATGGAATCAATGGTGCTATATAAATAAATAATAATAATAAAATAATAATACTGAGAGGAATCCATGCGTCCCTCTACTTTAACAAGATTCCCGGTGCCGGCATTGGCCACACAGCCCCAAAGCATGATGGAACCTCCACCAAATTTTACTGTGGGTAGCAAGTGTTTTTCTTGGAAGGCTGTGTTTTTTTGCCGCCATGCATAACGCCTTTTTGTATGACCAAACAACTCAATCTTGGTTTCATCAGTCCACAGGACCTTCTTCCAAAAAGAAATTGACTTCTCCAAATGTGCTTTTGCATACCTCAGCCGACTCTGTTTGTGGCGTGCTTGCAGAAACGGCTTCTTTCGCATCACTCTCCCATACAGCTTCTCCTTGTGCAAAGTGCGTTGTATAGTTGACCGATGCACAGTGACACCATCTGCAGCAAGTTGAGGCTGCAGCTCTCTGGAGGTGGTCTGAGGATTGTCCTTGGCTGATCTCACCATTCTTCTTCTCTGCCTTTCTGATGTTTTTCTTGGCCTGCCACTTCTGGCCTTAACAAGAACTGTACCTGTGTTCTTCCATTTCCTTACTATGTTCCTCACAGTGGAAATTGACAGGTAAAATCTCTTAGACAGCTTTTTGTATCCTTCCCCTGAACAACTATGTTGAATAATCTTTGTTTTCAGATCATTTGACAGTTGTTTTGAGGAGCCCATGATGCCACTCTTCAGAGGAGATTCAAACAGGAGAACAACTTGCAAGTGGCCACTTTAAGTAGCTTTTCTCATGATTGCATACACCTGGCTATGAAGTTCAAAGCTCAATGAGGTTACTGAACCAAAAAAAGTGCTTTAGTAAGTCACTAAAAAGTAGGTAGGAGTATTTAAAACAAGAAAATGATAAGGGTGCCCATACTTATGCACCTGTCAAATTTTGTTTGATTGCAGATTGCACACTTTCTGTTAGTACAATAAACCTCATTTCAAGGCAGAAACATTACTGTGTCCAACAGTTATTAGATATGAAACTGAAATAGCTGTTGCAAAAAAAAAAAACATTTTTATAAAACATTAAGCTTAAGATTAATAGGGGTGCCCAAACTTTTTCATATAACTGTGTGTATATATATATATATATATATATATATATATATATATATATATATATATATACACTCACCGGCCACTTTATTAGGTACACCATGCTAGTAACGGGTTGGACCCCCTTTTGCCTTCAGAACTGCCTCAATTCTTCGTGGCATAGATTCAACAAGGTGCTGGAAGCATTCCTCAGAGATTTTGGTCCATATTGACATGATGGCATCACACAGTTGCCGCAGATTTGTCGGCTGCACATCCCAAAGATGCTCCATACAAGGCAGGATGGATCCATGCTTTCATGTTGTTTACGCCAAATTCTGACCCTACCATCCGAATGTCGCAGCAGAAATCGAGACTCATCAGACCAAGCAACGTTTTTCCAATCTTCTACTGTCCAATTTCGATGAGCTTGTGCAAATTGTAGCCTCAGTTTCCTGTTCTTAGCTGAAAGGAGTGGTACCCGGTGTGGTCTTCTGCTGCTGTAGCCCATCTGCCTCAAAGTTCGACGCACTGTGCGTTCAGAGATGCTCTTAGGCCTACCTTGGTTGTAACGGGTGGCGATTTGAGTCACTGTTGCCTTTCTATCAGCTCGAACCAGTCTGCCCATTCTCCTCTGACCTCTGGCATCAACAAGGCATTTCCGCCCACAGAACTGCCGCTCACTGGATTTTTTTTCTTTTTCGGACCATTCTCTGTAAACCCTAGAGATGGTTGTGCGTGAAAATCCCAGTAGATCAGCAGTTTCTGAAATACTCAGACCAGCCCTTCTGGCACCAACAACCATGCCACGTTCAAAGGCACTCAAATCACCTTTCTTCCCCATACTGATGCTCGGTTTGAACTGCAGGAGATTGTCTTGACCATGTCTACATGCCTAAATGCACTGAGTTGCCGCCATGTGATTGGCTGATTAGAAATTAAGTGTTAACAAGAAGTTGGACAGGTGTACCTAATAAAGTGGCCGGTGAGTGTATATATATATATATATATATTATACACACACAGGGGTTGGACAAAATAATGGAAACACCTTGAAACATCAACAAAAGTTAGTTTAATATGGTGTAGGTCCACCTTTTGCGGCGATTACTGCCTCAATTCTCCGAGGTATGGATTCATACAAGGTGTGAATTGTTTCCAAAGGAATTTTAGCCCATTCTGCAGTTAAACACCTTCCAGTTCTCTGAGCGACGATGGCGGCGGAAATCAACGTCTAACTTGAATCTCTAAAATTGACCATAAATGCTCAATAACGTTGAGGTCTGGGGATTGTCGGGGCCAGATGAGATGCTCAACTTCATTAGAATGTTCCTCGTGCCATGCTTTAACGATTCTAGCTTTAGGAATTGGTGCATTATCATCCTGAAAGACGGCGTTCCCCTCCGGGAACAGTGCTTGAACCATTGGTTGCACTTGGTCGCCCAAAATGCCTTAATAATCTCTGCTGTTAATTCTTGCATGAAGGGATATCATTGGCCCGGCGGATCTCCACGACATAGCACCCCAGATCATCACAGATCCTCCACCATGTTTTACGGTTGGGAGAAGGCAGTCTGGATGGAATGCTTCCTTCGGCTGTCTCCAAATGTACACTCGGCCGGAGGTCGGAAATAGGGTAAACGATGATTCGTCTGAGAATATCACATGTTTCCACTGCTTGAGGGACCAAATCTGGAGGTTTCTGCACCACTCTAAACGCTTGGAAACATTTGTCATTGAGAGCAGCGGTTTTCTAATTGCAGCTCTTCCGTGGAATACAGATTTGTGCAGCTCCCGACGAACAGTTTTCGTGGAAACTGGGTTCTGTAGGTGTTCATTGAGCTCAGCAGTGATTTTCAGAGCCGTGGTCTTGCCATCCTCTCTCACAATTCGCTTTAGAGTCCAACGGTCTCTCTGTCGACTTCGACTTTCGGCCGGACCTGTGCTTTGCTGCGGATGCTTTTACTTCTCTTTCAAACGTAGTCATTACTTTGGATTACATTTGGATTTTACATTACTGCACTAGAAATATGAAAAATTGAGAATGCTTAGCGCATAAATTGGCTAATTCATGTGTGCCTGGAAGCACCTGTTCAGACCTAGTTTATGTTTGGATGTGACGGTCAGTTTTTCTGACATTAGTATTTTTTTTTTTTTTTTCAATAATGTTTTTATTAAACTTTTTTAACAATACAAATATAAAAGTAGACAAAAAAGGGGGGGGGGGGGGTCAAGGAAAAACTGAAACAAGATATAACTTGCACATTCTCATATCAGTCAATGCTACGTCACATCTCGAGCAATACGGTGTGAGTAAATAAAATAATTTGCATAAACATAACAAATAAGCAAAATGACTAATTTTGAAAGGTCTGTTCTTGGGGGGGAGGGGAGGGGGGGGAGGAGAACATCTGGGGAAAAAGGGAGTGGGGGGAGGGGTGGAGGGGGAAGGGGGGAGAGCACACGGCTTCCACCTCTACATCCTCAGGTTTGCATGCCCCAATCCGCGAATCATCCTCACAAAGGCGGACGACCTGCTATTGTCTGTTCCAAGAACCAAGTAGTCATCTCAAAACAATCTCTGATTCCTTGCTTAGTGTGAGCCGGAAGAATCGCTATAAATGGTTCCCATGTGTCAAAGAATGTCTGAGTCCGTCTCTCTTTCTGAAGGGAAGCGTCTATCCAGTCCATTCTAAACAGAAAAGCAAGTTTCTCTAGGAAAAGTCGCAATGTGGGCACTTTAGGCGCCAACCAGTTTTGTAGAATTGTTTTACGAGCTGCAGCTGAGATAATAAAAAGGAATTTTTTACCATGGTATGGTACATGGACATCATTATCTGTAATATGACCAAAGAGAGCCCAGGCTGGAGTAAGTGTGATGTTATATAAAGTGTGCGTCAACACAAAGGTATGTATACGCTGCCAGAACAATTGAATTTGTGGACAAGCCCAGAAGCAATGATAGTGGTCCGCTTCAGGTTCCCCACATCTAGAACAGGCCGGGCTCGCCAGATTCCCCATCAGATAACTACGTTTTGGTGAAACATAGGTCTTGTGTAG
Source organism: Ranitomeya variabilis (assembly GCF_051348905.1). NCBI lineage: Eukaryota > Metazoa > Chordata > Amphibia > Anura > Dendrobatidae > Ranitomeya > Ranitomeya variabilis. Next base: position 6,512,475 of record NC_135239.1, read on the forward strand.
GATCTGTAATGCCATTTCCCAATAAGAGACAGAAGGTATATATTTAAGTGCTTTCTGTAATGCCCGCAAGAGAAGAGATGGCGTAAAGGAGACATCATCCACCTGCCATTTTGTAATTCCCACCCCTACGGTATCATATTGTAGCAAAGGACGAAGGAATGTATAGTACTCCGAGACCAGGCCCCTATTCTGAGTGCATGTATTCAACTTGTTCAGTAATTTGTCCTGCCAGTCATCGTCATTGAAAGTGTGTATGACACTATGTGCGTAGCTTTGCAGCTGCATGTAGTGGAAAGGGTGTGCGCGTATATAATCAAACAAAGTGCATGCCTGAGCAAATGAAATTACGGTCCTTGTCTGTATGTCAACTATGTCTCCAATGGACCGTAAACCCTCCCCCTGCCATCTAGAGAAGATGGGGTGTGCCTTTCCATCATGGAAATTAGGATTATTGGAAAATGATTGTGCAAGTGAAACACCACTGGATAAATGCAGCCTCCTACGCACCATCACCCACGTCCTCCACATTGACATGAATAAGGGGTTATTTTTATGGTCTGATGTTAGTGAGGGATAAGGGGAATGTAACAAGTTTACCAGGGACCCACTACCTATCAGAGGTGATTCTACGGCATTGGAAGAATAAGTGGATGTACCGTTCAGCCAGTCCTTAAGGATCCGCATATTGGCTGCCAAATTATATAATTTAACATCTGGGAAATTGATTCCCCCATTAGTCTTAGGCTGTTGGAGGATGTACAGTCCAATTCTAGGTCTCCTTCCCTGCCATATGAAATTGCGGAATAGTCGATTGATGTTGCGTTCATCTACAGGTCTTAGATAGAACGGCAAGACATTAAACAGGTATAGCAGCCGCGGGAAGGAGATCATTTTTATTAGGTTTGCCCGACCTATAAAAGAGAGGGTGAATTTACTCCACGCATTTAAGTCGTCCTGTAATGATTTGATAAATGCCTGCAGGTTAGTCCGCTGCAGTTCTGTTGGAGATCTAGTAATTTGAACACCCAAGTATGTAATAGATTGGGTTTTCCACTGGATAGGGTAATTTTGAGTCCACATAGGTTTTGCGGGTCCCGTGAGCATCAGAGCTTCAGATTTTGTCACATTTATTGAGAAACCTATTATTGCTCCCTTTTGCTCTACTATTGAAAGCAAAGGGCCCAGATTGACCCGAGGTCTTGACATAAAGATTAAAAGGTCATCTGCGAAAGCCATCGTTTTAATTTCAGTATTCCCAAATTGTAATCCCTGAAGACCTGGCCACTTCTGCAAGTACCTTAATAGAGGGTCCAGTGCCAGATTAAAAAGTATCGGTGAGATTGGGCATCCCTGTCTTGCTCCCCTTTCCAAAGTGATTGGAGGAGATAGTAAATTATTTATGGATAGTTTAGTGGTTGCGTTATGTTGTATGGTATGTAGAAATCTAAGAAAAATATCGCCAAAGCCTCTGTGCCTTAAAACCGTGCTCAGAAAGCTCCATGATATTGAGTCAAATGCCTTCTCAGCATCAAGGCTGAGTAGCAGTAAGGGAGGACAGTTTTGTTGTTTAGCAAGAATTGTTGCGGCCACAGCCGTCCTAACTCCCAGGGCAGAGTGGCGGCCTCTTGTAAAACCCAGTTGTGAGGGTATGAGTAAACCTGGTAAAAACTCTTGCAAGCGATCTGCCAGGATTTTAGTGAGTATTTTGTAGTCTACATTTAGTAGGGATATCGGGCGATATGAGCCTACCTCAAGAGGGTCTTTATTTGGTTTGGGTAAAAGAATTGTATGGGCTTCATGAAAGCCTTCCACTTGTTCCCCCTGTGTGTATATGGTATTGAGTAGATCCACCATCATGGGGGTGATATCTGGCTGCAGCATCTTGTAATACTCAGCAGTTAGACCATCAGGTCCTGGTGACTTGTTATTGTGTAGGGACTTGATCGTCGACTGCACCTCCTCAATAGTTATTGGAGCTGACAACTGTTCCCTTTGGTCTCCCGTTATTTTTGGTAGTGCAGTCGAGGATATAAGATCCCACGTGTCCTGTGAGCTATATGGTCGTTCCCTGTATAATTCAGTGTAGTACCTCAGGAAGGCCTGTTGTTTGTCCTTTTCTGATGTGACCACTTGATGGTTCTCTGGGTGTCTCACCTGTACAACTGTGCGTCTAGAGTGGAACGGCTTAGTCAGGCGTGCCAGTAAGCTGCCCGTCTTTCCGCCCCACCTATAATAATGGTTCTTTGTGAAATCTATACTTCTTGTAGCTTGGGTAATAGTGAAAGTATCAATGAGTCGTTTGGCTTCTAGGTAATTTTGTTTTTTAAGTATGTCTGTGGGATCAGTCAGATAGGTCTGGTGGGTAGTCAATAAGTCCGTATGCAAAAGTTGGTATTTTGCCCTTTTTTCCCTCTTTTGATGTATCAGGTAGGAAGTAATATGGCCTCTCATCACTGCCTTAGAGGTGCGCCACAATAAGGACGTGTCTGAGGAAGATGACATGTTATCGTCTAGGAAGTTGTTCCAGTGTGTCTGAAGAAATCTCCTAAAATCCTCTGAATTAAACAAATATGATGGAAATCTCCAATGCCTCAAGGGATATCTTGGCGGGTTCAGAAAGAGCCGTAATGTAATTGGCGCATGATCCGACACCTCAATGGTTTCTATTGTTGTGTTTTCCACCTTTTCAAACAAGGTATCAGTAAGTAGAAAATAATCTATTCTTGAATGCACATCATGCACCCGCGAATAGAACGTATAGTCTTTCTCCGTGGTGTGGAGCACGCGCCAAGGATCGCACAAACCAGTGTGCTGCATTATTTTTACAATAATTTGAGCAGTCTGATTATCATGGGGTGAGTTGGAAGACCTGTCTAGATGTGGGGAAAGAGCAGCATTAAAATCTCCGCCCAGAATAAGGTTGTCTATACGTTTAGATAATAAAAACTGATATAGATTAGAGAAAAAAGTGCTGTTAGGGCTGTTTGGAGCATAGATATTGAGCAGTGTATAAACAGTGTCTCCAATCTGGAGCAGGAGATATAGAAATCTTCCCTCTGCGTCAGAGTGTTCCTCTAGCAGCGTGTAAGATAATGAAGTCCCCAGTAGAATGGCCACGCCCCTTGATTTAGTGGTATGTGTGGCCGTGTAGCACTTTTGAATCCAAGGAGCTCGTAGAGAATTATCGTCTCCCTGCTTCCAGTGGGTTTCCTGAAGGAAAACAACATCGGGTTTAAATCTATTCAAATGGGTTAGAACACGCCTGCGCTTCACTGGGGAGTTCAATCCCGCCACGTTCCAAGAAATAAATGTATGTGGTTGTGCATGTATTGGTGTAATTTGTGTGGATGCGGTACTCATCCTACTCCAGCTCTGGGCATCTCGAGTATCGGAAATATTTGCTTCTGGATCTTTCGGGTCCTGTCCCAGCGAGCAGGTCCCTCAAGGTAGGCCGGATAGGGTAAGAAGCCGTGTGCCCTCAGGGGGAAGGGGGTGGGTTGAAGCTGGTGGGAAAAAAGCAACTGGTTAACTTTCCCAGGATGGGAGACATAAACCTTTAAACATATAAACATTAACATGGATAATTGACAGGCAAAGTAACGTTCTGCCATAACACAAATCAGGGAATCAGTATCATCCTAATTGACTCTCCTAGTCAGCATCATTTTGAGGAAGGAAGTGCGCTTTTGCTGCATCCGGGTCTGTATATACGGTTGTTCGGCCATTCTCTGTCACCTTGAGTTTGGCCGGAAATAACAGCTGGAACCTGATGTTCTTCTCTACCAGTTGACTGCAGATTGGAGTAAACAGCTTTCTCCTGGCAGTTACTGTTGGTGAGAAGTCCTGAAATATTAGGACCTGAAAGTCTCTGACGACAAGTGAACGCCGCTGCCTATATGCTTTAAGAATGGCCTCTTTAGCCGTGTAGTATAGAAATTTAGCGATCGCTGGTCTTGGTCTCCTTTTCTCATCAGGGATCTGGTCTCCCAATCGGTGTGCTCTTTCGATCAAAGGAGGATTTTGTGGGAAGGATAAGTCCAGGGCCTTAGGCAGGTCCTTGGTTAACAAAGTGATGAGATCCTCTCCCTTGATCGATTCGGGTATGCCCACAAACCGCAAGTTGCTCCTTCGGCTCCGGTTCTCTAAGTCGTCGACCTTGTCCTTCAAGTAATCAATGGTGGTTTGTTGGCGTGTAAGGATTGAGCGGATATCCGAGGTGGAGGTCTCGCAGTCCACCACACGATTCTCCAGTTCCCCTATTTTTTGTGTTAGGGTGGTAACTTGCGTGAGCACTGAATTAATAGAGGTTTGCAGTTGGTTAAATTTTGAGTCAAACAGTGGCATGAGGATCTTAGAGACCTTTATTGCTAGTGCCTCCACCTGGGTATCATCAAAGTCCCACTGGGTAGCTGAGTCATCAGACTTATTCGGAGACGGTGAGCCTTTCCCGGCCTGTATTGTTGGTGCCGAAGGGGTCTTATTTATATTTTTATCTTTATTTGCTCCCGTTGTCTTTCTGGGAGGATTTTTGTTGGCCATATTTGTTTCAGGTGTGATGAGATATTTTTTCATCAGAATGTCTGTAAAAATGGATGCAGCAGAAATAGTAACTAGAGAGTCATGCAGTGAGGAAGGTTACATTTTTATTTTTTTTTTTTTTTTAGAATTATTTTGCAGTTATTTTAAATGGTGGAGTGTTGGCTCCCTCTGGTGGTCAATTTTGGAAGTGCAGCCTGTATTAACGGCTTGTAAAGTTCAGACTCCTGGCGGGGATTCTGTGGAAGGAAACCTGAGAAGATATTGATCTTTCCCCAAGTGCTTCACAAACGTTGAAGCAGCTGCGGTCTTCCAGGAGCTCCTTCTCCTATATTAACCCTGTACTCTCCAGTAAGTTTCCAGGGAAACACCGCCCGTTATGTGAAGGGCCAGACCAGGTCACACAGCTGTCCCCCACCTCCCCCGTGCCTGGGTAATAGATGTCTTTTGTGCCGCACACTCTGTCCCAGCGGCGACAGTTACAGCCTTACACACCTCTCCCTTCCAGCGGTGTGTGACATGCAGCATGGGGCTGCACGCTGTCTGGCAAGATGGCGCCGGCTCACCTCCTCTTCCCGCGCAGATCTTCCTGCACGCCTGTGACTCTGCTTACCCTCCGGGGGCGCCTCAGATCTTCACCAGTGATTCCTGTTTTCTTTCTCTTGTCGGTGATCAAAACCGTTGTGCGCAGATCGCCCCCTCTCCTCCGGTTTCTTCACCACCTCCTGCGTCTGGACACTGGATGGAGCGGTGCTGCGTGCTGTGAGGTATGGGGTATGCGGTGCCGATTGCACCCGGTGACTCCCAGGGATTCCGGAGAGCCGGGATTTCAATAAGTGTCCCTTGTCCGGTCCCTATCCTGGACTTAGTGAAATAATCTGGCGCTATAATAGCTGTTTTGCGCCCTCAGTCTAGGAGCTCTAATAAAAAGCGGCCATGCACAAGCTCCGCCTCCCGGAAGTCCACATTAGTATTTTTTGAACACCTGCAAATATTTTTTTTTTTTTACATGTCATTGCTAAAAAATTAAATTAATAAACTTACAAGTTTTACACTGTGACTGATAACACCTCTATATACAGTAGATAACACAGGATCCACCATTCACAATAGGTGATGTCACAGCTCACCTCCTCCTCCTCCTGTACAATGACTGATAACACCTCTATATACAGTAGATGACACAGGATCCACCATTCACAATAGATAATGTTACAGCTCGCCTCCTCCTCCTGTATAAGGACTGATAACACCTCTATATACAGTAGATAACACAGGATCCACCATTCACAATAGGTGATATCACAGCTCACCTCCTCCTCCTGTACAATGACTGATAACACCTCTATATACAGTAGATAACACCGGATCCACCATTCACAATAGGTGATGTCACAGCTCACCTCCTCCTCCTCCTGTATAAGGACTGATAACACCTCTATATGCAGTAGATAAAACAGGATCCACCATTCACAATAGGTGATGTCACAGCTCACCTCCTCCTCCTGTACAATGACTGATAAGACCTCTATATACAGTAGATAACACAGGATCCACCATTCACAATAGGTGATGTCACAGCTCACCTCCTCCTCCTGTACAATGACTGATAACACCTCTATATACAGTAGATAACACAGGATCCACCATTCACTATAGGTGATGTCACAGCTCACCTCCTCCTCCTCCTGGACAATGACTGATAACACCACTATATACAGTAGATAGCACAGGATTCACCATTCACAATAGGTGATGTCACAGCTCACCTCCTCCTCCTGTACAATGACTGATAACACCTCTATAAACAGTAGAAAACACAGGATCCACCATTCACAATAGGTGATGTCACAGCTCACCTCCTCCTCCTGTATAAGGACTGATAACACCTCTATATACAGAACCCAGAACCCGATAATCTGATCATTAGACTGTCCCCTGAGCAGTCATGCTTTTGTCTCAGTGCAGAGTAACAGTACAAGGTCTGCACAATGTCTTATGAGATTAATTTATGCTCCAAAATCAGGGAAGAATGTATCAAGAATGTCACGGAGTATTCCAGACTTAACCCATTGCACGCTGGAGAAATCTGAACCAGGTTTATTAGGAGACGCACACACCTTTTAGTGGCCCATGCACCAGAAAATGAGCTCTATGACCTCTCAGGAGACCAGATTTCAGCTGCCATGTTTTCCAGTTTCTGGAGTATAATTCATATCGTGAATCTCCGGATACCACAAGATACGTAACGCAGCTGATGTGAGGCAGCTTAGGGAGGCGACATACCTGAATCATGAGTTAGGAACTGTTCATCCACAGGACCTATGACATTGGCAAACAAGGAGCAGGGAAATATGGAGGTTGACACCTCAAAACTGCAATTCGGGGTTTGCAGCAGTATTTCAAAAGTGCGACAAAACCAAACCTGTTATTGGAAACCAGTGCAAGGCCCACATGGGTGAACACTGACCGCCAGGGCCGCAGTGCAGGACTTGTGTCCGGGCATATGTGAGGGTCGATATGAATCCCCCAGGATGCGGACAGAGTCCTATTAGACCAGCTGGAGGGCCCTGTGGTCACAGCAGGATGCCTGTGAGTCACAAGGCAAAGTAGAAGTAAGTGTGGAACTGGCCAAGCTATTTGGTCAAGGAATTGTTCACGAAAACCTGTTATGGGCTTTTATTTTTTAAATGGACTACAGGAAGGTAGTGGGGCAGTCCGTTTCCTCCAGCCGGGTTCTACATGTGGCCTACGGCCATAGATTGATTGTTAACACCCCTGCAGGAGAGGGTTTGGGTGTGTCAGTGTGGAGCTTGCAGCAAGCAGAGCGGGTCGGCTCTGAAACAGATCAGCCTGTGTGAGGGAACACAGAGCCAAGTAGAGTGAACTCCTGGCACCCCACAGCATAATCCGCTGGTGCAGTCATCCTCGGCAACCGGATGCATTTATGGACTGTCTTGTTTCCCGGCTGCGATCCGGAGGATACCGTTGTGTTTTGTTTGTAAGCTTGGACATTAAAACTACATTTTATTTTGAAATTTCCTGGCTCACTGCCTCATCACTGCATAGTGAGGATACCGCTGCTCTACATATGGTGGAGAATGCGGGCAGTGTGAAATGAGGCACACCCCAAAGCATGCTGCGTGTTGGTTATTAGGCCTGCAACACTGCAGCCTAAGCCAGCTAATAGGATGGAGGAAATACTAAGACAGTTGGCCCTCTCCCAAGCCCAACAGCAGAAGTTACAGGAATGTCAGCAGCAGCAGCAAACCAATGATTTGATTCTGCAACAGATTGTGGTTCTGCGAGAGGAGCCCTTATCAACGACCTCGATTCATTCTGAGGCCCGGTACAAGGTCCGGTCGGCACTGAGGAAGATGAGTCCTGAGGACGATATGGAGGCTTTCCTTACAGTGTTTGAGCGCGCCACAGAGCAGGAGAGCTTGTCATGTTCCCAGTGGGCTGAAGTGGTGGGCCCCTTCCTAATGGGAGATGCCCAGAAAGCCTACCTGGACCTCAGTCGGGACGATGCCCTGGACTATGAGAAGCTGAGAGGTGAGATCTTCGCCCGACTGGGGGCTAACACATATGTACTTGCACAGCGGGTGTTCTAGGGGTCTTTTGAGTCTCATCCCGCCAGGTCTCAGGAATATGACTTGCTGCAACTCGTTAAAAAATGGCTCCAGTGATAGAGCCCCGTCATGCGGATAGAAGGGCTCACCGTCCCCGTGTCATCGGAGATGCGATAGAGCAGCGTCGTGTGGATAGGAGGGCTCACTGTCCCCTTGTCATCGGAGGTGCGATAAAGCCGCGTTGTGTGGATAGGAGGGATCACCGTCCCCGTGTCATCGGAGGTGAGATAGAGCCGCGTCGTGTGGATAAGAGGGCTCACCATCCCCTTGTCATCGGAGGTGCGATAGAGCCGCGTCGTGTGGATAGGAGGGCTCACCGTCCCTGTGTCATCAGAGGTGCGATAGAGCCGCGTCATGTGGATAGGAGGGCTCATCGTCCCTGTGTCATCGGAGGTGCGATAGAGCTGCGTCGTGTGGATAAGAGGGCTCACCGTCCCCGTGTCATCGGAGGTGCGATAGAGCCGCGTTGTGTGGATAGGAGGGCTCACCGTCCCCGTGTCATCAGAGGTGCGATAGAGCCACGTCATGTGGATAGGAGGGCTCACCGTCCCCGTGTCATCAGGGGTGCGATAGAGCCACGTCGTGTGGATAGGAGGGCTCACCGTCCCTGTGTCATCGGAGGTGCAATAGAGCCGCGTTGTGTGGATAGGAGGGATCACCGTCCCCGTGTCATCGGAGGTGCGATAGAGCCATTTCGTGTGGATAGGAGGGCTCACCGTCCCCGTGTTATCAGATGTGTGATAGAGCCGCGTCGTGTGGATAGGAGGGCTCACTGTCCCCGTGTCATCGGAGGTGCGATAGAGCCGCGTCGTGTGGATAGGAGGGCTCACCGTCCCCGTGTCATCGGAGGTGCGATAGAGCCGCATGCTGTTTCACGCTCCGCTTTCAGTGATTGGTTTCCTCTTTCCTCGGTCTCTGACCAGCTGCACATGTCTGTCCTTATTTCATACATTTCCTGTACAATCCCGTTCGTTGCTCTAGTTTCCCATATTATCATCTTGTAAGGTTTCCTATAGCAATCCCACATCTCGGCACTGATTCGGCTCATTCATGCTCCTGTTAATTGGAGGATTGTGCTGTGCACTGATGATTACACATTTTAGAAAATCGCACTGTTAAGGAATGAATGCTATGGTTTCCGGTGCGATATTTCTGGGACTTTCTAGGCCACTCATATACATGTGCATGGTATAGACATCATTTTAGTCACTTATATAGCGCCATTAATTCCTCAGCGGTGTGTGGACATCATCATCACAGTAACCAATAATCAGCAATGTATCTGAGGACTCTTGTGCATCTAATGTATCATCGTGGATCACTGCGCTCTCCATAGAGGAGCATGGCGCAGTATATGATGGAGCTTGGAGCTCTCGGGGACCGGTGCAAGGTTTGGAGGCCTGAACCTCTGCCCCCTCCATCCATCTGCACGTTACCTATAGCAGGGGTCAGTGTGGTGCTGCCATACACATCACAGAACAAGCAGATATCCCCCTCCGGGCGCACTGGGGGGCTTCTGCCTGCAGAGAATCTCATTTTACACTGGACTAGTGAACTATTCCCTGCGATAATTGTATTAATCAAACGTAATTATGTATGCTAATATCTCACCCAGGCATCAAATCCTTCATTCCAGGAGCAGACAGGGGGGAATGTTGTGATGACAAGATAATATTAATGATATCCGTAAAATCATTACAGTTTCTAGTTATTAGGATAATGATTTGGCTCCATTTAACACAAATCATTATGTGGAGATAAGAACTCGAGTGTCAGTGGGGCCGCACTCCGTCCTGAGAGGAAGACCAGGCGAAGGATTTACCAACATCTAAAGGGCCGCGCAAAATCAGAAAAACCTCTGGCAATAGAAATCCTTGCTTTGTCCTCTCCTGTCCGGGGGGAAAGACTTTGTTTTATCCAGATCTGGAAAAGCTGGGTGACACCAATAGCTGCTGCCCTGCGTTACCGAATGGCACAAGACAGCAGGTTTAGCCGTTCTGAGCCTGTAATGCCGAGGTAATCCGCACTCAGCGACCGCCCTGGGCACTGACCCCGCTCCGCCACTGACATGTTTGTGAAATAGAAATGATGCCACCTCCTGCCCGGTAATTGATGACTTGCCTCCCCGCACTTTTATTACTTGTGTTTTGATGTCACAATTGAACAGTTTCTGTCTGCAGAGTGACAAACACAGGGTGACCTGCGCGCGACTTATATGTACGGACATAATTATCAGACTGCCATCATGATGACTACAATGTACAAACGATAACTGTGTGGATGACCGACACATCGAGGAAATAGATGCAAATCTAAGTAACATATACTAAAGAACTTATTTTCTGACAGTACACAAATGCAGCACCAGAATCAACATAGTACATGAATGCAGCACCAGAACCACAATCAGTACACAAATTCAGCACCAGAACCACTGGCTATAAATTAATACAAAAAGCTTAGTCAAGCCAGCCCCATATATGATTCTGCTGCTTGAACCTAAAATTCACAGCATGTCCATAACAATGGTAAGGAGATACTGGGAGTTGTGGTTACCAGAAGAGATGAGCGAATTTGTTTGGCTCCCTCCTTATTGGGCAAGCTATAGCCCTTACCGAATAAGCTGCATAGGGAACCCGGCTTCCTGGATCGCTCCTGCTGATCAGCTGTCCGGCACCGCAGCTGCATGTGTCACGGCTGTTACACTGTCACAACACATGCATGGGGAACCTGTGTGTTGGGCTCTCCACAGCTGCGACACATGCAGCTGCGGCACCACACTGGCCCTCTGTATAATATCCTTCCAGACTTCCCCTCTGTATACTATGCTCCCACACTGCCCCTCTGTATAATATCCCCCCACAATGCTCCACTATATAATATCCCCCCACAATGCTCCTCTATATAATATCCCCCCACAATGCTCCTCTGTATAATATCCCCCCACAATGCTCCACTATATAATATCCCCCCACAATGCTCCTCTATATAATATCCCCCCACAATGCTCCTCTCTAGAACATACCCCCACACTGCCCCTCTGTATACTATGCTCCCACACTGCCCCTCTGTATAATATCCCCCCACAATGCTCCACTATATAATATCCCCCCACAATGCTCCTCTATATAATATCCCCCCACAATGATCCTCTCTATAACATACCCCCACACTGCCCCTCTGTATACTATGCTCCCACACTGCCCCTCTGTATAATATCCCCCCACAATGCTCCACTATATAATATCCCCCCCACAATGCTCCTCTCTATAACATACCCCCACACTGCCCCTCTGTATACTATGCTCCCACACTGACCCTCTGTATAATATCCCCCCACAATGCTCCACTATATATCCCCCCACAATGTTCCTCTCTATAACATACCCCCACACTGCCCCTCTGTATACTATCCTCCCACACTGGCCCTCTGTATAATATCCTTCCAGACTTCCCCTCTGTATACTATGCTCCCACACTGCCCCTCTGTATAATATCCCCCCACAATGCTCCACTATATAACATCCCCCCACAATGCTCCTCTATATATCCCCCCACAATGCTCCTCTCTAGAACATACCCCCACACTGCCCCTCTGTATACTATGCTCCCACACTGCCCCTCTGTATAATATCCCCCCACAATGCTCCACTATATATCCCCCCACAATGCTCCTCTCTATAACATACCCCCACACTGCCCCTCTGTATACTATGCTCCCACACTGCCCCTCTGTATAATATCCTTCCAGACTTCCCCTCTGTATACTATGCTCCCACACTGCCCCTCTGTATAATATCCCCCCACAATGCTCCTCTATATAATATCCCCCCACAATGCTCCTCTATATAATATCCCCCCACACTGCCCCTCTGTATAATATCCCCCCACAATGCTCCACTATATAATATCCCCCCACAATGCTCCTCTATATAATATCCCCCCACAATGCTCCTCTATATAATATCCCCCCACAATGCTCCTCTATATAATATCCCCCCACACTGCCCCTCTGTATAATATCCCCCCACAATGCTCCACTATATAATATCCCCCCACAATGCTTCTCTATATAATATCCCCCCACAATGCTCCTCTCTATAACATACCCCCACACTGGCCCTCTGTATAATATCCTTCCAGACTTCCCCTCTGTATACTATGCCCCCACACTGGCCCTCTGTATAATATCCTTCCAGACTTCCCCTCTATATACTATGCTCCCACACTGCCCCTCTGTATAATATCCCCCCACAATGCTCCTCTATATAATATCCCCCCACAATGCTAATCTATATAATATCCCCCCACAATGCATCTCTATATAATATCCCCCCACACTGCCCCTCTGTATAATATCCCCCCACAATGCTCCAATATATATCCCCCCACAATGTTCCTCTATATAATATCCCCCCACAATGCTCCTCTATATAATATCCCCCCACAATGCTCCTCTATATAATATCCCCCCACAATGCTCCTCTCTATAACATACCCCCACACTGCCCCTCTGTATACTATGCTCCCACACTGCCCCTCTGTATATCCCCCCACAATGCTCCTCTATATAATATCCCCCCACAATGCTAATCTATATAATATCCCCCCACAATGCTCCTCTATATAATATCCCCCCACACTGCCCCTCTGTATAATATCCCCCCACAATGCTCCAATATATATCCCCCCACAATGCTCCTCTATATAATATCCCCCCACAATGCTCCTCTATATAATATCCCCCCACAATGCTCCTCTATATAATATCCCCCCACAATGCTCCTCTATATAATATCCCCCCACAATGCTCCTCTCTATAACATACCCCCACACTGCCCCTCTGTATACTATGCTCCCACACTGCCCCTCTGTATATCCCCCCACAATGCTCCTCTATATAATATCCCCCCACAATGCTCCTCTATATAATATCCCCCCACAATGCTCCTCTATATAATATCCCCCCACAATGCTCCTCTATATAATATCCCCCCACACTGCCCCTCTGTATACTATGCTCCCACACTGCCCCTCTGTATATCCCCCCACAATGCTCCTCTATATAATATCCCCCCACAATGCTAATCTATATAATATCCCCCCACAATGCTCCTCTATATAATATCCCCCCACAATGCTAATCTATATAATATCCCCCCACAATGCATCTCTATATAATATCCCCCCACACTGCCCCTCTGTATAATATCCCCCCACAATGCTCCAATATATATCCCCCCACAATGCTCCTCTATATAATATCCCCCCACAATGCTCCTCTATATATCCCCCCACAATGCTCCTCTCTATAACATACCCCCACACTGCCCCTCTGTATACTATGCTCCCACACTGCCCCTCTGTATATCCCCCCACAATGCTCCTCTATATAATATCCCCCCACAATGCTAATCTATATATCCCCCCACAATGCTCCTCTATATAATATCCCCCCACACTGCCCCTCTGTATAATATCCCCCCACAATGCTCCAATATATATCCCCCCACAATGCTCCTCTATATAATATCCCCCCACAATGCTCCTCTATATAATATCCCCCCACAATGCTCCTCTATATAATATCCCCCCACAATGCTCCTCTATATAATATCCCCCCACAATGCTCCTCTCTATAACATACCCCCACACTGCCCCTCTGTATACTATGCTCCCACACTGCCCCTCTGTATATCCCCCCACAATGCTCCTCTATATAATATCCCCCCACAATGCTCCTCTATATAATATCCCCCCACAATGCTCCTCTATATAATATCCCCCCACAATGCTCCTCTATATAATATCCCCCCACACTGCCCCTCTGTAAAATATCCCCCCACAATGCTCCACTATATAATATCCCCCCACAATGCTCCTCTATATAATATCCCCCCACACTGCCCCTCTGTATAATATCCCCCCACAATGCTCCAATATATAATATCCCCCCACACTGCCCCTCTGTATAATATCCCCCCACACTGCTCCTCTATATAATATCCCCCCACACTGCTCCTCTATATAATATCCCCCCACCTTGCTCCTCTCTATAACATACCCCCACACTGGCCCTCTGTATAATATACATCTACACTTCCCCTCTGTATACTATGCTCCCACCTTGCCCCTCTCTATAATATCCCCCCACAATGCTCCACTATATATCCCCCCACCTTGCCCCTCTCTATAACATACCCCCACACTGCCCCTCTGTATACTATGCTCCCACACTGCCCCTCTGTATATCCCCCCACAATGCTCCTCTATATAATATCCCCCCACAATGCTAATCTATATAATATCCCCCCACAATGCTCCTCTATATAATATCCCCCCACACTGCCCCTCTGTATAATATCCCCCCACAATGCTCCAATATATATCCCCCCACAATGCTCCTCTATATAATATCCCCCCACAATGCTCCTCTATATAATATCCCCCCACAATGCTCCTCTATATAATATCCCCCCACAATGCTCCTCTCTATAACATACCCCCACACTGCCCCTCTGTATACTATGCTCCCACACTGCCCCTCTGTATATCCCCCCACAATGCTCCTCTATATAATATCCCCCCACAATGCTCCTCTATATAATATCCCCCCACAATGCTCCTCTATATAATATCCCCCCACAATGCTCCTCTATATAATATCCCCCCACACTGCCCCTCTGTATACTATGCTCCCACACTGCCCCTCTGTATATCCCCCCACAATGCTCCTCTATATAATATCCCCCCACAATGCTAATCTATATAATATCCCCCCACAATGCTCCTCTATATAATATCCCCCCACAATGCTAATCTATATAATATCCCCCCACAATGCATCTCTATATAATATCCCCCCACACTGCCCCTCTGTATAATATCCCCCCACAATGCTCCAATATATATCCCCCCACAATGCTCCTCTATATAATATCCCCCCACAATGCTCCTCTATATAATATCCCCCCACAATGCTCCTCTATATAATATCCCCCCACAATGCTCCTCTCTATAACATACCCCCACACTGCCCCTCTGTATACTATGCTCCCACACTGCCCCTCTGTATATCCCCCCACAATGCTCCTCTATATAATATCCCCCCACAATGCTAATCTATATATCCCCCCACAATGCTCCTCTATATAATATCCCCCCACACTGCCCCTCTGTATAATATCCCCCCACAATGCTCCAATATATATCCCCCCACAATGCTCCTCTATATAATATCCCCCCACAATGCTCCTCTATATAATATCCCCCCACAATGCTCCTCTATATAATATCCCCCCACAATGCTCCTCTATATAATATCCCCCCACAATGCTCCTCTCTATAACATACCCCCACACTGCCCCTCTGTATACTATGCTCCCACACTGCCCCTCTGTATATCCCCCCACAATGCTCCTCTATATAATATCCCCCCACAATGCTCCTCTATATAATATCCCCCCACAATGCTCCTCTATATAATATCCCCCCACAATGCTCCTCTATATAATATCCCCCCACACTGCCCCTCTGTAAAATATCCCCCCACAATGCTCCACTATATAATATCCCCCCACAATGCTCCTCTATATAATATCCCCCCACACTGCCCCTCTGTATAATATCCCCCCACAATGCTCCAATATATAATATCCCCCCACACTGCCCCTCTGTATAATATCCCCCCACACTGCTCCTCTATATAATATCCCCCCACACTGCTCCTCTATATAATATCCCCCCACCTTGCTCCTCTCTATAACATACCCCCACACTGGCCCTCTGTATAATATACATCTACACTTCCCCTCTGTATACTATGCTCCCACCTTGCCCCTCTCTATAATATCCCCCCACAATGCTCCACTATATATCCCCCCACCTTGCCCCTCTCTATAACATACCCCCACACTTCCTCTCTGTATACTATGCTCCCACACTACCCCTCTCTATAATATCCCCCCACACTGCCCCTCTCTATAATATCCCCCCACCTAGCCCCTCTCTATAATA
This sequence comes from Ranitomeya variabilis, assembly GCF_051348905.1. Taxonomy (NCBI): domain Eukaryota; kingdom Metazoa; phylum Chordata; class Amphibia; order Anura; family Dendrobatidae; genus Ranitomeya; species Ranitomeya variabilis. The sequence goes on from NC_135239.1 coordinate 6,528,659, forward strand.
TACCACATAATATAATATTCTCCATGCATGTGTTCTGCCTGTCATACAGCCGTGACACATGCAGCTGCGGCGCCGGACAGCTGATCAGCAGGAGCGATCCAGGAAGCCGGGTTCCCTCTGCAGCTTATTCGGTAAGCGCTGTAGCTTGCCGAATAAGGAGGGAGCCAAACAAATTGGCTCATCCCTAGTTACCAGCCATCTTCAGACTACAGACCATACAGGAACCACAGTACTGATGTAGTCAGTGTCACAAATAAACATTTGCATCCAGGTACCGTATAGGTGACATCTTCTCTGATTGGAATCATTCCCAATCCTTTTGTCTCCATGTAGCACATACGTCATGAAGAGATTTCATATCCAGAGCTCGTCTCTCCAGACTTTCCTCTTCTCCGTCTTCAGCAGCCCATACTGAGAGTGACTTAAAATAAAAGCATCATTATACTGCCCTATAAATAAAAATATCTGCCATGCTGCACCGCTCAAAAAAATAATTGTCCTTCACTGTGTTTCATATACAAAATATGCGCAAATCACTGCCACTCTCCATAATATCCCTCCATACTGCTCCTCTGTATAATATCCCCCACACTTCCCCTCTCCATAATGTCAACTCCACTCTGCCCCCTCCATAACATCCCCAAACATTGCCCCTCTCAATAACAAACCCTCTACACTGGCCCTCTGTATAATATGCTTCCACACTGCCCCTCTGTATAATATCCCCCCACCTTGCCCCTCTCTATAATATACCCCCACACTGCCCCTCTGTATAATATCCCCCCACCTTGCCCCTCTCTATAATATACCCCCACACTGCCCCTCTGTATATCCTTCTATACTTCCCCTCTGTATACTATGCTCCCACCTTGCCCCTCTATAATATACCCCCACACTGCTCCTCTATATAATATCCCCCCACCTTGCCCCTCTCTCTAATATACCCCCACACTGCCCCTCTGTATAATATCCCCCACCTTGCCCCTCTCTATAATATACCCCCACACTGCCCCTCTGTATATCCTTCTATACTTCCCCTCTGTATACTATGCTCCCACCTTGCCCCTCTATAATATACCCCCACACTGCTCCTCTATATAATATCCCCCCACCTTGCCCCTCTCTATAATATCCCCCCACACTGCTCCTCTATATAATATCCCCCCACCTTGCTCCTCTCTATAACATACCCCCACACTGTCCCTCTGTATAATATCCTTCTACACTTCCCCTCTGTATACTATGCTCCCACACTGCCCCTCTGTATATCCCCCCACCTTGCCCCTCTATATAATATACCCCCACACTGCCTCTCTGTATAATATCACCCCACTAGTGATGAGCGAGTGTGCTCGTTACTCACGTTTTCCAAGCACGCTCGAGTCTCAAACGAGTATTGCCAGTGATGGGAGGCGATGCTCGGATCCCTGCCCTGCATGTTTCGTGGCTGTAACACAGCAAATAAAGATGGCTACAGTGTAACCGTGTACGGCAGGCAATCCCTGCAACTTTATTTAAGCCACGCAACATGCAGGGCATGGATCTGAGCATTGCATCCGCGCACCGGTAATATTTGGTTGAGACTTGAGCATGCTCAGAAAACTCAAGTAACGTGCACACTCGCTCATCACTATACCCCACTGCTCCTCTACATAATATCCCCCACACTGCCCTTTTCCATAATATCCCCCCACACTGCCACTATGTATAATATCCCCCAAACACTGCCCCTTCCTGCCTTTCTCCATAATATCACCCACACTGCCCTTCTCCATATCCCCTTACACTGCCCCTCTCCATAATGTCCCCCACACTGCCCCTCTCCATCATATCCCCCCACACTTTGCCCTCTCCATAATGTCCCCCTCACATACTGCCCTTCTCCATAATATACCCCCCATATATTGCCCCTCTTCAGAATAGCCCCTCAAAACTGTGACTTTCCATAATATCCCCCACACTGCCTTTTTTCCATCATTTCCCCCACACAGCCTCTCTGCATAAAGTCCACCCAACCCCACCTCGGTATACTATGCCCCATAATTACCCCCATATCCTCTTAACGTGCTCTTGCAGTAACACTATTCCTCCCCTCCCTGGACCCCTATCTACAATTATGTTACATTCCATCTTTTGCTCCTCTGTGGGGCACTTACCGCTGCCCGCCATTTCTTCTGCGGCGTAGGCAGCGTGCTAATATCATCACACCGCTGCACGTCGGGGCTGACAGGCGCTCCTCTGCCCCAGACCAGACGGCACAGTGTTCAAATGTATTCACACGTAAAAGATGCCGATACATTTGATTATAGCAAGAAGGGAGCGGCCTCTGCGGCTGCAACTAATCCCTTGGTGGGCCGCACGGTGCACAGGGCTGCTGTAACGGAATGTGTCATCTTTATTATTATTTAATAAAACCAGATATAAAAAATCATGATGTTTTTTTCAAATATGTTTTTATTTTCTGGACATTAGGAGGAAAAGTTTTGAGATGACTTGTTGAGACTGTTGTGGGCCTCTCTGCGGAGGTCATTCTGCAGGTGGGGGAGTGGGCGGTGGGTGTCACTCATTGTCCCTCTGGGGTAGTCTTCTAGGCAAGTTCTGTCACCTGTGCAAAGGCAATAGTGCAGGGTAGGGAATAAGAGCTATGTGTATATATACAGGTCCTTCTCAAAAAATTAGCATATAGTGTTAAATTTCATTATTTACCATAATGTAATGATTACAATTAAACTTTCATATATTATAGATTCATTATCCACCAACTGAAATTTGTCAGGTCTTTTATTGTTTTAATACTGATGATTTTGGCATACAACTCCTGATAACCCAAAAAACCTGTCTCAATAAATTAGCATATCAAGAAAAGGTTCTCTAAACGACCTATTACCCTAATCTTCTGAATCAACTAATTAACTCTAAACACATGCAAAAGATACCTGGATACCTGAGGCTTTTAAAAACTCCCTGCCTGGTTCATTACTCAAAACCCCCATCATGGGTAAGACTAGCGACCTGACAGATGTCAAGAAGGCCATCATTGACACCCTCAAGCAAGAGGGTAAGACCCAGAAAGAAATTTCTCAACAAATAGGCTGTTCCCAGAGTGCTGTATCAAGGCACCTCAATGGTAAGTCTGTTGGAAGGAAACAATGTGGCAGAAAACGCTGTACAACGAGAAGAGGTGACCGGACCCTGAGGAAGATTGTGGAGAAGGACCGATTCCAGACCTTGGGGAACATGAGGAAGCAGTGGACTGAGTCTGGTGTGGAAACATCCAGAGCCACCGTGCACAGGCGTGTGCAGGAAATGGGCTACAGGTGCCGCATTCCCCAGGTAAACAGCGGCAGAAGCGCCTGACCTGGGCTACAGAGAAGCAGCACTGGACTGTTGCTAAGTGGTCCCAAGTACTTTTTTCTGATGAAAGCAAATTTTGCATGTCATTCGGAAATCAAGGTGCCAGAGTCTGGAGGAAGACTGGGGAGAAGGAAATGCCAAAATGCCTGAAGTCCAGTGTCAAGTACCCACAGTCAGTGATGGTGTGGGGTGCCATGTCAGCTGCTGGTGTTGGTCCACTGTGTTTCATCAAGGGCAGGGTCAATGCAGCTAGCTATCAGGAGATTTTGGAGCACTTCATGCTTCCCTCGGCTGAAATGCTTTATGGAGATGAAGATTTCATTTTTCAGCACGACCTGGCACCTGCTCACAGTGCTAAAACCACTGGTAAATGGTTTACTGACCATGGTATTACTGTGCTCAATTGGCCTGCCAACTCTCCTGACCTGAACCCCATAGAGAATCTGTGGGATATTGTGAAGAGAAAGTTGAGAGACGCAAGACCCAACACTGTGGATGAGCTTAAGGCCGCTATTGAAGCATCCTGGGCCTCCATAACATCTCAGCAGTGTCACAGGCTGATTGCCTCCATGCCACGCCGCATTGAAGCAGTCATTTCTGCCAAAGGATTCCCGACCAAGTATTGAGTGCATAACTGAACATTATTATTTGATGGTTTTATTGTTTGTTATTAAAAAACACTTTTATTTGATTGGACGGGTGAAATATGCTAATTTATTGAGACAGGTTTTTTGGGTTATCAGGAGTTGTAGGCCAAAATCATCAGTATGAAAACAATAAAAGACCTGACAAATTTCAGTTGGTGGATAATGAATCTATAATATATGAAAGTTTAATTGTAATCATTACATTATGGTAAATAATGAAATTTAACACTATATGCTAATTTTTTGAGAAGGACCTGTATATAAGTATATGTATCATCTGTCATTGTAATTCCATCTGTGATGATAATATGATAATTGTTGAAAAGTAATCGCTACAGGATTAGAAGTGTCAGTTTTTCTATATACTGTGAATAATTATATGAAAAAATAAAAAAATGGATTAATAAAAAAAAATTATGAACAAGAAAAAGCAATTAGATATATGTCAGGAATTATTCCCAGTGTGAGAGATTATTCCCTTATTCCTAATGTCAGATATTATGATATTATTCCCCGATGTCAGATATTATTCCCAGTGTCAGAGATTATTCCCCAGTGTCAGAGATTATTCCCTTATTCTCAGTGTCAGATATAATTTCCAGTGTCATATATTATTCCCAGTATCAGATATTACCATAATTCCCAGTGTCAGATATTATTCTGAGCCAGAGATTATTCCCTTATTCCCAGTGTCAGATATAATTCCCAGTGTCTGATATTATTCCCAGTGTCAGAGATTATTCCCAGTGTCAGATATTATTCCCCAGTGTCAGATATTATTCCCAGTGTCAGATATTATTCCCCAGTGTCAGATATTATTCCCCAGTGTCAGATATTATTCCCAGTGTCAGATATTATTCCCCAGTGTCAGATATTATTCCCCAGTGTCAGATATTATTCTCAGTTTCAGATATTATTCCCCAGTGTCAGATATTATTCTCAGTGTCAGATATTATTCCCAGGGTCAAATATTATTCCCAGTGTCAGATATAATTCCCAGTGTCTGATATTATTCCCCAGTGTCAGATATTATTCCCAGTGTCAGATATTATTCCCCAGTGTCAGATATTTATCCCCAGTGTCAGAGATTATTCTCAGTGTCAGATATTATTCCCCAGCATCAGATATTATTCCCCAGTGTCAAAGATTATTCTCAGTGTCAGAGATTATTCCCAGTGTCAGATATTATTTCCCAGTGTCAGATATTATTCCCAGTGTCAGAGATTATTCCCAGTGTCAGAAATTATTCCCAGTGTCAGATATTATTCCCAGTGTCAGATATTATTCTATGTCAAAGATTATTCCCAGTGTCTGATATTATTCCCCGATGTCAGATATTATTCCCAGTGTCAGAGGTTATTCCCTTATTCCCAGTGTCAGATATTATTCCCCAGTGTCAGATATTATTCCCAGTGTCAGAGATTATTCTCAGTGTCAGATATTATTCCCCAGCATCAGATATTATTCCCCAGTGTCAGAGATTATTCCCAGTGTCAGATATTATTCCCCAGTGTCAGAGATTATTCCCAGTGTCAGATATTATTTCCAGTGTCAGATATTATTCCCAGTGTCAGATATTATTCTATGTCAGATATTATTCCCAGTGTCTGATATTATTCCCCGATGTCAGATATTATTCCCAGTGTCAGAGGTTATTCCCTTATTCCCAGTGTCAGATATATTCCCCAGTGTCAGATATTATTCCCAGTGTCAGAGATTATTCTCAGTGTCAGATATTATTCCCCAGCATCAGATATTATTCCCCAGTGTCAGAGATTATTCCCAGTGTCAGATATTATTCCCCAGTGTCAGAGATTATTCCCAGTGTCAGATATTATTCCCCAGTGTCAGAGATTATTCCCAGTGTCAGATATTATTCCCAGTGTCAGATATTATTCCCCAGTGTCAGAGATTATTCCCAGTGTCAGATATTATTCCCCAGTGTCAGATATTATTCCCCAGTGTCAGATATTATTCCCAGTGTCAGATATTATTCCCAGTGTCAGATATTATTCTCAGTGCCAGAGATTATTCCCAGTGTCAGATATTATTCCCCAGTGTCAGAGATTATTGCCAGTGTCAGAAATTATTCCCAGTGTCAGATATTATTCCCAGTGTCAGATATTATTCTATGTCAAATATTATTCCCAGTGTCTGATATTATTCCCCAGTGTCAGAGATTATTGCCAGTGTCAGAAATTATTCCCAGTGTCAGATATAATTCCCAGTGTCAGATATAATTCCCAGTGTCAGATATTATTCTATGTCAAAGATTATTCCCAGTGTCAGAAATTATTCCCAGTGTCTGATATTATTCCCCAGTGTCAGAGATTATTCCCAGTGTCAGAAATTATTCCCAGTGTCAGATATTATTCCCCATTGTCAGAGATTATTCCCAGTGTCAGATATTATTCCCCAGTGTCAGAGATTATTCCCAGTGTCAGATATTATTCCCCAGTGTCAGATATTATTCCCAGTGTCAGATATTATTCCCAGTGTCAGATATTATTCCCCAGTGTCAGAGATTATTCCCAGTGTCAGAAATTATTCCCAGTGTCAGATATTATTCCCCAGTGTCAGATATTATTCCCAGTGTCAGATATTATTCCCCAGTGTCAGAGATTATTCCCCAGTGTCAGAGATTATTCCCAGTGTCAGATATTATTCTATGTCAAAGATTATTCTCAGTGTCAGAGATTATTCCCAGTGTCAGATATTATTCCCAGTGTCAGATATTATTCTATGTCAAAGATTATTCTCAGTGTCAGATATTATTCCCTGGTGTCAGATATTATTCTGTGTCAGATATTATTCTGTGTCAGAGATTATTCTCAGTGTCAGAGATTATTCCCAGTGTCAGATATTATTCCCCAGTGTCAGATATTATTCCCAGTGTCAGATACTATTCCCAGTGTCAGAGATTATTCCCAGTGTCAGATATTATTCTATGTCAAAGATTATTCTCAGTGTCAGAGATTATTCCCAGTGTCAGATATTATCCCCAGTGTCAGAGATTATTCCCAGTGTCAGATATTATTCTATGTCAAAGATTATTCTCAGTGTCAGATATTATTCCCCAGTATCAGATATTATTCCCAGTGTCAGATATTATTCTATGTCAAAGATTATTCTCAGTGTCAGAGATTATTCTGTGTCAGATATTATTCCCTGGTGTCAGATATTATTCTGTGTCAGAGATTATTCAGTGTCAGATATAATTCCCAGTGTCAGATATTATTCTCAGTGCCAGAGATTATTCCTCATTGTCAGAGATTATTTCCCAGTATCATATATTATTCCCAGTGTCAGATATTTGTCACGGGGTTATCGCGACAGTGTGGAGCCAGATCGCAGCATCTTATTGCTCCTACTCTGGCGCTGAGAAGAAGCACTTCTTCATAATTTTAAAGGGGTTTATTTCTTCTGGCAGAACAGGGGTTAATCGGCCATGTTGGAAATCCCTGTGCTCACAGCTGAGCTCGGATAGCCACTCCCATCCCCTTTATAATCTGGGCTCTGTAACAAATCCTTGTCAGAGCTAGCATTTGCTACATGGCTAACAGTGGGAGAGGAGTTCATATGAGAAGGGGAGATGGAGGAGTTATTAGTGACTGTTGCTTTGTTTGCATTTGTGGTAATTCCTTATTCTTCTCTGCTTTTGTTTATTCCCCTACCTCCACACCCCGGTGCATTCCTCTGCTACATGTGAGTGAATATTTTGTATGCATTGAGTTTTCTGTTAACTCTTATTTGTGCTGCCTTGTCGGGTTGGTGTACCGCGGTGAACAGTAGCGTCCCCTCTTCCCTGGCTGGGGCAAAAGAACAGATGGAGGGCTAACTCAGTAGATAAGGCAAGGGAGGAGGCCCCAGCATCTTCATCATCTGAAGCATCCCAGGGAGCATGGCAAGTTAGGGCGCCCCCTAGTTTTAGGGACAGAGAAGGAGCCCCTCGTCCCAGGTCACCTGACAGCTGTGCCGTGACAATATTATTCCCCATTGTCAGAGATTATTCTGTGTCAGATATTATTCTCATTGCCAAAGATTATTCCCAGTGTCAGATTTAATTCCCAGTGTCAGATATTTATCCCTAGTGTCAGAGATTATTCCCAGTTTCAGATATTATTCCCAGTGTCAGATATTTATCCCCAGTGTCAGAGATTATTCTCAGTGTCAGATATTATTCCCCAGCATCAGATATTATTTCCCAGTGTCAGAGATTATTCCCAGTTTCAGATATTATTCCCCAGTGTCAGAGATTATTCCCAGTGTCAGAGATTATTCCCAGTGTCAGAGATTATTATTCCCCAGTGTCAGATATTATTCCCAGTGTCAAATGTTATTCTCAGTGCCAGATATTATTCCCAGTGTCAGAGATTATTCCCCAGTGTCAGAGATTATTCCCAGTGTCAGAGATTATTATTCCCCAGTGTCAGATATTATTCCCAGTTTCAGATATTATTCTCAGTGCCAGATATTATTCTCAGTGTCAGAGATTATTATTCCCCAGTGTCAGATATTATTCCCAGTTTCAGATATTATTCCCAGTTTCAGATATTATTCTCAGTGCCAGATATTATTCTCAGTGTCAGAGATTATTCCCCAGTGGCAGATATTATTCCCCAGTATCAGATATTATTCCCCAGTGGCAGATATTATTCCCCAGTATCAGATATTATTCCCCAGTGTCAGATATTATTATTCCCCAGTGTCAGATATTATTCCCAGGGTCAGATATTAATCCCCAGTGTCAGATTTTATTCCCAGTGTCAGATATTATTCTGTGTCAGAGATTATTTTCAGTGTCAGATATTATTCTCAGTGCCAGAGATTATTCCCCATTGTCAGAGATTATTCCCAGTGTTAGATATTTGTCACGGGGTTACCGCGACAGTGTGGAGTCAGAAGACCGCAGCATCTGATTGCTCCTACTCCGGCGATGAGAAGAAGCACTTCTCCTTAATTTTAAATGGGTTTATGGGTTTATTTCTTCTGGCAGAACAGGGGTTAATTGGCCATGTTAGAAATCCCTGTGCTCACAGCTGAGCTCGGATAGCCACTCCCTTCCCCTCTATAATCTGGGCTCTGTAACAAATCCTTGTCAGAGCTAGCATTTGCTACATGGCTAATGGTGGGAGAGGAGTACATATGAGAGTTGAAGGAGTTATTAGTGACTGTTGCTTTGTTTGTATGTGTGGTAATTCCTTATTCTTCTCTGCTTTTGTTTATTCCCCTCTAGTGCATTCCTCTGCTACATATGAGTGAATATTTTGTATGCATTGAGTTTTCTGTTAACCCTTATTTGTGCTGCTTGTTTGTCGGGTTGGTGTACTGCGGTGAACAGTAGCGCCATCTCTTCCCTGGCTGGGGCAAGAGAACAGATGGAGGGCTAACTCAGTAGATAAGGCCAGGGTGGAGGCCCCAGCATCTTCATCATCTGAAGTATCGCGGGGAGCAGGGCAAGCTAGGGCACCCCCTAGTTTTAGGGACAGAGAAGGAGCCCCTCGTCCCAGGTCACCTGACAGCTGTGCCGTGACAATATTATTCCCCAGTGTCAGAGATTATTCCCCAGTGTCAGATATTACTTCCAGTGTCAGAGATTATTTCACAGTATCACATATTATTTCCCAGTGTCATATATTATTCATCAATATCACATATTATTTCCCATTGTCAGATATTATTCACCATTATCACATATTATTACCAGTGTCAGATATTATTCCCAAGTGTCACAGATAATTCCCAGGTGTCAAATATTATTACCTAGTGTCAGATATTATTCCCCATTGTCAGATATAATTCACCAATATCATATATTATTTCCCAAAGTCAGATATTATTCCCGTATCAGAAATTATTCCCTAGTGTCAGAGAGTATTCCCAGTATCATACAGTATTACTCAATATCACATATTATTCCCCATTGTCAGAAACTATTCCCCAGTGTCAGAGATTATTTCCCAGTGTCAGATATTATTTCCCGGTAACAGAAATTATTCCCCAGTGTCAGGGATTATTTCCCAGTGTCAGATATTATTTCCCAGTATCATATATTATTCCCAGTGTCAGGTATTATTCCCCAATATCCCATATTATTTCCCAGTGTCAGATACTACTCCCCAGTGTTAAATATTATTCTGCAGTGTCAGATATTATTTCCAGTGTCAGATTATTACCCAATGTCAGATATTATTCACCAATATCAAATATTATTTACCTGTGTCAGATACCATTCCCCAGTGTCAGATATTATTCCCAGTGTAAGAGATTATTTCCCAGTGTCAGATACTATTTCCCAGTATCATAAATTATTCCCCAGTGTTAGATATTATTCGCCATCATCAGTTATTCCCCAGTTTCAGATATTATTCCCCAGTCTCAAATTTTATTCGCCAACATAATTTATTTCCCAGTGTTAGATATTATTCCCAGTGTCAGATATTATTCACCAATATCATATGTTATTTTCCAACATCAGATATTACTCCCAATTACATATATTATTCATCAATATCACGTTATTTCCCAATGTCAGATATTATTCACGTATCAGATATTATTCATCAGTGTCCGAGACTATTCCCAGTGTCAGATATTATTCCAAGTGTCGGATTATTCCCCAGTGTCAGATATTATTCCCAGTGTCAGATACTATTACCCAGTGTCAGATATTATTCCCAATGTCAGATATTGTTCACCAATATCACATATTATTCCCAGTCTCAGATACTATTCCCCAGTCTCAAGTACTATTCCCCAGTGTCAGAGATTATTTCCCAGTATCTTACATTATTCCCAGTGCCAGATATTATTCCCCAGTGTCAGATATTAATCGCCATCATCAGCTATTTGCCAGTGTCAGATATTATTCCCCAGTGTCAAATTTTATACGCCAACATCATTTATTTCCTAGTGTCAGATATTATTCCCCAGTGACAGATATTACTCACCAATATCATATATTATTTCCCAATGTCAGATATTATTCACGTATCAGAAATTGTTCCCCAGTGTCAGATATTATCCCCAGTGTCAGATATTATTCCTCAACGTCAGATATTATTCCCAGCATCAGATATTACTCCCCAGTGTCAGATACTATTCCCCAGTGTCAGATATTATTCCCAGTATCATATATTACATCCCAGTGTCAGATATTACTCCCCAGTGTCAGATACTATTCCCCAGTGTCAGACATTATTCCCAGTATATATTATTCCCAGTGTCAGATATCAGATATTATTCCCAGTGTCAGATATTATTCCCCAATATCACATATTATTTCCCAGTGTTAGCTACTACTCCCCAGTGTCAGATATTATTCCCCAGTATCATATATTATTCCCAGTGTGAGATATCAGATATCATTCCCAGTGTTAGAGATTATTCCACAGTGTCAGATATTATTCCCCAGTGTCAGATACTATTTCACGGTGTCTTATATTATTCCCAGTGTCAGATATTATTTCCCAGAGTCAAATATTATTCCCTAGTGTCACAGATTATTTCCAAGTGTCAGATGTTATTTCCCAATATCACATATTATTTTCCAATGTCAGATATTATTCTTATATAAGAGATTATTCCCCAGTGTCAGAGACTATTCTCAGTGTCAGATATTATTTCCCAGCGTCAGATATCATTCCCAGTATCAGATATTATTCCCCAATATCATATATTATTTCCCAGTGTCAGATGTTACTCCGCAGTGTTAGAGATTATTCCCCAGTGTCAAATACTATTTCCAAGTGTCAGATATTATTCCCAGTGTCAGACATTATTTCTCAGTGTCAGAGGTTATTCCCCAGTGTCAGATACTACTCCCCAGTGTCAGATATTATTCCCAGTGTCAGAGATTATTTCACAGTGTCAGAGATTATTTCCCAGTGTCAGATATTATTTCCCGATGTCAGAAATTATTCCCCAGTGTCAGAAATTATTCCCCAGTGTCAGAGATTATTCACCAATATCACATATTATTCCCCGGTGTCAGAGATTATTTCCCAATATTATATATTATTCCCAGTGTCAGATATCAGCTATTATTCGCCAGTGTCAGATATTATTCCCAGTGTCAGAGATTATTTCACAGTGTCAGAGATTATTTCCCAGTGTCAGATATTATTTCCCGATGTCAGAAATTATTCCCCAGTGTCAGGGATTATTCACCAATATCACATATTATTCCCCGGTGTCAGAGATTATTTCCCAATATTATATCCCAGTGTCAGATATCAGCTATTATTCGCCAGTGTCAGATATTATTCCCCAGTGTAAGATATCAGATATCATTCCCGTGTCAGAGATCATTCCCCAGTGTCAGATATTATTCATCAATATCGGATATTATTCACCAAAATTACATATTATTACCCAGTGTCAGATATCATTCCCCAGTGTCAGATATTGTTCCCAATGTCAGAAATTATTGCCTAGTATCAGATATTATTCCAGTGTCAGACATTATTCCCAGTATCAAATATTATTCCCCAGTGTCAGATATTATATTATTCCCCAGTGTCAGATATTATATTATTTCCCAGTGTCAGATATTATATTATTCCCCAGTGTCAGATATTATTCCCCACTGTCAGATTATTGCTTAGAATTAGATATTATCCTCAGAGTATCAGATACAGTATTGTGTCAGATATTATCCCTGAGTTAGTGACTGATGATATGTGATAACGAGAGGATACAGTCACTGATACTGGAGAATAACAATTTTAGTGACTAAATTTAATCCCCCCATTATCAGTGTTTGTACCCTCCCATCACATATCATGCCTCCTGAGTTAGACATCACCCCCAGTTTCAGACATTTTACTGACAGCTTCAGTTTTTCAGTTTTTGTTATTATTAGTTGTTATCACCCAGGATTGAGAGATATTCTATTATTTCCAGTGTCAGATATTATTCCCCAGTGTGATATTGTTCCTCAGTGTCAGATATTACGGTATTCCACAGTGCCAGAGATTATTCCCCAGCATCAGATACTATTCACCAGTGTCGGATATTATTCCAGTGGCAGATATTATGATGATATGATTCCCCAGTGTCAGATATTTTTTCCCAGTGTTATTGCCCCCCAAGTTTGCCCCCTCCAGCACCATTCCTACTAGCTTCAGTGATAGATAGAATTTCCCTGGTGTCTTTTTAGTCCCCATTATCATTGACAGATATTATCCGATCAGTAGCAGATCATTTTGGATGAGAATTCCCCCTCCCTCGTGCCAGATTAGTGGCAGCGTTTTACCCCCCAGTGTCAGTATCTGAGATACTACCTGGCTGAGTCCTGGCATGTGAGCAGAGAACAATACAAGGTGCAGGGTCAGATCCTCCAGTGGAGGGGCAGCAGGGAGCCCCCCTGAGCGCTGGGGCAGCGGCGCCTCTAGGACAGCCCCGTGTGCTCTGCACTCCCGTCCCATCCTCCTCTGCCCTGTAATGTATGCAGAGCAGTGAGAGCAGAGTGTTGTGCGCTGTGGCTCTGCGCTGTGAGCTCTGCGCTGTGTGCTCTGCTGCTGCCGGAGCTCAGTCACTGGGATCCGCTCAGACACACGCAGCTCTGCGATCACATGCAAAGCAAAGCCTCCCGGGGAGCCAGCCGCAGCCAGGGAGCCGTCCTGCCCTCCTGCCCCGCCGCCCTGCAGCCCTCCTGCCCCGCCGCCGTCCTGCCCTCCTGCCCCGCCGCCCTCCAGCCCCGCACGGTGAGTACAGTAGGGTCTCGGTGGGCGCCGAGCCCCGGGGAGGGCGGAAAGTGGAACTTTTCTGGCGCAACTTTATGGCAATTACAGTTCACAATTGTGGCATTCACCCTGCAAGGGCGCCCGATCCAGGGCATGCACTCCATATACAGGGGCATGCATGCCAGGCGCTGCAGAGCTTGCACTCTATGGACAGGGGCATGCATGCCAGGCGCTGCAGAGCTTGCACTCTATATACAGGGGCATGCATGCCAGGCGCTGCAGAGCTTGCACTCTATATACAGGGGCATGCATACCAGGCGCTGCAGAGCTTGTACTCTATGGACAGGGGCATGCATGCCAGGCGCTGCAGAGCTTGCACTCCATATACAGGGGCATGCATGCCAGGCGCTGCAGAGCTTGCACTCTATGGACAGGGGCATGCATGCCAGGCGCTGCAGAGCTTGCACTCCATATACAGGGGCATGCATGCCAGGCGCTGCAGTGCTTGCACTCTATGGACAGGGGCTGCAGAGCTTGTACTTTATCTCTAGGGGCTGCAGAGCTTGCACTCTATGTACGGGGGGATGCAGAGCTTGCACTTTATCTCTAGGGGCATGCATGCCAGGCGCTGCAGAGCTTGCACTCTATGGACAGGGGCATGCATGCCTGCCGCTGCAGAGCTTGCACTCTATATACAGGGGCATGCATGCCAGGCGCTGCAGAGCTTGCACTCTATTTCCATGGACATGCATGCCAGGCGCTGCAGAGCTTTCACTCTATATACAGGGGCATGCATACCAGGCGCTGCAGAGCTTTCACTCTATATACAGGGGCATGCATACCAGGCACTGCAGAGCTTTCACTCTATATACAGGGGCATACATACCAGGCGCTGCAGAGCTTGCACTCTATATACAGGGGCATGCATACCAGGCACTGCAGAGCTTTCACTCTATATACAGGGGCATGCATACCAGGCGCTGCAGAGCTTGCACTCTATATACAGGGGCATGCATGCCAGGCGCTGCAGAGCTTTCACTCTATATACAGGGGCATGCATACCAGGCGCTGCAGAGCTTTCACTCTATATACAGGGGCATGCATACCAGGCGCTGCAGAGCTTTCACTCTATATACAGGGGCATGCATACCAGGCGCTGCAGAGCTTTCACTCTATATACAGGGGCATGCATGCCAGGCGCTGCAGAGCTTGCACTCTATATACAGGGGCATGAGTGCCAGGCGCTGCAGAGCTTGCACTCTATATACAGGGGCATGCATGCCAGGCGCTGCAGAGCTTGCACTCTATATACAGGGGCATGCATGCCAGGCGCTGCAGAGCTTGCACTCTATATACAGGGGCATGCATGCCAGGCGCTGCAGAGCTTGCACTCTATATACAGGGGCATGCATGCCAGGCGCTGCAGAGCTTGCACTCTATATACAGGGGCATGCATGCCAGGCGCTGCAGAGCTTGCACTCTATATACAGGGGCATGCATGCCAGGCGCTGCAGAGCTTGCACTCTATATACAGGGGCATGCATACCAGGAGCTGCAGAGCTTGCACTCTATTTCCATGGACATGCATGCCGGTGCATACCCCGGTGCTCGTCCTCACATGCGGCTCCCGGTCGCTGCTTCTTCTCCGCTTTCCGGCAGATTTCAGTCACTTTTGCTACTTTGTTGCTGTCGGTTCCGGCTCCGCTCACAGCTGGTGCCCGCACACTCAGGGGTTAATAGAGCCGGGCCCAGGGTAGCAGAATGTTGCCACTTTGTTGCCTCTTCCTTCCTGCAGCTCCGGGGACACAGGGGGTCTCAGCGGGGGCTTTTCTGCCGATTGTTGTCACGTCTTGTAAATAAAATAAGAGGGAAGCGGATCCCGAGCGGTGAGGGTCCTTACACCTTGTCCTGAGCAGGAAGCCGGCGGACCTGCGCCCCCATAGTGCCGGGGAGACCCCCAGAGATCCGGCCGCCGGCTGAGAGCCAGGACCCTTCATGAAACTTCTGCTGCACCGATTGGAACGTGTGATGCGGGGGTCCCGACACCAGGAAGCATTGATGTGTGTGATACGGGGGTCCCGACACCAGGAAGCATTGATGTGTGTGATGCGGGGGTCCCGACACCAGGAAGCATTGATGTGTGTGATACGGGGGTCCCGACATCAGGAAGCATTGATGTGTGTGATACGGGGGTCCCGACATCAGGAAGCATTGATGTGTGTGATACGGGGGTCCCGACATCAGGAAGCATTGATGTGTGTGATACGGGGGTCCCGACATCAGGAAGCATTGATGTGTGTGATACGGGGGTCCCGCAGGAGATTGGGGTGGTCGCCTCTCCCCTTTGTTAGAACAGAGCAGTGAGCGCAGATCGCAGAGAAGCCGCCGATGTCTGAGCTGCTCCTTGGGCTGAGGATACAATGTAACAGATTTCACAAAAGACAATGGAGAATTCAGCATTCCAAATATAATCTGTGTCCCCGTGTGTGGCGGCCGGGTGCGAATATATGGAAGCGGTGCTGATGTTCATTTTGTGTTTAATTGTGTGTGTATATTTGTGTTTAATTGTATCTATATTTGTGAATTGTGTGTGTATATTTGTGAATTGTGTGTGTATATTTGTGAATTGTGTGTGTATATTTGTGAATTGTGTGTGTATATTTGTTAATTGTGCGGGTATATTTGCAAACTGTGCCGGTATATTTGTGTTTAATTGTGCGGGTATATTTGTGAATTGTGCGGGTATATTTGTGAATTGTGCGGGTATATTTGTGAATTGTGCGGGTATATTTGTGAATTGTGCGGGTATATTTGTGAATTGTGCGGGTATATTTGTGAATTGTGCGGGTATATTTGTGAATTGTGCGGGTATATTTGCGTTTAATTGTGCGGGTATATTTGTGAATTGTGCGGGTATATTTGTGAATTGTGCGGGTATATTTGTGTTTAATTGTGCGGGTATATTTGTGAATTGTGCGGGTATATTTGTGAATTGTGTGGGTATATTTGATTGTGAGTATTTTTATATGTATTTTCTAGATTTATGGTGTGATACATTTTTACATTTGGTCACTGCTCCTGTTATAAAAGTTGAGTCTTATCATTTTGTATTATTTTTGGTTCAGTTATTTCTTCGTGAAATGACATTTAAATTATCACTGAAGAACGGCTGGAGCTGTAGGTTCAGAGTCGCTGCGTGTCCTGGGCTCCAGGGCAGTTTGGGGTTTCTGGGGACCTGGCTTCTCCTCACCCTCCTATAAGCACAGACAATGTGTTTATTCATTTTCCAGGCTTTTGCATATAATTACACGACCTCAGTAATGCAACCTGTTGTGTGTAAACGCTCTATCAACTTTATATAAACCTGTTTAAAATTCACTGGCAACGACTCAAGTGCAGAAAACCCATTAAAAGGGGAAATTTTCTTTTCCTTTAAATTTTTAAACATTTACAAACAGATTGGCGATGCCGGCTGCGGTTTTATTGCTGCCTTTGATTCTTTTACAAAGCAGACAGATTACAATGGATAAATTTTATAAAATAGAACCCTTCAATTTCCAATATAAAAGACGTCATTAATGTCTTGATTTTTTCTATTCTTTTCTTACACATTTCTTCTATTTTGTTATTTCATACTATATATATATATATATATATATATATATATATATATATATATATATATATATATATATATATATATATATATATATATATATATTATTACATGCCAGACTGTGTGTGTGTGTATATATATATATATATATATATATATATATATATATATATATATATATATATATATATATATATATATATATATATATATATATATATACATATACAGTCTGGCGTCTAATATTATATATATATATATATATATATATATATATATATATATATATATATATATATACAGCATATACACAAGCATTCAGAATCATCAGTCCTGGATTTATTTTATTTATTTGTTAAATATAAAGTGTTACAACATTCTTCTAAGCAACTTAGTCTTTATTACAAAATAAATATACATACAAAACGAGAAATTCAAATACATACACACACAGATAGAAACAAATCCCTCTGTATATATATATATATATATATATATATATATATATATATATATATATATATATATATCAGATATTATCATATAGATATGTTGCTTAATATTTAGAAATAGATATACAGCCAGATATGCTATATTAGGAATTGTTTTTCTTTGCTGCTCATTATATCTATTATCTATCTATATATTGATAGAAAGATAAATATATACATTTTGTAGACATTTTTTAGATTGTGCACTGATTTGACTCCTCTTGTTTAGGTCCTTTCACATTGCTGGTTAAGCCATCGCTTCAGAGTTTGTCTCATGCTGTGGAAAAGTATTTGATGATTTATATGGCTGCCTCTTCGATTGCTGTGTCCAAGTCTTCTTTCTCCACCATTCAGCTGGGATGTCAGCCCTTATTACTTACTATTGATCCCTTTGCAAAGTGAGAAGTGAACTAAAATTAATGTCAATCCCACTGCCCGGATCAATAGCCGGAGTTATTTTAATCTGGATTTGCACGGGGCGCTAAATTAAAAAAATCAGCATACTAGCAGTCGGATGATGGTGTATCGGTTTCTGCCGCCCGTCTGCTTTGTCGTCTGAGGTGTTCAGTGTTTAGCTCTGGCTGATTATCCTGCAATCCATATTTTTTTAATTAAGAAGGTCTGTTAGTTTTTTCTTATTTAGGGTCCTGTGTTTCGGATGATGACATCTTGACATTCACAGTGTATTAACTATAGATTTCCATAAGGCTTGTGGTTTGCGCGCGCTGCGTCTTCTCAGCCTCCTGTGGGTGCAGGCACAGAACATGCTGATGGGTAAAAACTCCACATTTTTAGTTGTTGGAAATTTCTCACAGTCGTGTGAATTTGTCCGGAGCTTTTGTTGTGTTTGTTGCTCAGTCTTTAAATCGAGACAATGGGACGTTACAGCCGGAGCCTTCGTTTGGTCTCCTGGTTTTGCCAGACATCACAGAGAAATATTTTATGACATTGAGGAGAATCTAGTTCAATTTGTTAATTTCTTGCTAAAATCTGTCCAACGTCACAATTCACAGCAATGACAAAGACGGCTCTGGATTGTGATTCTGATCAGGACACATTGTATTTCCAGTAGATCCAATGAATATTCAATAGTACGGACTTCATTTGATGAGTTAAAGGATCATGAAGCTTAACGATTGTGCTGTGGAAATAACTCAGTGCAGCCCCAAAACAAAGGTTTATATCTGTTACAGAAAAAAGTCAGACTGCTGAAGGTCGGAGAGTCTCATCATCATCATCGTTGTTCCCTTTGTCTTGGTTCCTCTTTTAACTTATCATGAGAGTTATTTAAAAATTGGAAGCAAGAAAATAAGTTAATGAGAGATATATAATCTGATAATTTAGGGTTGATGTGTGCTCGGATGCCTGCCAAATGAGGAAGCAATCTGAGGGTGTCTGCTGAGCTGCACAATTAATAGAGGTGGCATCGGAAATGCTGCAATACCCGGGTCTGAGTCCTGAATCATGTACTCACCTGACGGCTGCGGCGTGCCAGGGCAAAAGTCACTGCAAACGTTTGATGCCCATAGGAGGCCAACAAAAAACAAACAAACAAAAAATATATATATACAAAAAAATATATATATACATATAAATATAAATATATATATATATATATACACACACACACACCTGATGGCTGAGGCGTGCCAGGGCAAAAGTCACTGCAAACGTTCGATGCCCATAGGAGGCCAACAAAAAAAAATAAAAAAATATATATATATACAGTATATATATAAATATATATATATACACACACCTGATGGCTGAGGCGTGCCAGGGCAAAAGTCACTGCAAACGTCCGATGCCTATAGAAGGAGGCCAACAAAACCCCCCCCAAAAATAAATATACATATATACATATAAATATATATATATACACACACCTGACGGCTGAGGCGTGCCAGGGCAAAAGTCACTGCAAACGTTCGATGCCCATAGAAGGAGGCCAACAAAAAACAAAAACAAAAAATATATATACATATAAATATATATATATATATATATATATATATATATATATATATATATATATATATATATATATATATATATATATATATATACACATACACACACACACCTGATGGCTGAGGCGTGCCAGGGCAAAAGTCACTGCAAACGTTCGATGCCCATAGTATGAGGCCAACAAAAAATGAAAAAGAAAAAAAAAAATATATATATATAAACATATACGGTATATATATTCATATATGTAAAATTATAATAATACACGCATGTATATTTATAGATGGATATATATATACATATATATATACAGACATGATAATGATATATGATCTTTTCACTTTATATATATATATATATATATATATATATATATATACATTAATGTTATATTTATCTGTATGTGTATATATATCCTTTATCCTTTTAGGGCAGTGGCGCTAATATACTGTGGCACTCTTCAGCTGCAAATAAAACAATAACCACATTGTATATAGTTTGTACTCTAGACCGTAAGATATTGCTGACAGGATTCCCCTACATTTAACCATGATGGTGCTATTATAAATAATAATAACTCTAGACATATATTAGTAGCAATATAATATCAGTGTACATCTAATAAAGATAACTACATGTGATAAGTTACATTTGATTATATACCGTACATATATGAACCTATAGTTATATACATTTATGCAATCATCCAGAAATCACTATTCTAAAATTATCACACATTTATAAACATGAATAATGTATCCATTATAAATAATAACAACAACAATATTGGAGTCTTCACATTTCTGTCCTGTTGTTTCATGTTGTGCCCCTGAAGAACTGAGATAGTAGATTGTGGTGGTCTGATCTTGTGGTGGTCTGATCTTGAGGTGGTCTGGTCTTGTGGTGGTCTGATCTTGTGGTGGTCTGGTCTTGTGGTGGTCTGATCTTGGGGTGGTCTGGTCTTGGGGTGGTCTGATCTTGTGGTGGTCTGGTCTTGTGGAGGTCTGATCTTGGGGTGGTCTGGTCTTGGGGTGGTCTGATCTTGGGGTCGTCTGATCTTGGGGTGGTCTGATCTTGGGGTGGTCTAATCTTGGGGTCGTCTGATCTTGTGGTGGTCTGGTCTTGGGGTGGTCTGATCTTGTGGTGGTCTGGTCTTGGGGTGGTCTGGTCTTGTGGTGGTCTGGTCTTGTGGTGGTCTGATCTTGGGGTGGTCTGGTCTTGGGGTGGTCTGATCTTGGGGTCGTCTGATCTTGGGGTGGTCTGATCTTGGGGTGGTCTAATCTTGGGGTCGTCTGATCTTGTGGTGGTCTGGTCTTGGGGTGGTCTGATCTTGTGGTGGTCTGGTCTTGGGGTGGTCTGGTCTTGTGGTGGTCTGGTCTTGTGGTGGTCTGGTCTTGGGGTGGTCTGATCTTGGGGTGGTCTGGTCTTGGGGGGGTCTGGTCTTGTGGTGGTCTGGTCTTGTGGTGGTCTGGTCTTGGGGTGGTCTGATCTTGTGGTGGTCTGGTCTTGGGGTGGTCTGATCTTGTGGTGGTCTGGTCTTGGGGTGGTCTGGTCTTGTGGTGGTCTGGTCTTGTGGTGGTCTGGTCTTGGGGTGGTCTGATCTTGGGGTGGTCTGGTCTTGGGGGGGTCTGGTCTTGTGGTGGTCTGGTCTTGTGGTGGTCTGGTCTTGGGGTGGTCTGATCTTGTGGTGGTCTGGTCTTGGGGTGGTCTGATCTTGGGGTGGTCTGGTCTTGTGGTGGTCTGGTCTTGTGGTGGTCTGGTCTTGGGGTCGTCTGATCTTGTGGTGGTCTGGTCTTGGGGTGGTCTGATCTTGTGGTGGTCTGGTCTTGGGGTGGTCTGGTCTTGGGGTGCCCCTTCTCTGTAGTCGTATAGTATGGGCAGCCCTGACTTTCCTGTCCCCTGGATGACTGCTGCGGCCGGCATCGGGGCGTCTTGTTCTTTCTTTTAGGACGTTTGTTTTTCTACAGAATTTTCCCCTTTTTTGCAGTTTGGACAATTCCGGGCTCCACCAATAAACTAATCAGGAATAGATGACTTTGTCTTTAGGTCTTTGTGCTTTATGATGTCGCCGTTTTACCAGCTCCGGCTCTCTAGGCCGAGTCCTGCTCGCTCAGTATAAACTCTTTCATCCTCACTATTAAACTTCTGCTCTTTGATTTAAAAGAAAAGGCCGCAGCGGTTTATATGATAAACTTAAAAAAAGAGATGTTTTTATGGGTCTCCGAAGGGGCGAAAAGCAATATGTTCCAGTAAGGTGTTCCTCCTGCCCCGCTAACCTGGTTTGTTTACACGGCGGCTTATTAATACCTTCACTAGAAAGAAAAGTGGCTGCGGGTTAACCCTTCCATGGCTGCAGCAGATTGGCCTCCGTAGGGCTCCGTGTCCTCATCCCGTCTTCGGGCCCTCATCGACCTCCTGAATAATTATATTCATTTTTTTATTTTTAATTCTTAAATTTGCTGTAAATTTTCAGAGATGTCCCGCTGAGTTGTAGAAGAGCAGGATTACGGTACAACCAAGGCTCGGTCCCCTGAGGGCAGAATAGTTGCCGTTCTCTCAGGATGAGGCGAGGGACGGAGGGGACGCGGAGGCGACAGGTACAAAGTGTCAGCTCCAGATGTAGAGCCGCTGTTACCAGAACAAACAGATCATTCTGTGGCCGGGAAGAATTACCGCTAATGCCGCCCGTGCTTCCCAACGAGAGGGGAGTCATCGCTCATTAGGGCCGGAGAGGATTTGTGTAACGAGGACGGTGATTTGGTTATCTTTCTTCCACAAGCTTTTATCTGCTTGTCACTTTAATCTATATCTCGGCGTGTATCTGTGCAGCAGACAATCCCCCTCG
Organism: Ranitomeya variabilis; assembly: GCF_051348905.1. Taxonomy (NCBI): domain Eukaryota; kingdom Metazoa; phylum Chordata; class Amphibia; order Anura; family Dendrobatidae; genus Ranitomeya; species Ranitomeya variabilis. The sequence goes on from NC_135239.1 coordinate 6,551,266, forward strand.
TGTCCTCGTACATCCACATGATGTGACCACGGGGCTGCACGCACCCTCCTGCCAGGACAAGACGTGGACATGTCTTCTCCAATAACAATGATTGCTAATGAGAATCGTCTGCCGTGAAAGGGCAAAAACAGCCGACAAAAATAAGGGGACATTTATCGTTAGCGCTGGGAAATTCTTCACAGTTGGCGCTTATTCTCGGTTGAGCTCGCTGTAGGGTGTCTGACGAGTGCTAACGAGCGCCCGGTATTCACACGACCCACATCTGTTGGTTTTTATTTATTTGTTACATTTCTATCAATTATTGCAAATATTGTTCTGTGTGCAAACAGTTAGTGTGGATGTGTGGTCACCTGTCCGGACACGGCTCAGACGACAACTCGAAATGTATATGTGCAGTGTGTGTATATATGTATATTGTGTGCAATATGTGTATATATATATATATATATGTGGTATGGTGTGTATGGTGTGTATAATGTGTGTATGTATATGTATAGCGTGTACAATGTATGTAATTATATATATATATATATGTGTGTACAGTGTGTATATATATGTATGGTGTGTACAGTGTGTATATATATATGTATAATGTGTACAGTGTGTGTATATATATATGTATGGTGTGTATAATGTGTGTATGTATATGTATAGTGTGTACAATGTATGTAATTATATATATATATATATATATATATATATATATATATATGTGTGTGTGTGTACAGTGTGTATATATATGTATGGTGTGTACAGTGTGTATATATATATGTATAATGTGTACAGTGTGTGTATATATTTATATGTATGGTGTGTATAATGTGTGTATGTATATGTATAGTGTGTACAATGTATGTAATTATATATATATATATGTACAGTGTGTATATATATGTATAATGTGTACAGTGTGTATATGTATATGTATAATGTGTGCAGTATGTGTATATATGTATGTATAGTGTGTACAATGTGTGTATATATGTATGGTGAGTACAGTGTGTAGATATATATATGTATAATGTGTACAGTGTGTAGCTATATATATATATGTATGGTGAGTACAGTGTGTAGATATATATACATGTATGTGTGTACAATGTGTGGATATAAATAGATATCGTGTACAGGGTGCATATATGTAGTGTGGATATATATGTATAGTGTGTATAGTGTGTATGTGAGATATATATAAATATCTGTGTATGTGTACATAATGTGTACAATGTGTGTGTATATACAGTGCCTACAAGTAGTATTCAACCCCCTGCAGATTTAGCAGGTTTACACATTTGGAATTAACTTGGCATTGTGACATTTGGACTGTAGATCAGCCTGGAAGTGTGAAATGCACTGCAGCAAAAAAGAATGTTATTTCTTTCTTTATTTTTTTTTTTAAATTGGGAAAAGTTTTTCAGAGGGTCATTTATTATTCAACCCCTCAACCCACCAGAATTCTGTTTGGTTCCCCTAAAGTATTAAGAAGTAGTTCAGGCACAAAGAACAATGAGCTTCACATGTTTGGATTAATTATCTCTTTTTCCTGCCTTTTCTGACTATTTAAGACCCTCCCCAAACTTGTGAACAGCACTCATACATGGTCAACATGGGAAAGACAAAGGAGCATTCCAAGGCCATCAGAGACAAGATCGTGGAGGGTCACAAGGCTGGCAAGGGGTACAAAACCCTTTCCAAGGAGTTGGGCCTACCTGTCTCCACTGTTGGGAGCATCATCCGGAAGTGGAAGGCTTATGGAACTACTGTTAGCCTTCCACAGCCTGGACAGCCTTTGAAAGTTTCCTGCCGTGCCGAGCCCAGGCTTGTCCGAAGAGTCAAGGCTAACCCAAGGACAACAAGGAAGGAGCTCCGGGAAGATCTCATGGCAGTGGGGACATTGGTTTCAGTCAATACCATAAGTAACGTACTCCACCGCAATGGTCTCCGTTCCACATGAGCCCGTAAGGTACCTTTACTTTCAAAGCATCATGTCAAGGCTCGTCTACAGTTTGCTCATGATCACTTGGAGGACTCTGAGACTGACTGGTTCAAGGTTCTCTGGTCTGATGAGACCAAGATCGAGATCTTTGGTGCCAACCACACACGTGACGTTTGGAGACTGGATGGCACTGCGTACAACCCCAAGAATACCATCCCTACAGTCAAGCATGGTGGTGGCAGCATCATGCTGTGGGGCTGTTTCTCAGCCAAGGGGCCTGGCCATCTGGTCCGCATCCATGGGAAGATGGATAGCACGGCCTACCTGGAAATTTTGGCCAAGAACCTCCGCTCCTCCATCAAGGATCTTAAGATGGGTCGTCATTTCATCTTCCAACAAGACAACGACCCAAAGCACACAGCCAAGAAAACCAAGGCCTGGTTCAAGAGGCAAAAAATCAAGGTGTTGCAGTGACCTAGTCAGTCTCCTGACCTTAACCCAATTGAAAACTTGTGGAAGGAGCTCAAGATTAAAGTCCACATGAGACACCCAAAGAACCTAGATAACTTGGAGAAGATCTGCATGGAGGAGTGGGCCAAGATAACTCCAGAGACCTGTGCCGGCCTGATCAGGTCTTATAAAAGGCGATTATTAGCTGTAATTGCAAACAAAGGTTATTCCACAAAATATTAAACCTAGGGGTTGAATAATAATTGACCCACACTTTTATGTTTAAAATTTATAAAAATTTAACTGAGCAACAAAACTTTTTGGTTTGTAAGATTTATGCATCTGTTAATAAATCCTGCTCTTGTTTGAAGTTTGAAGGCTCTAACTTATTTGCATCTTATTAAACCTGCTAAATCTGCAGGGGGTTGAATACTACTTGTAGGCACTGTATATATGGTGTGTACACTGTGGATATAAATTGATATATAGAGTGTACAGTGTGTATAGTGTGCAGTTGATACAGTGTTTGTAATTTGTGTCTACACAATGTGACACATATTTATAGGTGTACATATATGTTATGAGTGTACATATATTTACGGGTGCACATGTAGTTATGGGTGTATATATAGTTACAGGTGTACATATAGTTACGGGTGCACATGCAGTTATGGGTGTACATATAGTTACGGGTGTACATATAGTTACGGGTGCACATATAGTTGCGGATGTTCATATATTTACGGGTGTACATATAGTTACGGGTGCACATGTAGTTATGGGTGTATATATAGTTACAGGTGTACATATAGTTACGGGTGCACATGCAGTTATGGGTGTACATATAGTTACGGGTGTACATATAGTTACGGGTGCACATGTAGTTATGGGTGTATATATAGTTACAGGTGTACATATAGTTACGGGTGCACATATAGTTGCGGATGTTCATATATTTACGGGTGTACATATAGTTACGGGTGTACATGTATTTACGGGTGTATATATAGTTACGGGTGCACATGTAGTTACGGGTGTACATATAGTTACGGGTGTATATATAGTTACAGGTGTACATATAGTTACGGGTGTACATGTATTTACGGGTGTACATATAGTTATGGGTGTATATATATTTACGGGTGTACATATAGTTACGGGTGTACATGTATTTACGGGTGTATATATAGTTACGGGTGTATATATAGTTACGGGTGTACATATAGTTACGGGTGTATATATAGTTACGGGTGTACATATAGTTACGGGTGTACATGTATTTACGGGTGTATATATAGTTACGGGTGTACATATAGTTACGGGTGTATATATAGTTACAGGTGTACATATAGTTACGGGTGTACATGTATTTACGGGTGTATATATAGTTACGGGTGTATATATAGTTACGGGTGTACATATAGTTACGGGTGTATATATAGTTACGGGTGTACATATAGTTACGGGTGTACATGTATTTACGGGTGTATATATAGTTACGGGTGTACATATAGTTACGGGTGTATATATAGTTACAGGTGTACATATAGTTACGGGTGTACATGTATTTACGGGTGTATATATAGTTACGGGTGTATATATAGTTACGGGTGTACATATAGTTACGGGTGTATATATAGTTACGGGTGTACATATAGTTACGGGTGTACATATAGTTACGGGTGTATATATAGTTACAGGTGTACATATAGTTACGGGTGTATATATAGTTACGGGTGTACATATAGTTATGGGTGTACATGTATTTACGGGTGTATATATAGTTACGGGTGTACATATATTTACGGGTGTATATATAGTTACGGGTGTACATATATTTACGGGTGTACATATAGTTACGGGTGTACATGTATTTACGGGTGTATATATAGTTACGGGTGTACATATATTTACGGGTGTACATATAGTTACGGGTGTACATATAGTTACGGGTGTACATGTATTTACGGGTGTATATATAGTTACGGGTGTACATATATTTACGGGTGTACATATAGTTACGGGTGTACATATAGTTACGGGTGTACATGTATTTATGGGTGTATATATAGTTACGGGTGTACATATATTTACGGGTGTACATGTATTTATGGCTTCCCCGGCAGCTTTTCTTATGGCATTATTGTATTTTATAGGATGCTTTTATATGCACAGTAGCATAAAGAACGTTTTGTGTCACAAGTTTGTGCACCCTGGGGTATCGCTGTGTATCTCGCTGTGTATCTCGCTGTGTATCTCGCTGTGTATGTCGCTGTGTATATCGCTGTGTATGTCGCTGTGTATGTCGCTGTGTATGTCGCTGTGTATCTCGCTGTGTATCGCTGTGTATCTCGCTGTGTATGTCGCTGTGTATATCGCTGTGTATCTCGCTGTGTATATCGCTGTGTATGTCGCTGTGTATGTCGCTATGTATCTCGCTGTGTATCTCGCTGTGTATCTCGCTGTGTATCTCGCTGTGTATGTCGCTGTGTATGTCGCTGTGTATGTCGCTGTGTATCTCGCTGTGTATATCGCTGTGTATGTCGCTATGTATCTCGCTGTGTATCTCCCTGTGTATCTCGCTGTGTATCTCGCTGTGTATCTCGCTGTGTATCTCGCTGTGTATCTCGCTGTGTATCTCCCTGTGTATCTCGCTGTGTATCTCGCTGTGTATCTCGCTGTGTATATCGCTGTGTATCTCGCTGTGTATGTCGCTGTGTATATCGCTGTGTATCTCGCTGTGTATCTCGCTGTGTATGTCGCTGTGTATCTCGCTGTGTATCTCGCTGTGTATGTCGCTGTGTATCTCGCTGTGTATATCGCTGTGTATCTCGCTGTGTATGTCGCTGTGTATATCGCTGTGTATCTCGCTGTGTATGTCGCTGTGTATATCGCTGTGTATCTCGCTGTGTATCTCGCTGTGTATGTCGCTGTGTATCTCGCTGTGTATGTCGCTGTGTATATCGCTGTGTATGTCGCTGTGTATCTCGCTGTGTATATCGCTGTATATCTCGCTGTGTATCTCGCTGTGTATCTCGCTGTGTATGTCGCTGTGTATGTTGCTGTGTATATCGCTGTGTATCTCGCTGTGTATGTCGCTGTGTATATCGCTGTGTATCTCGCTGTGTATCTCGCTGTGTATGTCGCTGTGTATCTCGCTGTGTATGTCGCTGTGTATCTCGCTGTGTATGTCGCTGTGTATATCGCTGTGTATGTCGCTGTGTATCTCGCTGTGTATATCGCTGTGTATCTCGCTGTGTATCTCGCTGTGTATCTCGCTGTGTATGTTGCTGTGTATATCGCTGTGTATCTCGCTGTATATGTCGCTGTGTATCTCGCTGTGTATGTTGCTGTGTATCTCGCTGTGTATATCGCTGTGTATGTCGCTATGTATCTCGCTGTGTATATCGCTGTATATCTCGCTGTGTATCTCGCTGTGTATGTCCCTGTGTATCTCGCTGTGTATGTCGCTGTGTATGTTGCTGTGTATATCGCTGTGTATCTCGCTGTATATGTCGCTGTGTATCTCGCTGTGTATCTCGCTGTGTATCTCTCTGTGTATATCGCTGTGTATCTCGCTGTGTATCTCGCTGTGTGTATCTTCCTGTGTATGTCACTGTGTATGTCGCTGTGTATCTCGCTGTGTATATCGCTGTGTATCTCGCTGTGTATGTCGCTGTGTATGTCGCTGTGTATGTCGCTGTGTATGTCGCTGTGTATGTCGCTGTGTATCTCGCTGTGTATGTCGCTGTGTATGTCGCTGTGTATGTCGCTGTGTATCTCGCTGTGTATCTCGCTGTGTATGTCGCTGTGTATGTCGCTGTGTATGTCGCTGTGTATGTCGCTGTGTATGTCGCTGTGTATGTCGCTGTGTGTCTCGCTGTGTATGTCGCTGTGTATATCGCTGTGTATGTCGCTGTGTATCTCGCTGTGTATATCGCTGTGTATCTCGCTGTGTATGTCGCTGTGTATGTCGCTGTGTATCTCGCTGTGTATCTCGCTGTGTATCTCGTTGTGTATATCGCTGTGTATCTCGCTGTGTATCTCGCTGTGTATCTCGCTGTGTATGTCGCTGTGTATCTCGCTGTGTATCTCCCTGTGTATGTCGCTGTGTATATCGCTGTGTATCTCGCTGTGTATCTCGCTGTGTATCTCCCTGTGTATCTCGCTGTGTATCTCGCTGTGTATCTCGCTGTGTATATCGCTGTGTATCTCGCTGTGTATCTCGCTGTGTATCTCCCTGTGTATCTCGCTGTGTATATCGCTGTGTATCTCGCTGTGTATGTCGCTGTGTATCTCGCTGTGTATCGCTGTGTATCTCGCTGTGTATGTCGATGTGTATCTCGCTGTGTATCTGGCTGTGTATGTCGCTGTGTATATCGCTGTGTATGTCGCTGTGTATATCGCTGTGTATATCGCTGTGTATCTCGCTGTGTATCTCGCTGTGTATCTCGCTGTGTATGTCGCTGTGTATCTCGCTGTGTATCTCTCTGTGTATCTCTCTGTGTATGTCGCTGTGTATCTCTCTGTGTATCTCGCTGTGTATCTCGCTGTGTATGTCGCTGTGTATGTCGCTGTGTATCTCTCTGTGTATCTCGCTGTGTATGTCGCTGTGTATCTCGCTGTGTATCTCGCTGTGTATATCGCTGTGTATCTCGCTGTGTATGTCGCTGTGTATCTCTCTGTGTATCTCTCTGTGTATGTCGCTGTGTATCTCGCTGTGTATCTGGCTGTGTATGTCGCTGTGTATATCGCTGTGTATGTCGCTGTGTATATCGCTGTGTATATCGCTGTGTATCTCGCTGTGTATCTCGCTGTGTATCTCGCTGTGTATGTCGCTGTGTATCTCGCTGTGTATCTCCCTGTGTATCTCGCTGTGTATCTCTCTGTGTATCTCTCTGTGTATGTCGCTGTGTATCTCTCTGTGTGTCTCGCTGTGTATCTTGCTGTGTATGTCGCTGTGTATCTCGCTGTGTATGTTGCTGTGTATCTCGCTGTGTATCTCGCTGTGTATCTCTGTGTATCTCGCTGTGTATCTCGCTGTGTATCTCGCTGTGTATCTCGCTGTGTATCTCGCTGTGTATCTCGCTGTGTATATCGCTGTGTATCTCGCTGTGTATCTCGCTGTGTATCTCGCTGTGTATCTCGCTGTGTATGTCGCTGTGTATCTCGCTGTGTATCTCTCTGTGTATCTCGCTGTGTATCTCTCTGTGTATGTCGCTGTGTATCTCTCTGTGTATCTCGCTGTGTATCTCGCTGTGTATCTCGCTGTGTATCTCGCTGTGTATGTCGCTGTGTATCTCGCTGTGTATCTCGCTGTGTATCTCGCTGTGTATCTCGCTGTGTATCTCCCTGTGTATGTCGCTGTGTATCTCGCTGTGTATGTCGCTGTGTATGTCGCTGTGTATCTCTCTGTGTATCTCCCTGTGTATCTTGCTGTGTATCTCCCTGTGTGTCTCGCTGTGTATCTCGCTGTGTATCTCGCTGTGTATGTCGCTGTGTATGTCGCTGTGTATCTCCCTGTGTGTCTCGCTGTGTATCTCGCTGTGTATCTCGCTGTGTATCTCGCTGTGTATCTCGCTGTGTATGTCGCTGTGTATGTCGCTGTGTATCTCCCTGTGTGTCTCGCTGTGTATCTCCCTGTGTGTCTCGCTGTGTATCTCGCTGTGTATCTCGCTGTGTATGTCGCTGTGTATGTCGCTGTGTATCTCTCTGTGTATCTCCCTGTGTATCTTGCTGTGTATCTCCCTGTGTGTCTCGCTGTGTATGTCGCTGTGTATGTCGCTGTGTATCTCCCTGTGTATGTCGCTGTGTATCTCGCTGTGTATCTCCCTGTGTGTCTCGCTGTGTATCTCGCTGTGTATCTCGCTGTGTATGTCGCTGTGTATGTCGCTGTGTATCTCCCTGTGTGTCTCGCTGTGTATCTCGCTGTGTATCTCGCTGTGTATGTCGCTGTGAGCTCCAGCTCCTTTTCTCCCAGTGTTAGGACTGTGAATGTGGCCGATAATCTGGATAATTGCTGTGTATAGGGGAATCAGTGACTAAATGGCACTAACACAAACAATAATTATGTATTGATCTTTGCACGTAACGCTCAGGGCTCACGTCTTTCTTTCGCTTTCTTGTTGTGTCGACGCAGGATTCGCTGGGAAGAAATGAAGTGACGTTTCCTGCTTGGTGTGAAGATCCCGTCGCCTCATCTTCTAGAGGAATTTTTACCGAAATTTTCGATTTGGCCAGAACCAAAGTGTCAGAGATGGATCTGCACCGAGCTGCTTTTAAGATGGAGAACTCTTCTTTCCTGCCTAACCCGCTGGCGTCCCCGGCGTTGATGGTGCTGGCTTCTACCGCTGAGGCCAGTCGTGACGCCTCCATACCTTGCCAGCAGCCGCGACCTTTTGGGGTGCCTGTATCAGTGGATAAAGAGGTGCACATTCCTTTTACCAATGGCTCGTACACCTTCACCTCGATGTACCACAGACAAGGCGGTGTCCCCGGAGCCTTCTCTAACCGTGACTTTCCACCTTCCCTTCTCCACCTCCATCCTCAGTTTGCCCCTCCGAACTTAGACTGTTCCCCAATCAGCATGCTGAACCACAGCGGTGTGGGCGCCTTCCGGCCTTTCACCTCCCCAGAGGAGCGGGAGAGCTATCAGTCAGCATTTACCCCGGCCAAACGCCTCAAGAGCTGCCATGATACGGAGTCCCCGCACCTGCGCTTCTCTGATGCCGATGGCAAAGAGTATGAGTTTGGGGCGCAGATCCCCACAGGTTCCCCCGGGGGACTGAAAGTGGACGATGCTGGGAAGAAACTGTTTGCCGTGTCCGGTCTGATATCGGACAGAGAGACGTCGTCGAGCCCGGAGGACAGGAATGAGCGGTGTAAGTGTTCCCCGATATTCTTACAACATTGTATCTCCATTGTGTAGCGTCTGTTGTGTCCATGGATGTATCTTGTAACGACAGGAATCTGTGTAGAAGCAATGTGGAGGAATCTGGCCACGTCTCCTCTGCTCCTGTAGAAGGCAGTTCAGTCTCTGAGCGCCATTTGTACTGATATTAACGCTGTAACTAAAATACAAACCCAAACGATCCAGATTGATCCTGCAAGCCCAGAGATTCTGACCGCGACGCCCATCCTGCTACGCTGCACTCTACAGCGACTTTACGTCGCCATTCTCCATCCACTACGAATATTGTTAACTGTGAATGAGCTAAAACAAATCTGTGGCAGAATGTGTGAGACCGCCACGTCGCTGGCTGTGCGCTGGGGTCTGCACGTAATACGGCGTCTGCTGTGACGCTGCTCGGCTGCAGTATCCATGGCGGGTGATTTTTTATTTTGTATAATTGGCCTCCTTAACCTTGCATTCGCCACAAAAAAATAATTGGATTGTTGTAGATATAAATCGTCCTGAGCGCCTCTGTGGCTGAAGCCGCGATCTGTAGGATTCCATGAGAAAAAGCTCAGAATAAAACCATTAGATACAGGTGACGGCGCCGCGGAGCGCAGCTCTGGATCCTGCTGATTTTACCCACCGAGCTCGGAATAGAAAGAAAAAAAAATGACACGCACTCACGGCTCGGATGATAAAATCTCCCACAGGAGCGCCCGGGTAATTCTTAAAGCAAAGCAATAGTTCTCCTCCATCTTTTCCTCCCGACTCGGGGTGTAAATTTCTCTTCTCCCCATATAGCGTCCTCCGTGTGGCTGTAACGTCTGGTTACGACGCCGTGGAGGGTAATTGAGATGTCCTGTCTCTTTCTCTCCACTTTCCTGTGCTGTCGGCTTGAATTAGACACTTTATGCTGCTACAATGGATTCAGTTTAAGCCCCGCGCTCCTCCCGGTGCTGCCGACATACAGAACCGGTAAACCTCAGGCTGGAGCCGCTCTGCCTTTGTCTCACCTGCTCAGTATTGGGGTATCAGGCGTGGGGACCCCCGGACTATGTGGGAGAGGGGATAGATAGTAGTGGGTCATATGGCCCAACCCGACGGTTCTGGCTGCAGAACGAGGAGCTGAGACATTGGCCGATGGCTTCTACATTCTACTAAATTCACTGGATATTTTTCACTGATTCACTGCGTTATTAGTTGGAAAAATAATGATCCCCTACAGCAGAAAAGAGCAGCCCTGTGCGAGGTGTGAAATAATGGTGCTGGGCCTTTGTGTGGCGTCTCCCGTTACCAGGCATCATGTACAGATCCCCCCACAGACGGGCGCACGCACCGTCCTGACCGCACAGCCGTGACCCCGCAGCGACGGACTCGGCCTGTGACGTGGATGAATTTCCTGGCAGAATTCAGTGGGAAAAAAAAAGTGCAGTTGTAGCCCATCTGCCCACACTTGGCGCGGGTTGGCGATTTCTGCGCCAGCTTCATGTCCTGAATATCTAATCCGCGACTGCATTTTTACGGGGGAGGCCACCAATGTGAGCACCTCCACAATTCTGCCTGCGTCCCTTTTGTGTCTGTGTCGATGCATTTTTAGGCTTAGGAAGCCGTAAACCTACAGGGCGGTCGTCAGGCGAAATAGATGCCGCGGCTCGTCTCTGGCCCCCAGTGCAATGAGCCCGACTTTATGGCAAAAATATTGTCGGAAAAAGAAAAAAAAATAATGATTGAAGATTTCGCTTTTATCTTTTCTTGATCTTTTTTGAGAAGACGACACGTTTCCCATAGCAGTGGTATTGTGATTGACCGTATGGCTGGGGATTGCGGTAGTGATGGCGGATGCCTCTTGTGTCATCCCCTCGGAATGAGCCGCGCTGAGTGTATTGGTGGTGAGAGCGACATTCCTGCCGGAGAATATAAGGATCCTGCTTCCTTCCTGAGCAGCAGAAGACTTTATAGAGTGACACAGTCGTGAGGTTTCCCGGCATTTAAAGGGGCAGTGCGGAGGCCAGTGGTGACTGTTCTGGAGGATGTCACATGCAGGATGAATGTTAAGAATCGCAGACTTCATGTGGTCCTCGTAGTGGGAGGTCCAGAGATGACACTTTTGTCCTTAGGACCCCTGCACTCGGCGAGTCTGCAGCTACTGGGACAATGTGGCCGTAGGCTCCAGTAATCAGACAGCGCCTCGTGTGAACGGACCGTCGCGTCCTGGCGCCACTCACACACTTTTCTTACACTAACTCTCACTTGGATTATTTTCAAATTATTTTTTTTTTGTGAAAAAAAAAACAAAACAAAATCTGACATGTGACGTTATAAAAAATGGTTTCATGACTCAATAACTATTGTAGACAGTCTGGAAAAGTGTTTCATGGCGACACAAAGTAATAGTTAATGTCAATGATTATTTGTTTAAATTGCATTGCTCAAAAAAGAAAAACTTAGGAAAGAATTTGTAGATATTCGTGATCGGATCAATCGCAAATTATTAAAATCATGTCCTATATTTCTTTCTTGCAATCAAAAACATTTAGGGGAAAAAAATCTAAATAAACTGTGCAACATTCAGTAAAGCGGTTGTAAAGTTTACAAGCAGCCTGAAGGGCCATGGAAGGGTCTGGAAAGAGTTTTTGGGCCAGGGCATGACGCGGGCGCCCCCTTCCCACCATGGCAGCCTGTACCGGCAGCTCCTCACAGCCTGAATGCTGCCGCCGACATTCCCGGCACAAGTGTTGTGCTAATTCCAGAGCCTGCAGCACTTAGCCAGATGTGGTGATGGCCGCAGCCCCCGCCGGTACACATCGGCTCCGCATTCGTCGCCCTCGCCGGTACACATTGACTCGGCATTAGTCGCCCCCGCCGGTACACATCGGCTCCGCATTCGTCGCCCTCGCCGGTACACATCGACTCGGCATTCGTCGCCCTCGCCGGTACACATCGGCTCCGCATTCGTCGCCCTCGCCGGTACACATCGGCTCGGCATTCGTCGCCCCCGCCGGTACACAGCGGCTCGGCATTCGTCGTCCCTCGCCGGTACACATCGGCTCAGCATTCGTTGCTCTCGCCGGTACACATCGGCTCCGCATTCGTCGCCCTCGCCGGTACACATCGGCTCGGCATTCGTCGCCCCCGCTGGTACACAGCGGCTCGGCATTCGTCGTCCCTCGCCGGTACACATCGGCTCAGCATTCGTCGCTCTCGCCGGTACACATCGGCTCCGCATTCGTCACCCTCGCCGGTACACATCGGCTCGGCATTCGTCGCCCTCGTCGGTACACATCGGCTCGGCATTCGTCGTCCCCGCCGGTACACAGCGGCTCGGCATTCGTCGCCCCCGCCGGTACACAGCGGCTCGGCATTCGTCGTCCCTCGCCGGTACACATCGGCTCAGCATTCGTCGCTCTCGCCGGTACACATCGGCTCCGCATTTGTCGCCCTCGCCGGTACACATCGGCTCGGCATTCGTCGCCCTCGTCGGTACACATCGGCTCTGCATTCGTCGTCCCTCGCCGGTACACATCGGCTCAGCATTCGTCGCCCTCGCCGGTACACATCGGCTCGGCATTCGCCGCCCTCGTCGGTACACATTGGCTCGGCATTCGTCGCCCTCGCCGGTACACATCGGCTCGGCATTCGTCGCCCTCACCGGTACACATCAGCTTGGCATTCGTCGCCCCCTCCGGTGCACATTGGCTCGGCATTCGTCGCCCTCGCCGGTACACATCGGCTCGGTATTCTTCGCCCTCGCCAGTACACATCGGCTCGGCATTCGTCGCCCTCGCCGGTACACATCGGCTCGGTATTCTTCGCCCTCGCCGGGACACATCGGCTCTGTATTCTTCGCCCTCACCAGTACACATCGGCTCAGCATTCGTCGCCCTCACCGGTACACATCGGCTCGGTATTCTTCGCCCTTGCCAGTACACATTGGTTCCGCATTCGTCGCCCTCGCTGCTCCTCTCGGCTGATGCAAAGCACAAGCTCCATCCAGGAATATGCAAAGCGGTTTTTGATTCACTATTTTCCTTCTGCGCCTTCGCTCTGGCACTGGATGGGTTAAACCGGTGCCCATCTCCAGAAAGCCAGTAATTGCCAACATCATCATTACGATGTTCATTAAGGGCATCCAGCGTGTTACGGCCGCTCGGGGACAGGCCGCTCCATTTACAGTTACAGATCTGCCCTGAACATTTTTTATACCTTCATTGGGACAAAATCTATTTCTTGAATCCGATTATTTTTATGTACAAACCGTCAGTAAATGTAATGTTCAGCCTCTTTAACCCCTTCCTGTCATCGGCGTATTGAATTCATCTGCTGTAGAGCCGGGAGGCCCTGAAGGGGTTAATGTTCCTCCTGTAATTGAAGGGATGGGAGAGGAAATTGACCGGGGGATGAGGATGATTGGGACGTAACGGATCAGACTGGGTCGTCCTATCGATTGTTATTAAAGGCTATTGATTGCTGATAATAGACAAGATGGCTGCAATGCGATTCCTCTGTGCTGTGGGGATGACGGCAGGTTAATGTACAGTATTAGACGCCATAACAATTAATTATTGTGGTTAATGATGCAAAGTTATCAGAAAATCCCTGAGCCGCAATGACCAGAACAAGAAACCCAACTATTATTAGATAGAAAGATGATGTTCATGGCCGAACCCCTAGGGGGCAGCACAGTTGTGCCACGCGGCTTGGGCCACATATGTCCCAGGTGAAGGACGCACTCACATGCCCCGACCCACCGTCACCCCATGGGCGCCCTAATAAATGACCCTGACACCCAAAGGGCTTGTTCACACGATCCTTTTTTTGCTGCGGATCCGCAGCGGATTTTCAGCTGCGGATCCGCAGACGTTTTCCATGCAGGGTACAGTACAATGTTACCCTATGGAAAACAAAATCCGCTGTGCCCACTATCCTTTTTTTCCCAGGCAAATCCGCGTGGATTTGCCTGCAGAAAAAAAGAAGTACCATGTCTATTCTTTCTGCGGATTCCGCTCCTGTTTTCAACATGCACCAATAGGAAAGTGCTGTTGAAAACCCGCAGAGGAATCCGCAGAAGAAACAGTCGGAAAATCAGCAGTGCTGTTTTGCACTGCGGATTTTCCAAATCAGGACCTGAAAAAAAAAGGATCAAAAAAAGGATCGTGTGAACATGGCCTAAAAGCGAGACGTCTGCTTTTTCCACTGTGATATCAGTTTATATCGTGATATCCCACGGCGGACGGATCTGTTACCGGAGTAAACGGTCCGAGTCTCACCGGCTGCAGAACGTCCACTGGAAACGCATGCTGGATGAAATGTCCGTGGGTTACTGTGCTCCGCACAACGTCGGCCATGTCACATTCTAGGCAGATTAGGACATTACATGAATCTGCCAGATTGTTGGATTTTACTGACTTTCAGGCATCCGGGAATTCCAATAGTCTGGAAGAATTATTATTGCCAGGAAGACCAGTCCCGCTAATCTTCTGGACCAGTGATTAGCTGGAAGTCTCCTTTTTTCAGACTATCGGATATTTTAGTAGATTGGACCATTTTATTGGTCAAAACAATGTGAATAAAAATGTAACTTCAAGTCCAGATTTCTAGATTATCATCTCTATTTAAAGGGTTAATCCAGAACTATAAAAATCAGGAAAAAGAGCGGTTGTGCAGATTCTGCCCTAGCAGCTGAGGGCGTTGTGCAGTGTATCACTGCTTATTGACTGATACATTGTAACAAACCCTCAGCTGTGTTCGCAGGACTAGATCAGAGCAGGCTTTCAGCTAATGCATGTTGTCAGGAAAGTTTCCATTCACTAACAGCAAACAGATGTCTTGAAAGTGGCCAGAAGTGGAGGCACAAAGTAAGTGTGGCGCTGCTGGGAGGATTGATGGCGACTGCAGACATCACACCCAGTCACGTTTTATGATTTTGTCACACTCCAGATTTTCCCACTGACATTTTTGTAGCTGAAAGCTGCTGTCATCTGATGTGACGAGGCACCGAGCGGCCGTGGCCTGATTTATGTCCGCAGAGTTTCCCTTTCTAGATTTTAAGACTTTTTTATTATTATTGTTTTATTTCAAGCTTCCGGGAATTTTCTTTGATTTCATTTTTTGCGACATCTGCAGTTGTGATTTTTTAAATTATTTTACAATGAAATAAAACCCCGTCCAGGTGATGTGTGCGGGCGGCACGGGCGGCAGGCGTTTACCTCGCCGTGTCTGTAGCCGTAATGTATCCGCTCTGGAGAGTTCTGTGATATCTCCAGGGTGACCACAATGGCTTGCTACATTGTAACCTTTCTGCTCCGTAAAACTTGGATGATTCCATTTATTCTCTGCGACGTTTAAGACAAAATTGGGGTTCATATAATAAGAATTGCTTAATAATCAGTGGGAGCGCTAATAACTACTGACCTCGGCAGACGGATCTCAGGCCACGTTCACACTCACATCTGCTTATTGTCCGCAGAGCTCATGCGTTTCTGATAATCACACAGATACGTTGCTCCAGGATCCACTACTAAATGGACCGCTCTAATTCTTCAATCTCCACATCAGCCAATCAGATTCCAGCTCTCAGTTTTCAGAGGCGGTTCGGGCAATAGAAGCAGTGACGTGATTGGTTACTTATCCTGTGATCTACTTTTGATAAATCTCCCCTTTTGTCTTTTTGGGATCACACTTGTACCTTATAACCCCCCCCCCCCCCATTGCCATGACCAGTGGAGTATGTGTTCCAAATTATTATGCAAATCATATTTCCTCCTATTTTCTCTAAATTACCTATCTGGATTGCAGTCATTGTTATTTTCCAGTCATCTACTATTCTAGTATAATCGCAATGTTTTGGAACAAACTGCCTATGAAAACAGAATCTTTAAAAAAAAAAATAAACACTCAAAATGCATGTTCCAAATTATTATGCACAGCAGAGTTTTCAACCTTTTTTATTTTATTTTGAACAAAAAAATGGTCAGTTGTGAAGTTATAAGCATTATCAGCTTATTAAAAATGAAATCAAACAGTTTTCAAGTGAAAACTTTCTTCTAGGTGATGTTACATTTGCACATAGGACCCCTTGTTGGAAAGAAGCTTCTGAACTCTCTCGTCCATTGAATTTGTCAGTTTTTGGATGGTTTCTGCTCCAATTGTTTTGCATGTGGACAGAATCCCCTCCCAGAGCTGTTGCTTAGATGTGAACTGCCTCCGGCCATCATGGACACTCCTTGTGATGATGCTCCAGAGGTTCTCAATGGGGTTGAGGCCAGGGGAAGATGGTGGCCACACCATAAGTTTGTCCTCTTTTATGCCCATAGCAGCCAGAGATGCAGATGTGTTTTTTGCAGCATGAGACGGTGCATTATCCTGCATGAAAATGATCTTGCTGCGGAAAGCACGGTTCTTCCTCTTGAACCATGGCAGGAAGTGTTGTTTTAGAAACTCCACGTAGAATATGGAGTTCATCTTTACCCCTTCAGGGATCATAAAGGGGCCGACAATCTCTCTCCCCATGATTCCAGCCCAAAACATTACTCCATCTCCTCCTTGTTGGCCCCTTAGCCGTGTTTTCATGGGGTGTCCATCAACCAGCCATCCTCCACTCCATCCATCTGGACCATCGAGCGTTGCACGGCACTCATCAGTGAACACAACAGTTTGGAGGTCAGTCTTTATGTATCGTTCGGCCCACTGGAGCTGTTTCTCCTTGTTGCAGTGGATAGAGGTGGTCGACAGGATGGCTTACGCACCTCTGAAGGACCCTGCATCTTGTTGTTCTGGGGACGTTGGAGGCACCAGCAGCTTCAAAAACTTGTCTGCTGCTATGACAAGGCATGTTTGCAGCTGCTCTTTTAACCTTACGCAATTGCCTGTTGGAAAGAGTCCTCAATTTTTCCTTATCAGCACGCACACGTGTGCTGGGAATCAGCTACATACTTCTTGATTGTGCGATGATCACGATGAAGAGTCTTGGCAATGTTGATTGTAGTCATGCCTTGACCTAAATACTCCACAATTTGTTGCTTCTCAGCAGCCGACACATCTTTTTTCTTTCCCATTTTGGCCAAAAATGTAGGCTGCTTAATAATGTGGAACAGCCTTCTTAAGTAGTCTTGCCTTTATTTGGACACACCGGCCAAACTAATGTGCACAGGTATCTGCAATTGCTTTCAGTGATATAAAGAGCCCTGACACACATCACCATCAATGAGCTTAAATGACAAACAAAAAAATTCTAACCTTATCACTCCTAAACTCTATGTGCAGAATAATTTGGAACACAGTGTATGTCTGAGCGGCTCAGAGTTTTCCCCCGGAGACGATTGATGGTTTAAAGCACAAATTCCAGGGGATCTAAAATATTAATGAGCAATTTTAGGGTCACAGAGAAAAGCGGCTGAATGATCTCATGATGCCACCGGACCAAGTCGCAGCGGTGATGAGTGTTTGCAGCCGGTGGGGGGAAGCGTTAACCATCAGGACGCAGAGCATTCCCCCACGTTCTCCATCATTAGGGTATAGCTCCACGTTCAGGATTGCATCAGGATTTGGTCAGGATTTTCCATCAGTATTTGTAAGCCAAAACCAGGAGTGGGTGATAAATACAGAAGTGGAGCATATGTTTCTATTATACTTTTCCTCTGATTGTTTCACTCCTGGTTTTGGCTTACAAATACTGATGGAAAATCCTGACCAAATCCTGATGCAATCCTGAACGTGGAGCTATACCCTTAGGGTATGCAGTGAGAGAGATGTGATAGATCGGGTCCCTGTATCTGTGCCATGAGGCCAGCGCACCTCAGCCTCACAGAGAGAAGTGGCTGAATGATCTCATGATGCCACCGGACCAAGTCGCAGCGGTGATGAGTGTTAGCAGCCGGTGGCGGGAAGCGTTAACCATCAGGACGCAGAGCATTCTCCTGCATGTTCTCCATCAGTAGGGTATGCAGTGAGACAGACGTGATAGATCGGGTCCCTGTATTGGAACCACGAGGCCAGCGCACCTCAGCCTCACAGGCCCAGCTCTAATTCTTTGGCAATGTAGGAAAATAGGGAAATAATAAGTCAGCAGCCAAAACAAGTGGGACCCCCATGATCTGCTTATCATAGAGGGCTCGCCCGCTCAGGGATTTTTGTTGTGTTTGGGACTTTGTCCCATCTCAGCCCATAAGACGTCTTGAGCGTCACCGTTCTCACAGCGATTGTAGCATGTAAGCCACAATGTGGAGAGACCGGATCTTAGAAGTGGAGGTCGTAGGGGGGAGATCCACCATGGGACACAGGGCTTCTTCCTCTGGGGGACCGCTGCAGCCATGTATCTCATGTTTCTCCTGTAACGGGGGCCCGGGTGGACATCAGCTTTTTATCAGCCCTTGTTCGTCAGATTTCTCCTGGATCAGGCGACCATCACTTAGCCATAGATCAGAGATTGCACCCAAATCTTCCTTTGTGAACGCTGCATTTCCATCCCTCTGTACTAAATGCTCCGGTTATCGATGACGCGCCTATTACTCTCGGGTGGCTTTATCTTTGAAGGCCTACTTTTTGATTTGGCCGAGGGATCTGCGGCGGTGTTGAGATCTATGCTTTGTCTCTTGGCTTTTGTGCTACATCCATTTCTGAACTCCAGGGAGGGTGTTAGGGTGAGACCCGGAGTGACGGCCACAGTGAGGTGGACCCCGGGGTGTCAGTGCGGAGCACTCACCATCTCCTCGCTCGTTTCTTGTCTTCATCGCTCAGCTCTTTCTCGGCCTCTGATTGTCCATAAGTCGCCGTCGTCCTGAGAGGGACAGTAATGTTATTCTGTCAATATCTTTGCCATGGAGATAAAAATCCGCGCGGGGCCTCTGTCCACACAAATCACTCACCGGCTCAGAACAAGGAAGGAGAGAGACGTCAATATGTGCGAGAAATGCTAATTATGGCTTTTAGTGACATCCAGTGACAAATTGGTCAGAGACGGAGGCGCCAGGGGTTAAACGAGACGGCTGAGCGGAACCTGCTGCAGGTGTCGCCTGTTCACTTCATTCCTCTCCTGCTGGATACAATGTATCACACGAGTCTGGAGAAGCTTTGATCCAGAATATCGGCTTCTTCTTTTCTCTCTAAGAGGAACTATTGAAAATTGGATAAGGAGTGCATGGGGGGAGACGCTCATTTATCAAATGGTAGAAGGCAATACTGGTCAGGAGGGGCATCCGCACGGCACCCGCCAGGACCTAGGTGTGACCGCTGTGTGCAGCCTGGAGTCATCCGATACTGGATACCTGGCATCACCCGAGAGGACGGTGCCATGTGCTGCCTGCAGGGCTGTGCCCACCACGTCTAAATGAGAGCGTAGAAACCAGGCGAGTGCAATGCGAGAAACCATCACACTGCACTCGGTCCAGTGTCAGTCACAGTCAGGGCTCATCAGACTGAGGAGGAAAATCGCAGAATGCTGCAACTGTCTGCAAGAATCAGGGCGCACTCGCCAGTGCAAGTCAATGGGAGCGAGGGACAAAATCGCACACGGACCATGCGGGTCACAGGAAAGCCGAGATTTCATCAGCCAAGTACTGAAAAGTCACAGCCAGAACCCCGAGGATAGATGAATAGGATAGAATAGATAGCTAATAGATAGAGAGATGATAGAGAGATAATAGATAGATAGATAGATAGATAATAGATAGAAAATACATAGATAGATAGATAGATAATAGATAGAGAGATGATAGAGAGATGATAGATAATAGATAGAGAGATGATAGAGAGATAATAGATAGATAGATAGATAGATAGAAAATACATAGATAGATAGATAATAGATAGATAATAGATAGAGAGATGATAGAGAGATGATAGATAGATAATAGATAGAGAGATAATAGATAGATAGATAATAGATAGTAGATAGATGATAGATAGATAATAGATAGATAGATAATAGATAGAGAGATGATAGATAGAAAGATGATAGATAATAGATAGAGAGATAATAGATAGATAATAGATAGAGAGATGATAGAGAGATGATAGATAGATAATAGATAGAGAGATGATAGAGAGATAATAGATAGATAGATAGATAGATAGATAGATAATAGATAGATAATACATAGATAGATAGATAATAGATAGATAATAGATAGAGAGATGATAGATAGATAATAGATAGTAGATAGATGATAGATAATAGATAGATAATAAATAATAGATACCGTAGATAGATAATAGATAATAGAGAGCTAGATAGATAATAGATAGATAGATGTAGATAAATAGATAGATAATAGATAGTAGATCAATAATAGATAGATAGATAAATGATAGATAGATAGATATAATAGATAGATAATAGATAGATAGATGATATATAATAGATAGATAATAGATAGATGATAGATAGAGAGATGATAGATAATAGATAGATAGATGATAGATAGATAATAAATAATAGATAGAAAGATAATAGAGAGATAGATAGATAATAGATAGATAGATAGATAGATAGATAGATAGATGTAGATAAATAGATCGATAATAGATAGATAATAGATAGATGATAGATAATATATGATGGATGGATAGATAGATAGATAGATAGATAGATAGATAGATAGATAGATAGATAATATATATAGCTCTGGCAAAAATTAAGAGACCACCACATCAAGTCCCTGTCATGGCCGCCCAATCTCCAGACCTGAACCCCATTGAAAACCTCTGCAATGTAATCAGGAGGATGATGGATAGTCACAAGTCATCAAACAAAGAAGAACGGCTGACATTATTGTACCAGGAGCCGTGTGAGAGACTAGCGGAAAGCTGCCAAGACGCATGAAAGCTGGGATTAACAATCATGGTTATTCCACAAAATATTGATTTCTGAACTCTAATTATTATTGTTGTTTCTAAATGATTATAAACTTGTTTTCTTTGCATTATTTGAGATCTGAAAGCACTGTTTTTTTTTTTAAATTATTTTGATCATGTCTCCTTTTCAGAAAAAAAATACAAAATTTATTGCTTGGAAATTCGGAGACATGTTGTCAGAAGTTTATAGAATAAAAGAACAATTTACATTTTACTGAAAATTATACCTATAAAGAGAAAAATCAGACAAACTGAAAATTTTGCAGTGGTCTCTTAATTTTTGCCAGAGCTGTACATAGATAATAGATAGATGATAGATAGCACTGGTCAACAGCATTCTTGGTGCCAAAGATATTTCATCGAATTTAGGGTATTTTTGGGGTGCTGATTCTGAATATGTCATCAGTTTTGCCAGATTGGCTCAAGTTTTTGAGATTTTTGGTATCTTATTTATAGCACTTGTTGGTAAATGCGACGCATCATCTCATTAATTTCTTTGGATTAGTACTTGAACTGAGCAGTTCTCAATATAGTTTTGTGTTAATTAGTGTTCTAAAAGTTTGTTCATAGCTTGATTTTTGCACTAACTTTATGTTGTTGTCTGTTTTCCAGTGAAAAGCATGAACTCATCAAGAAGAAGTTGTCTTAACGATCCAGACTCATTCTGTTACATTTGTGGTGAATACACACTGCCAAAACATAGAAGAAACATAACAGACTTCGTAAAAAAAGTGTATTTTGCCTATTTTGGGGTTATGCTTGGGGACCAAGACAAGTTTTGGGCACCACACATAGTGTGCAAAGCATGTATCGAATTATTACGAAAATGGAGCAAAGGACAAAGAAAAAGCTTCAAATTTGGTGTTCCAATGGTGTGGAGAGAGCCAAAAAATCATCATGATGACTGTTATTTCTGGTAAACACAGGTACAGGCACATCTTCACAATGAGGGACAGGCCTTCTTGCAGATTCCATGTTACTCCCATTTTCGTTTCTTATGCTTATTGAATCCTTGCACTTGCACTGCACAGAAATAACAGTCAT
The DNA here is from genome assembly GCF_051348905.1 of Ranitomeya variabilis. NCBI lineage: Eukaryota > Metazoa > Chordata > Amphibia > Anura > Dendrobatidae > Ranitomeya > Ranitomeya variabilis. The sequence goes on from NC_135239.1 coordinate 6,573,441, forward strand.
CATGATGATTTTTTGGCTCTCTCCACACCATTGGAACACCAAATTTGAAGCTTTTTCTTTGTCCTTTGCTCCATTTTCGTAATAATTCGATACATGCTTTGCACACTATGTGTGGTGCCCAAAACTTGTCTTGGTCCCCAAGCATAACCCCAAAATAGGCAAAATACACTTTTTTACGAAGTCTGTTATGTTTCTTCTATGTTTTGGCAGTGTGTATTCACCACAAATGTAACAGAATGAGTCTGGATCGTTAAGACAACTTCTTCTTGATGAGTTCATGCTTTTCACTGGAAAACAGACAACATAAAGTTAGTGCAAAAATCAAGCTATGAACAAACTTTTAGAACACTAATTAACACAAAACTATATTGAGAACTGCTCAGTTCAAGTACTAATCCAAAGAAATTAATGAGATGATGCGTCGCATTTACCAACAAGTGCTATAAATAAGATACCAAAAATCTCAAAAACTTGAGCCAATCTGGCAAAACTGATAGCATATTCAGAATCAGCACCCTAAAAATACCCCAAATTCATTAAAATATTTTGGACACCAGAAAAAAAAAATTTTTTTTGTTGACCTGTGTAATAGATAGATAATATCTATCTATTTATCCTTCCATTGTTTATCTTCTATCAATCTATTATCTATCTATTATCTATCTATCTATCAATTATCTATTAATTATCTATCATCTATCTTCTATCAATCTATTATCTATCTATTATTTATCTATCTAAAATCTATTTATCCTTCTATTATCTATCTATTATCTATCTATCTAATATCTATTTTTCCTTCTATTATCTTTCTACAGTACTCCGGTATATAACCTTGCTTCATTAATTTGTAGACAAGCTTTAAGTAACATAGATAATTACAGTAAGTAGAATATGCTAAGAGCGCATTGCACCCGGAGCCGGTGAGGGACATGTCACTGTGCTCGTCACCCTCGTCCTCCTTTCCTGTCTCCGCGTGGGACCGGTTTTTGATGTGATCGTGTGCTAATTCTGCCTGGATGCAGCCGCTCCGCTCTGGCGGTTTGGAAGCCGCTCACCATTAGTTTCACCCGTGACGTCACACACTGGTTATAATTATGGCGGAGAACACTTTTTTTCGTTCATGTTACATGTTGTCTTACAGGGATACTTCCGTCCTCGTGGCTGGGTATTGGCAGATAGTGCTTGTACATACACTATAAGCAATTTTGCAATTTGGGTTTATTAAAATCTGCAGCTTATCCTAGAGAAAACCGATGTCCGCTCTGGTGTCAGTGTAAAGTGGCCATATGAGAACCAGGCTGCTCCTCCTGGTGATAATCTGTCCTCCCACACGTCTCATGTCAGCAGATTCTACCAATCCATCACAGCGGAGCGATCGATCTCGTGCTGCCAGACTCAGAATCTGTGAGCCGCCGAGCTGTCAGTCGGTGTGTGCGCTCGCATATCTATGTCTACACGTATGTGGCGGCGGTGCACACGGCCTCCGGCTCTCATCACACGTCTGCACCACTATCTCAGGCTGCGGCCATCGCTGGCGGCTGTTACGGTACTCACAATACACAGTAGGTTTGTTTCTGCCCTTTTGGGGGTTTGTGTTTTTTTTTCTAAACAGCATCCTGTAGTAATGGCATGTTTGGCATCAAAGACAAGGAACATTCATTCATTGCTACAAAACAAGAAATTGCCATGGAAAAATGTACATTGTGTGCGCATGAAGCAGCCCGAGGACGGCCACAATGCCAAACCTTCCAGGTCCTCCAGGTCGGCTGTTTGGGGGGAGAGGGGCTTGTGGTGCAAACGCTGACCTGTAATAATCACGTGTTACCCGTCCACATCAGGGGTCAGCAGGAGATGAACACTGCAGCAGGGCGCACAAGCAACCTGAGGCTCCACGGGTCACGGAAGGGAGAGATGACAGAGGCAGGACGGCGCTGCCAGAGCGTACAGTGTCCGTGACCGCGCCAGTGCTGATATAACCCCAGACATTACATCAGCCCCTCTTATAACGCTCCAGTACTGATATAACCCCCAGACATTACACCATATGTGACTGATATCAGCCCTCTTATAACGCTCCAGTACTGATATAACCCCCAGACATTACACCATATGTGACTGATACCAGCCCCTCTTATAACGCTCCAGTACTGATATAACCTCCAGACATTACATCATATGTGACTGATATCAGCCCCTCTTATAACACTCCAGTACTGATATAACCTCCAGACATTACACCATATGTGACTGATATCAGCCCCTCCTATAACGCTCCAGTACTGATATAACCCCCAGACATTACACCATATGTGACTGATACCAGCCCCTCTTATAACGCTCCAGTACTGATATAACCTCCAGACATTACATCATATGTGACTGATATCAGCCCCTCTTATAACACTCCAGTACTGATATAACCTCCAGACATTACACCATATGTGACTGATATCAGCCCCTCTTATAACGCTCCAGTACTGATATAACCCCCAGACATTACACCATATGTGACTGATATCAGCCCCTCTTATAACACTCCAGTACTGATATAACCTCCAGACATTACACCATATGTGACTGACTGATATCAGCCCCTCTTATAACACTCCAGTACTGATATAACCCCCAGACATTACACAATATGTGACTGATATCAGCCCCTCTTATAACACTCCAGTACTGATATAACCTCCAGACATTACATCATATGTGACTGATATCAGCCCCTCTTATAACACTCCAGTACTGATATAACCCCCAGACATTACACAATATGTGACTGATATCAGCCCCTCTTATAACACTCCAGTACTGATATAACCTCCAGACATTACACCATATGTGACTGATATCAGCCCCTCTTATAACGCTCCAGTACTGATATAACCTCCAGATATTACACCATATGTGACTGCTATCAGCCCCTCTTATAACGCTCCAGTACTGATATAACCCCCAGACATTACACCATATGTGACTGATATCAGCCCCTCTTATAACACTCCAGTACTGATATAACCTCCAGACATTACACCATATGTGACTGATATCAGCCCCTCTTATAACGCTCCAGTACTGATATAACCTCCAGACATTACATCATATGTGACTGATATCAGCTCCTCTTATAACGCTCCAGTACTGATATAACCCCCAGACATTACACCATATGTGACTGATATCAGCCCCTCTTATAACGCTCCAGTACTGATATAACCCCCAGACATTACACCATATGTGACTGATATCAGCCCCTCTTATAACGCTCCAGTACTGATATAACCCCCAGACATTACATCATACCACTGATATCAGCCCCTCTTATAACGCTCCAGTACTGATATAACCCCCAGACATTACATCATACCACTGATATCAGCCCCTCTTATAACGCTCTAGTACTGATATAACCTCCAGACATTACACCATATGTGACTGATATCAGCCCCTCTTATAACGCTCCAGTACTGATATAACCCCCAGACATTACATCATACCACTGATATCAGCCCCTCTTATAACGCTCCAGTACTGATATAACCCCCAGACATTACACCATATGTGACTGATACCAGCCCCTCTTATAACGCTCCAGTACTGATATAACCTCCAGACATTACATCATATGTGACTGATATCAGCCCCTCTTATAACACTCCAGTACTGATATAACCTCCAGACATTACACCATATGTGACTGATATCAGCCCCTCTTATAACGCTCCAGTACTGATATAACCCCCAGACATTACACCATATGTGACTGATATCAGCCCCTCTTATAACGCTCCAGTACTGATATAACCTCCAGACATTACACCATATGTGACTGACTGATATCAGCCCCTCTTATAACACTCCAGTACTGATATAACCCCCAGACATTACACAATATGTGACTGATATCAGCCCCTCTTATAACACTCCAGTACTGATATAACCTCCAGACATTACATCATATGTGACTGATATCAGCTCCTCTTATAACGCTCCAGTACTGATATAACCCCCAGACATTACACCATATGTGACTGATATCAGCCCCTCTTATAACGCTCCAGTACTGATATAACCTCCAGACATTACACCATATGTGACTGATATCAGCCCCTCTTATAACGCTCCAGTACTGATATAACCCCCAGACATTACATCATACCACTGATATCAGCCCCTCTTATAACGCTCCAGTACTGATATAACCCCCAGACATTACATCATACCACTGATATCAGCCCCTCTTATAACGCTCTAGTACTGATATAACCTCCAGACATTACACCATATGTGACTGATATCAGCCCCTCTTATAACGCTCCAGTACTGATATAACCCCCAGACATTACATCATACCACTGATATCAGCCCCTCTTATAACGCTCCAGTACTGATATAACCCCCAGACATTACACCATATGTGACTGATACCAGCCCCTCTTATAACGCTCCAGTACTGATATAACCTCCAGACATTACATCATATGTGACTGATATCAGCCCCTCTTATAACACTCCAGTACTGATATAACCTCCAGACATTACACCATATGTGACTGATATCAGCCCCTCTTATAACGCTCCAGTACTGATATAACCCCCAGACATTACACCATATGTGACTGATATCAGCCCCTCTTATAACGCTCCAGTACTGATATAACCTCCAGACATTACATCATATGTGACTGATATCAGCCCCTCTTATAACACTCCAGTACTGATATAACCCCCAGACATTACACAATATGTGACTGATATCAGCCCCTCTTATAACGCTCGCCCCTCTTATAACGCTCCAGTACTGATATAACCCCCAGACATTACAACATATGTGACTGATATCAGCCCCTCTTATAACGCTCCAGTACTGATATAACCCCCAGACATTACATCATATGTGACTGACATCAGCCTCTCTTATAACGCTCCAGTACTGATATAACCTCCAGACATTACACCATATGTGACTGATATCAGCCCCTCTTATAACGCTCCAGTACTGATATAACCTCCAGATATTACACCATATGTGACTGCTATCAGCCCCTCTTATAACGCTCCAGTACTGATATAACCCCCAGACATTACACCATATGTGACTGATATCAGCCCCTCTTATAACACTCCAGTACTGATATAACCTCCAGACATTACACCATATGTGACTGATATCAGCCCCTCTTATAAAGCTCCAGTACTGATATAACCTCCAGACATTACACCATATGTGACTGATATCAGCCCCTCTTATAACGCTCCAGTACTGATATAACCTCCAGACATTACATCATATGTGACTGATATCAGCCCCTCTTATAACGCTCCAGTACTGATATAACCCCCAGACATTACACCATATGTGACTGATATCAGCCCCTCTTATAACGCTCCAGTACTGATATAACCCCCAGACATTACATCATACCACTGATATCAGCCCCTCTTATAACGCTCCAGTACTGATATAACCCCCAGACATTACATCATACCACTGATATCAGCCCCTCTTATAACGCTCTAGTACTGATATAACCCCCAGACATTACACCATATGTGACTGATATCAGCCCCTCTTATAACGCTCCAGTACTGATATAACCCCCAGACATTACATCATACCACTGATATCAGCCCCTCTTATAACGCTCCAGTACTGATATAACCCCCAGACATTACATCATATGTGACTGATATCAGCCTCTTATAACGCTCCAGTACTGATATAACCCCAGACATTACACCATATGTGACTGATATCATCCCCTCTTATAACGCTCCAGTACTGATATAACCCCAGACATTACACCATATGTGACTGATATCAGCCCCTCTTATAACGCTCCAGTACTGATATAACCTCCAGATATTACACCATATGTGACTGCTATCAGCCCCTCTTATAACGCTCCAGTACTGATATAACCTCCAGACATTACACCATATGTGACTGATATCAGCCCCTCTTATAACGCTTCAGTACTGATATAACCCCCAGACATTACATCATATGTGACTGACATCAGCCCCTCTTATAACGCTCCAGTACTGATATAACCCCAGACATTACACCATATGTGACTGATACCAGCCCCTCTTATAACGCTCCAGTACTGATATAACCTCCAGACATTACACCATATGTGACTGATATCAGCCCCTCTTATAACGCTCCAGTGCTGATATAACCTCCAGACATTACACCATATGTGACTGATACCAGCCCCTCTTATAACGCTCCAGTACTGATATAACCTCCAGACATTACACCATATGTGACTGATATCAGCCCCTCTTATAACGCTTCAGTACTGATATAACCCCCAGACATTACATCATATGTGACTGACATCAGCCCCTCTTATAACGCTCCAGTACTGATATAACCCCAGACATTACACCATATGTGACTGATATCAGCCCCTCCTATAGCGTTCCAGTACCGATATAACCTCCAGATATTACATCATATGTGACTGATATCAGCCCCTCTTATAACGCTCCAGTACTGATATAACCTCCAGACATTACACCATATGTGACTGATATCAGCCTCTCTTATAACGCTCCAGTACTGATATAACCCCCAGACATTACACCATATGTGACTGATATCAGCCCCTCTTATAACGCTCCAGTACTGATATAACCCCAGACATTACACCATATGTGACTGATATCAGCCCCTCTTATAACGCTCCAGTACTGATATAACTCCAGACATTACACCATATGTGACTGATACCAGCCCCTCTTATAACGCTCCAGTACTGATATAACCTCCAGACATTACACCATATGTGACTGATATCAGCCCCTCTTATAACGCTCCAGTACTGATATAACTCCAGACATTACACCATATGTGACTGATACCAGCCCCTCTTATAACGCTCCAGTACTGATATAACCTCCAGACATTACACCATATGTGACTGATATCAGCCCCTCTTATAACGCTTCAGTACTGATATAACCCCCAGACATTACATCATATGTGACTGACATCAGCCCCTCTTATAACGCTCCAGTACTGATATAACCCCAGACATTACACCATATGTGACTGATATCAGCCTCTCTTATAACGCTCCAGTACTGATATAACCCCCAGACATTACACCATATGTGACTGATATCAGCCCTCTTATAATGCTCCAGTACTGATATAACCTCCAGACATTACACCATATGTGACTGATATCAGTCCCTCTTATAACGCTCCAGTGCTGATATAACCTCCAGACATTACACCATATGTGACTGATATCAGCCCCTCTTATAACGCTCCAGTACTGATATAACCCCAGACATTACACCATATGTGATATCAGCCCTCTTATAACGCTCCAGTGCTGATATAACATCCAGACATCATATGTGACTGATATCTGCCCCTCTTATAACGCTCCAGTACTGATATAACCCCCAGATATTACACCATATGTGACTTATATCAGCCCCTCTTATAACGCTCCAGTACTGATATAACCTCCAGACATTACACCATATGTGACTGACATCAGCCTCTCTTATAACGCTCCAGTACTGATATAACCTCCAGACATTACACCATATGTGACTGATATCAGCCCCTCTTATAATGCTCCAGTACTGATATAACCCCAGACATTACACCATATGTGATATCAGCCCCTCTTATAACGCTCCAGTACTGATATAACCTCCAGACATCATATGTGACTGATATCAGCCTCTCTTATAATGCTCCAGTACTGATATAACCCCCAGACATTACACCATATGTGATATCAGCCCCTCTTACAACGCTCCAGTACTGATATAACCTCCAGACATTACACCATATGTGACTGATATCAGCCCCTCTTATAATGCTCCAGTACTGATATAACCCCAGACATTACACCATATGTGATATCAGCCCCTCTTATAACGCTCCAGTACTGATATAACCTCCAGACATCATATGTGACTGATATCAGCCTCTCTTATAATGCTCCAGTACTGATATAACCCCCAGACATTACACCATATGTGATATCAGCCCCTCTTACAACGCTCCAGTACTGATATAACCCCCAGACATTACACCATATGTGACTGATATCAGCCCCTCTTATAACGCTCCAGTACTGATATAACCCCCAGACATTACACCATATGTGACTGATATCAGCCCCTCTTATAACGCTCCAGTACTGATATAACCCCCAGACATTACACCATATGTGACTGATATCAGCCCCTCTTATAACGCTCTAGTACTGATATAACCTCCAGACATTACACCATATGTGACTGATATCAGCCCCTCTTATAACGCTCCAGTACTGATATAACCCCCAGACATTACACCATATGTGACTGATACCAGCCCCTCTTATAACGCTCCAGTCCTGATATAACCTCCAGACATTACACCATATGTGACTGATATCAGCCTCTTATAACGCTCCAGTACTGATATAACCCCCAGACATTACACCATGTGTGATATCAGCCCCTCTTATAACGCTCCAGTACTGATATAACCTCCAGACATTACACCATATGTGACTGATATCAGCCCCTCTTATAACGCTCCAGTACTGATATAACCTCCAGACATCATATGTGACTGATATCAGCCCCTCTTATAACGCTCCAGTGCTGATATAAGGCACATTCCATTTGTAGCTATATTTGTTTCCTTATAGTGTTACATTGTGTTCCGTGCTCCTTTCCCCGGGTGCCGTTTCGCCCTATTTTCCCGCTCCCCGTCCCAGTTTCTCATTGCTCCGGTGATGGATTAGTTGCGGTGGTCGAGGTCTCGGCGATGAGATTTGCCGCCGTTTGTTTGTCCGGTGAGTGGCAGGTTTAGGGCTTGTTTTATTTAGGAAGCCGCGTAATCGCAGCAGACTCCACATATGCGGCCGGTGAGATACGATTCATCCTGCTCGCAGCGGATCACACAGCTGCTTGTCGGATAGAATAGAGGAACCGTGTCGTTACAAAATGTTCCCTTATTAGAGCTCATTAGAGGCGAGGTAAGAGCTGCCATGGGGCAGGATGGATGGCCCCTGCGCAGCCCGATAGAGGGGCCGCCACCAGCGCCCCTGTCCTTCCGCCATTGTTTCACACTTTTTCGCCTCTTTCAGAGTTTTTTTTTGTTGATGTCTTTTTTTCAGCTACAAGAAAAATGATATCTTGTTTGACGGTGGGTTCTGCGTGTCGCAGCCCACCCTCCTCCCGTGTCTCCGGGCCCCTCTCTGTGTGCACTCGCCAGGGCCGGCCTTTTTCTTGTTGGGAGATAGGAGATAACATGCAGTGTGACCACAGTAATTAGCCTGGCATTCACCAAGGACAAAAGGGCAGAGAGCTGCTTCCAGCACTCGCAGGCCCTGACTGTGGCCCATCATAGAGCCCTGTGTCCTCCGGGCCCGAGTCCCGGCCGTGGCGCTGGATTCATCACTGCTGCTGTTTACAGCTGAAGATTCCAAAACTTCACAAAAATACAGACTATGAAATGATTAGGTTTCTGCATTTTTTGTCTTTTTTACATAATTTTTCATCATTTTTGTTATTAATTATTATTGTTATTTTTTTATAATAATAATAATAAATAAGAATTCACCCCAATGAGTTGTTGCACTCGCTGTCACCAGTGGGTTCCCGGCGACTTGTACGACCCCTACCTCCATCTTTAAAGCTTCCATTCTATATACATTTAACTATATATTCAGATTAATCATTTCTCATGGCCTAAAACATTTGAGATGATCAAAGACTCGGCTGAAAGCGCTGGATAAATAAATATTGGGTCTTACATGATGGTTATTAATGGCCGACTTGAGCCATAAGAATGTCATTGTGTCATAGTGCTGCCACGTGACTGAGGCTCGGGGTACAGAGTTTCTTATGCCTCAGCCAAGTGTTTGGTTCCTGCACCTGTACAAAGCAGTGACGGCTTCATAAATAAAATAGCAGAGAGCTCCGAGCTGACCATGGACAATGGAGGCTGAGATGGGATCTACTACTTTCCTTGTGATCTGTTTGCAGTCGTGGATTTTTTGGTTTAGTTCAAGTGCGAAGATCAGAGCCGGACGGCTAAAGACAAAGAGGAACCTTTAACTGTGTCTGTGGAAAGTCTTGGTGACCCCGACCCTTGTAGAGTGTTCACTGAGGTATTAAGTCACTTTGTCCGAAGTTTCTGCCCGAGCATCAAAGAGCTATAATGGCTGAGGCTACCGCCGCCGGGTGGAGTAAGTCGGCCGGGAAGTGAGTTAGAGCATTTATCGGCCCCTAATCCTCTGTCTATTCTTTCTTGCGCCCCTTTTGCCCGTGCGGCGGAGTCGCTGTGGCCTCTAATCTCACAGGAAGAGAGGGCAGCAGTGCATTGACGGTGGGTGGTGCGCCAGAGACCTCTTTGGTGTGACCTTTAGAACATGGAGCAAAGACCTCACAAAAGGCTGGATAAGGCCAACTTCCCCACAAAAAGAGTGCTCCATAATCTGAATGACCAGGAGGCGGCGGGGGGGCCATTATGTGGCTTCTTTTTTCACCCTGAAATTCAGAGGGGGTTGATGAGGGAGGATGAGAATGGATGAGAATGGATGAGGTAGCTACAGGAGCTGCCCCAAGTTGAGGGGGAAAAACTTTTAGAATCACAATTGGATTTTAAAGGCTTTTGTTGGGGAATGAATCTGCATCAAGAGGAAGAAGAAAAGGGAGAGGGAGGACGCTGAACTTAACCCTTAACTCAAAGAGCTTCACAAGATGAAGTCAAAACGAATGCAGCTCCTGTTCCAACACAGTAGTATGTGGATGAGGCTTCAGTCCAGACAAGAGGAACAGTGCCCTCTGTAAGTGTGAGCCCCAAGAACCCCAGATATCTGCCTGCACCCCATCCCTGTGCTGACCGGCAGTCAGGGCCGACAAGCCTTTCTGGCACCCAACTCTTTATAATGCCATGACTTAGTGCTGGAGGCCCAGCTATGCTGTCAGGCTAGTAATGGTGCCGCGACATCCGGGAGTGAATTACAGACCGTCCACCCAGGCCGACAAGCAACGCTGGGACCGCGCGAGCTCTGGTATGATGGTTCTGTCATTGTTTGCTATCGGCAGCACATCTCCTGTTTACATGGGGCGATGTGCTGCCCATAATCCTGGTTTTTTGTGTCCACGAAGAACCAGATTGCCCAGTTGATTAGCGGTTGGCTTGTGTTGGCCAGGCCTTTAGTCGTGTGATCAGTCCTGGATTTACTCTTGGAGTTCACACTGTCAGTGGCTGTCCAGTGCCCGGCCGGACCCTCAGTGCCTCTCTGGGGAATCGATCCTTTCACTGGCCGATTCTTATATAAAAGTATTAAACTATGGAAATAATTTCATCGGTTTCTTGCTCTTAGGTGAATTGCAGTCTGTTGGGAACGTGACGGAGCCAGCAGCAGTTTGTCACCATCCTCTTCGGCCCTATTTACTCCCGGTGCTTTTTTCCCCATTATTTATTTAATATCTTGTACCGTAAATAATGGAAACTTTATGGTTATTAGGCAGCAGGTTACGGTACAAGCCATCAGATCCCACCGCCCCCTCCCTGTCCTGCCTTCAAAAGGAGCAGTCGTGGCACAAAATGTCGTGTTAATTGGTTTACTGCCCTGCTCTGTGCCTTCTTTATTTTGTATCTGATTTGTCTCTTAAGCCGGCGGAACGTTCCCTCTCCTGCAGGAGAATGCGATCAGCAAATTAGTGGCTGAGCGTGGACAATGAGAGACAGAAGCGCCATGGTCTCCCGGCCGCCTCCTCCTCACGGAGATTTTACACGGCCCCCTCCTCTCCGGATCAGACACACACCAGCTTTGCTGTATGGAGTGGAGTGTCAGCTCTTCGGGAGGAAAACAACCAAAGTGTCATTTCTGTCACCATACAGCGATGGAAGAACTGAAGCCGGGAATTCCTTGTAGCAAAGGACCAGCTGACTTCACAATCTGATACTTTGTGATTATCGGCCACGTTTAGTTCTAAGCACAAATTATTATTATTATTTATTATTAGAGCGCCATTTATTCCATGGCACTTTACATGTGAGGAGGGGAGTACATAATAAAACAAATGCTTAGAAGTTCCAGAAATCTAGAAATGAAGAGTGTGGCTATGTACTGGAATGCAGGGATGCTGTGCAGGGATGCTGTGCAGGGATGCTGTGGGGGGATGCTGTGCGGGGATGCTGTGCGGGGATGCTGTGCAGGGATGCTGTGCAGGGATGCTGTGTAGGGATGCTGTGCAGGGATGCTGTGCAGGGATGCTGTGTAGGGATGCTGTGTAGGGATGCTGTGCAGGGATGCTGTGCGGGGATGCTGTGTGGGGATGCTGTGCGGGGATGCTGTGGGGGGATGCTGTGGGGGGATGCTGTGCGGGGATGCTGTGGGGGGATGCTGTGTAGGGATGCTGTGTAGGGATGCTGTGCAGGGATGCTGTGTAGGGATGCTGTGCAGGGATGCTGTGTAGGGATGCTGTGCAGGGATGCTGTGCAGGGATGCTCTGTGCAGGGATGCTGTGTAGGGATGCTGTGCAGGGATGCTGTGTAGGGATGCTGTGCAGGGATGCTGTGTAGGGATGCTGTGCAGGGATGCTGTGCACTGCGGGACTCTTCTTCACACTTTCATGGTTTGAACTTATTTGCACTAGTGAATAATCGCTTGTACAGATACCACAGACTTCTTACCATCAGCAGCTATAGATGGAGGGGCGGCCGGATCGCTGAATGGGACACGTTACTGAAGCGTGGCAGGTGTAGAGTATACACATTAAATGTGGCTAGCCTTAAGTAAACAGTAATTGTTTCCACATCTCCTATACACAGGAGCGATTGATTCACCTGGAAACGCCGTAGCCAAAATCCTCAGGCGGCAGCCTATCTCCCCAGAGAACAAAACGATTGGACATGTTGAAATCCACCTGCCCAGTCCCTTCATTAAGCTGGCTTCTGCCATTGGTCTGAGGATCTTATAAGCACCAGATAGTCAACTGGTATTGCTGAAATAGTTGAGTTTGACTGACGATCATATGTGTGAGACCTGCTGACGCGATGACTATCGATAGAAGACAATAGTGCATACGATCTCAGGTCTGGGTCCAGCCTGGTGCCAGGATCCGGGATCCAGTGCTGCTGATTACTGTGCTGGTAAGCGATCTCCTGCAGAGCTTGGAGAGGCTCCTTGGATGCAGCTAAGTCCAGTGTAAACAATCCCCCCAGCGCCATCTCTACAGTCCCCCAAACAGCTGTGTAGGTAATTAATAAAAAGGCATAAATGTATAGTGAATGAGGCGGGATCCCGGGGAGAGGCCGAGGAGGAGGCCGAGGAGGAGGCCGAGACCTAACGCTGTAATTAGATGTTCCTGCAGCTTCTGAAGATTGTTTGACTCTCCGGTTAATCCACTTACAGCCGTTTACTTTCATCTCCTGATCTGAGTTCAGCATAAAACAAGGTAACACAACGTGGAGCATCAAACAGCCCAAAGTGACAGATGTCTTCAGAGCACACGTATCTGCGAACTGCTGCCCTCCACATCCTGCCACTAGAAGGAAACGTTGGGGCAGAGCGGGCATGCTGAGACTTACAGTTCCCACACATAGAACAGCTCCAGTCTGCTTATTTCTACCCGGAGGCCAAAAAAATGTGTAAAATGGAGGAGTCTGATTATTGCACCCAAATCTCCCCGAGTCTCATTCACTCTCCAAACAGCTGCAGAGAAACCAAAGTCAATGATACGGTGAATTTATAGATCGTGTATTTGTGATCGCAATGAAACTGACCCTAATGTATCTATTAGTCAGGGGTATAAAGTCGCCAGCAGCAGCGGCCCCCAAACCTCCTGTCTGCTCCCGGTCTCTTATCCCACGGTGCGAGCTGCAGGGACGAGGGCAAGAACTGCAGCTCTGAAGGTAATAACCACACACGCAATCTCCCGCTGATTCTCACAACTTACAGTTCTCTATTTTTTCTCATTTTCAAACTAAGCAGCAAAACACAAAAAGGAAAACAAACAAGTGAGTGGGAATAACGGCCGCAATAATGTGTTATCAAATGTCAGGTAGCTTCTTACTGACACATGAGAGCGGCGCAAGTCACTGCCCATCTATGGCAGTCATGGCTCCAGCTCCGAAACCTGCAGAATAGTGAGCGCAGCTCCTGAGTATAATACAGGAGGTAACTCAGGATCAGTAATGTAATGTATGTACATAGTGACTGCACCAGCAGAATAGTGAGTGCAGCTCTGGAGTATAATACAGGAGGTAACTCAGGATCAGTAATGTATGTACACAGTGACTGCACCAGCAGAATAGTGAGTACAGCTCTGGGGTATAATACAGGAGGTAACTCAGGATCAGTAATGTATGTACACAGTGACTGCACCAGCAGAATAGTGAGTGCAGCTCTGGGGTATAATACAGGATGTAACTCCGGATCAGTAATGTAATGTATGTACACAGTGACTGCACCAGCAGAATAATGAGTGTAGATCTGGGGTATAATACAGGCTGTAACTCCGGATCAGTAATGTAATGTATGTACACAGTGACTGCACCAGCAGAATAGTGAGTGCAGCTCTGGGGTATAATACAGGAGGTAACTCAGGATCAGTAATGTAATGTATGTACACAGTGACTGCACCAGCAGAATAGTGAGTGCAGCTCTGGGGTATAATACAGGATGTAACTCCGGATCAGTAATGTAATGTATGTACACAGTGACTGCACCAGCAGAATAGTGAGTGCAGCTCTGGGGTATAATACAGGAGGTAACTCAGGATCAGTAATGTATGTACACAGTGACTGCACCAGCAGAATAGTGAGTGCAGCTCTGGAGTGTAATACAGGAGGTAACTCAGGATCAGTAATGTAATGTATGTACACAGTGACTGCACCAGCAGAATAGTGAGTGCAGCTCCTGAGTATAATACAGGTGGTAACTCAGGACCAGTAATGTATGTACACAGTGATTGCACCAGCAGAATAGTGAGTGCAGCTCTGGGGTATAATACAGGAGGTAACTCAGGATCAGTAATGTAATGTATGTACACAGTGACTGCACCATCAGAATAGTGAGTGCAGCTCTGGAGTGTAATACAGGAGGTAACTCAGGATCAGTAATGTAATGTATGTACACAGTGACTGCACCAGCAGAATAGTGAGTGCAGCTCCTGAGTATAATACAGGTGGTAACTCAGGACCAGTAATGTATGTACACAGTGACTGCACCAGCAGAATAGTGAGTACAGCTCTGGGGTATAATACAGGATGTAACTCAGGATCAGTAATGTAATGTATGTACACAGTGACTGCACCAGCAGAATAGTGAGTGCAGCTCTGGGGTATAATACAGGAGGTAACTCAGGATCAGTAATGTAATGTATGTACACAGTGACTGCACCAGCAGAATAGTGAGTGCAGCTCTGGAGTATAATACAGGTGGTAACTCAGGACCAGTAATGTATGTACACAGTGACTGCACCAGCAGAATAGTGAGTGCAGCTCTGGAGTATAATACAGGTGGTAACTCAGGACCAGTAATGTATGTACACAGTGACTGCACCAGCAGAATAGTGAATAAAGTTTTGCTATTTAAGGACATTCATTCTATAATGAATAAATAGGGGTCAGAGGTGCATGTATAAATGTTTGTAATTAAGTAGCAGTTCGTACATAACTGTTCTTTGCTGCTATTTTTGTCTAGAATGAGAGTCAGATCCTTCATCTCATGCTGGGAAAATTAGGAGTGTGGCTGGCAGGATGGTTACCACACAATGATCACAGCGGGAGCACTTACAAGATGGAATCAGTCGCTACTCAAGGTATATAATCATCTAATATAGTGTACAAATAATAACACCAAAATCATATGAAAAGAAGCTATTAAATACAGCGGACATTAAAGAATCAGTAAAGTTATACGAGGCTGATATCAGTCACATACGGTGTAATGTCTGGGGGTTATATCAGGGCTGGAGCGTTATAAGAGGGGCTGATATCAGTCACATACGGTGTAATGTCTGGGGTTATATCAGTACTGGAGCATTATAAGAGGGGCTGATATCAGTCACATATGGTGTAATGTCTGGGAGTTATATCAGGGCTGGAGCGTTATAAGAGGGGCTGATATCAGTCACATACGGTGTAATGTCTGGGGTTATATCAGTACTGGAGCATTATAAGAGGGGCTGATATCAGTCACATATGGTGTAATGTCTGGGGGTTATATCAGTACTGGAGCGTTATAAGAGGCTGATATCAGTCACATATGGTGTAATGTCTGGAGGTTATATCAGTACTGGAGCGTTATAAGAGGGGCTGATATCAGTCACATATGGTGTAATGTCTGGAGGTTATATCAGTACTGGAGCGTTATAAGAGGGGCTGATATCAGTCACATATGATGTAATGTCTGGAGGTTATATCAGTACTGGAGCGTTATAAGAGGAGCTGATATCAGTCACATATGGTGTAATGTCTGGAGGTTATATCAGTACTGGAGCGTTATAAGAGGGGCTGATATCAGTCACATATGGCGTAATGTCTGGGGGTTATATCAGTACTGGAGCGTTATAAGAGGGCTGATATCAGTCACATATGGTGTAATGTCTGGAGGTTATATCAGTACTGGAGCGTTATAAGAGGGGCTGATATCAGTCACATATGGCGTAATGTCTGGAGGTTATATCAGTACTGGAGCGTTATACGAGGGGCTGATATCAGTCACATATGGAGTAATGTCTGGGGTTATATCAGTACTGGAGCGTTATAAGAGGGGCTGATATCAGTCACATATGGTGTAATGTCTGGGGGATATATCAGTACTGGAGCGTTATAAGAGGGGCTGATATCAGTCACATATGGTGTAATGTCTGGGGGTTATATCAGTACTGGAGCGTTATAAGAGGGCTGATATCAGTCACATATGGTGTAATGTCTGGAGGTTATATCAGTACTGGAGCGTTATAAGAGGGGCTGATATCAGTCACATATGGTGTAATGTCTGGAGGTTATATCAGTACTGGAGCGTTATACGAGGGGCTGATATCAGTCACATATGGTGTAATGTCTGGGGTTATATCAGTACTGGAGCGTTATAAGAGGGGCTGATATCAGTCACATATGGTGTAATGTCTGGGGGATATATCAGTACTGGAGCGTTATAAGAGGGGTTGATATCAGTCACATATGGTGTAATGTCTGGGGTTATATCAGTACTGGAGCGTTATAAGGGGCTGATATCAGTGATATGTAATGTCTGGGGGTTATAAGAGGTCGGACCTGGTACATATAGGGCTTCTAGGTTTCCTCTTACTCCACCATTGTAGGACGCTACATTCGGCCTCTACTCAGCGTCAAATGACTGATTACAGAAAGTAATTAGTAGAATTAATTTGCACAGTAAATTGCCAGAAGAAAACCCTGGAATGTCCCTTTCATTTCCAATCTGTTGACGTCTTGGAATTCACGCCCGGCACTAGACATCATAAAAGCCGTTTCTGAGCATTTTCTGTGTACATTTTGTTTCCGCGCCGCAGACTTTATTGGCTTTTATTTTTCTGTAATATTTCTAATTAGGGGTTGGAGCAATAGGGAAATGATCCTGGAGCTTGTTAATAAGAGCCGGGTGATTTTAGGGTCCCGGCGGTCTCTGTAAAGCCATCGGCTCATCTCCTCCTCACCCTGTCAGCGGCCATTTACACTCTGAGCTCAGCAATCTTTCCGGTACCCAGAACCGGAGGAGGGAAAGTGGAGGCCGAGAGAGGTGCAGAGTCCAGGATATGGTGGACCTCCCTCGTATAAAGCCCCTTGCAACGTCCCTGCTGAGCGCCTCGTGGGGTGCGTGTAAGGTGCCACATCTAGGCCACACAATGCTCCGTCTCCTCACTCCTCACTACGTGCCGCGGCCGCACTGCGCTCATATTATTGCTGGACAGATGCAGAGGGACTGACAGCAGACGAGCTGCACAGAAGTGCAGTGTGCACAAGGTCATACACAGGGGCCACTTGTGGTGGGCAAGCAGCTCAGCGCATTCCTCATCTCACTGCATCTCAGCGCATTCCTCATCTCGCTGCATCTCAGCGCATTCCTCATCTCACTGCATCTCAGCGCATTCCTCATCTCACTGCATCTCAGCGCATTCCTCATCTCACTGCATCTCAGCGCATTCCTCATCTCACTGCATCTCAGCGCATTCCTCATCTCGCTGCATCTCAGCGCATTCCTCATCTCACTGCATCTCAGCGCATTCCTCATCTCACTGCATCTCAGCGCATTCCTCATCTCACTGCATCTCAGCGCATTCCTCATCTCGCTGCATCTCAGCGCATTCCTTATCTCGCTGCATCTCAGCGCATTCCTCATCTCACTGCATCTCAGCGCATTCCTCATCTCACTGCATCTCAGCGCATTCCTCATCTCGCTGCATCTCAGCGCATTCCTCATCTCGCTGCATCTCAGCGCATTCCTCATCTCGCTGCAGCTCAGCGCATTCCTCATCTCACTGCATCTCAGCGCATTCCTCATCTCACTGCATCTCAGCGCATTCCTCATCTCACTGCATCTCAGCGCATTCCTCATCTCGCTGCATCTCAGCGCATTCCTCATCTCGCTGCATCTCAGCGCATTCCTTATCTCACTGCAGCTCAGCGCATTCCTCATCTCACTGCATCTCAGCGCATTCCTCATCCCACTGCATCTCAGCGCATTCCTCATCTCGCTGCAGCTCAGCGCATTCCTCATCTCACTGCATCTCAGCGCATTCCTCATCCCACTGCATCTCAGCGCATTCCTCATCTCGCTGCAGCTCAGCGCATTCCTCATCTCACTGCATCTCAGCGCATTCCTCATCTCACTGCATCTCAGCGCATTCCTCATCTCACTGCATCTCAGCGCATTCCTCATCTCGCTGCATCTCAGCGCATTCCTCATCTCGCTGCATCTCAGCGCATACCTCATCTCGCTGCATCTCAGCACATTCCTCATCTTACTGCTCATCTTACTGCTCCTCACCTCACCTCACTGCTCCTCACCTCACTGCTCCTCTCCTCACTGCTCCTCATCTCACTGCTCCTCACCTCACTGCTCCTCACCTCACTGCTCCTCTCCTCACTGCTCCTCTCCTCACTGCTCCTCACCTCACTGCTCCTCACCTCACTGCTCCTCATCTCACTGCTCCTCACCTCACTGCTCCTCACCTCACTGCTTCTCACATCACTGCTCCTCACCTCACTGCTCCTCACCTCACTGCTCCTCACCTCACTGCTCCTCATCTCTCTGCTTCTCATCTCACTGCTCCTCACCTCACTTCTCATCATCTCACTGCTCCTCACCTCACTGCTCCTCATCTCACTCCCCACCTCACTGCTCCTCATCTCACTGCTTCTCATCTCACTGCTCCTCACCTCACTGCTCCTCACCTCACTGCTCCTCACCTCACTGCTCCTCTCCTCACTGCTCCTCCCCTCACTGCTGCTCACCTCACTGCTCCTCACCTCACTGCTCCTCACCTCACTGCTCCTCACCTCACTGCTCCTCTCCTCACTGCTCCTCCCCTCACTGCTGCTCACCTCACTGCTCCTCACCTCACAGTATATCAGCTTGGATAAAACATCTTACTCATCGTTCCAGTCGCTGCGTCTCCTCCCCACACGTCACCTCCCTTTATTGCACCTCAGCGCTTCCTGCTGCATCTTAGGCCGGCGTCACACTCAGCGTATGTAAATATGGTCCGTTTTTTACGGCCGTAATACGCAGAAAAGTCCCCAAAATAGTGATCCATATGTCATTCGTAGTCAGGGTGTGTCAGCGTATTTTGCGCATGGCATCCTCCGTATGTCATCCGTAGGCATCCGTACTGCAATATTTTCTCGCAGGCTTGCAAAACCGACATCTAATGGATTTATGTGCTCAAATGTTCGGGAAAACATATATACAGTATATATATATATATGTCATTGAGACACATATATATATATTCTGTATTTATATTTCATTCAGCGCGATATCTGTGAACAGCCGGTAATTCAATTGCCGGCTTTTCATTTCTCCTGCACAAACCCGACAGGATATGAGACATGATTACATACAGTAAACCATCTCATATCCCCTTTTTTTTTGCATATTCCACACTACTAATGTTAGTAGTGTGTATGTGCAAAATGTGGGCGCTGTAGCTGCTAAAATAAAGGGTTAAATGGCGGAAAAAATTGGCGTGGGCTCCCGCGCAATTTTCTCCGCCAGAGTGGTAAAGCCAGTGACTGAGGGCAGATATTAATAGCCAGGAGAGGGTCCATGGTTATTGGCCCCCCGTGGCTAAAAACATCTGCCCCCAGCCACCCCAGAAAAGGCACATCTGGAAGATGCGCCTATTCTGGCACTTGGCCACTCTCTTCCCACTCCCTGTAGCGGTGGGATATGGGGTAATGAAGGGTTAATGTCACCTTGCTATTGTAAGGTGACATTAAGCCAGATTAATAATGGAGAGGCGTCAATTATGTCACCTATCCATTATTAATCCAATTTTTTCTGCGATTTAACCCTTTATTTTACAAGCTACAGCGCCAAAATTTTGCACATACACACTACTAACATTAGTAGTGTGGAATATGCAAAAAAAAGGGGGATATGAGATGGTTTACTGTATGTAATCATGTCTCATATCCTGTCGGGTTTGTGCAGGAGAAATGAGAAGCCGGCAATTGAATTACCGGCTTTTCTATATAACACCGCTGCGTATTTCTCGCAGGTCACACTGCAGGTCCGTGTGTAATCCGTATTTTTCTCACCCCCATAGACTTTCATTGGCGATTTTTTTGCGCAATACGGTGACAAATGCAGCATGCTGCGATTTTGTACGGCCGTACAAGACCGTATAATACGGATCAGTAAAATACAGCTGATAGGAGCTGGGCCATAGGGAATCATTGGGCCGTGTGTTATGCGTATTTTACGGGTGTATTTTCTGCGCTTATACGTCCGTAAATCTCACCAGTGTGACGCCGGCCTTATAGTAACTTGGTAACGTAAGTCTCTGCAGATTCGGGAATCCTCCACATTTTAGTTCTACGCCCTTTTCCAGCTCGGTTCCCTGCACCTCTTCTTGACTCGCTGCTCAGTTCAGCTTTTTATTAAACTCCCCTCGGTGCAGCTGATCTGACGGCTTCTCGGCACAACATTGCATGTCTGCTACCTGCAGTGCCGCTAAGTAAATTGGTTGGATTGTTGTTCATGTTAATGTTGAAATTTGTTTTATGTTTCTATTCGTGATGTTGATCTATACCATTATATTATACATATATCACATCTGTATCCAGTCTATGAAAGGCAGATGTCACTGGATCGACAAACGCCAAGATTCTGTGCAAATTGGTTGTACTTCATAAGAAACATTTACCGCATCTCTGAATTTGCATATTTTGCTTGGTTATATTTTGGAACTTGTGTAAGTTGTTAAGTAACAGTTGTCAATCAAACTTAGGCTACTTTCACACTAGCGTTAACTGCATTCCGTCACAATGCGTCGTTTTGCCGAAAAAACGCATCCTGCAAAAGTGTTTGCAGGATGCGTTTTTTCACCATTGATTAACATTAAGCGACGCATTGTGACGGATTGCCACACGTCGCAACCATCGTGCGACGGATGCGTCGTGCAGTGGCGGACCGTCAGGAGCAAAAAACGCTACATGTAACGTTTTTTGCTCACGACGGTCCGCTTTTTCCGACCGCGCATGCGCGGCCGGAACTCCGCCCCCACCTCCCCGCACTTCCCCGCACCTCACAATGGGGCAGCGGATGCGCTGGAAAAATGCATCCGCTGCCCCCGTTGTGCGGCGGAGACAACGCTAGCGTCGGTCCGACGCACAGCGACGGGCCGAGCCCGACGCTAGTGTGAATGTAGCCTAATTTAGTGGAAAAAAAAGAAAGAAGAGTCATTTCAAACCTTTTCGCCCTTTAAAGGGAACCTGTCACCCCCAAAATGGAAGGTGAGCTGCGGCCACCGGCATACGGGGCTTATCTCCAGCATTCTGTAATGCATTCTGTAATGCTGTAGATAAGCCGCCGATGTATCCTGAAAGGTGAGAAATAAAGGTTAGATTATACTCACCCAGGGGCGGTCCCGGTTCTGTTCTGGTCCGGTGGGCGTCGCGGTCCGATCCGGCGCCTCCCATCTTCATAGGATGACGTCCTCTTCTGGTCTTCACGCTGCGGCTCCGGTGCAGGCGCACTGATCTGTCCTGTTGAGGGCACAGCAAAGTACTGCAGTGCGCAGGGTCCGGGAAAGGTCAGAGAGGCCCAGCGCCTGCGCACTGGGTGAGTATAATGTAACCTTTATTTCTCATCTTTCAGGATACATCGGGGCTTATCATTACAGAAGACATTACAGAATGCTGTAGATAAGCCACTGATGCCAGTGGGCTTAGCTCAGATACAATTTTTGAGGTGACAGGTTCCCTTTAAAGGGACTCTGTCACCTGAATTTGGAGGGAACATTTTTCAGCCATAGGGGCGGAGTTTTCGAGTGTTTGATTCACCCTTTCCTTACCCACTGGCTGCATGCTGGCTGCACTATTGGATTGAAGTTCATTCTCTGTCCTCCATAGTACACACCTGCGTAAGGCAAGATTGTCCCTTTAATGTCGGCCATAATCTGTACCAAACCATTGAGGAACAAACTAAAATCATTTTGAGGGGGAAAATAAATACAAAATAATGTGGATGCATAAATGTGCACACCCTCATATAATCGGGCTGTGGTTCTGCCCAGTCTCAGCCAATCACATTTCCCCCATGTTACACAGTGGTCAGCACTCGGCCACCATCATGTACAGTGATTCTGATTAACCCCAGAGAAAGTGTCGCTGCTCCACGAGACCATTCCTGGGCTGTAAACAGCTGACAACACAGCGAAGGATCTCTGTGTGGAAAGTTGGGGGCAAAGGATCTCAGTGTGAAAGTGGAGGGCAAAGGATCTCAGTGTGGAAAGTGGAGGGCAAAGGATCTTAGTCTGGAAAGTGGGAGGCAAAGGATCTCAGTGTGGAAAGTGGGGGGCAAAGGATCTCAGTGTGGAAAGTGGGGGGGCAAAGGATCTCTGTCTGGAAAGTGGAGGGCAAAGGATCTCAGTGTGGAAAGTGGGAGGCAAAGGATCTCAGTGTGGAAAGTGGGAGGCAAAGGATCTCCGTGTGGAAAGTGGGAGGCAAAGGATCTCCGTGTGGAAAGTGGGAGGCAAAGGATCTCCGTGTGGAAAGTGAGGGGCAAAATATTTCACGCTGGAAAGTGAGGAGCAAAGGATCTCAGTGTGGAAAGTGGGAGGCAAAGGATCTCAGTGTGGAAAGTGGGGGGCAAACGATCTCAGTGTGGAAAGTGGGAGGCAAAGGATCTCCGTGTGAAAAGTGGGGGGCAAAAGATTTCACTCTGGAAAGTGAGGAGCAAAGGATCTCAGTGTGGAAAGTGAGGAGCAAAGGATCTCAGTGTGGAAAGTGGGAGGCAAAGGATCTCCGTGTGGAAAGTGGGGGGCAAAAGATTTCACTCTGGAAAGTGGGGGGCAAAGGATCTCAGTGTGGAAAGTGGGAGGCAAAGGATCTCAGTGTGGAAAGTGGGAGGCAAAGGATCTCATTCTGGAAAGTGGGGGGCAAAGGATCTCAGTCTAGAAAGTGGGGGCAAAGGTTCTCAGTGTGAAAACTGGGGGGCAAAGGATCTCAGTGTGGAAAGTGGGGGGCAAAGGATCTCAGTGTGGAAAGTAGGGGGCAAAGGATCTCCGTGTGGAAAGTGGGAGGCAAAAGATTTCACTCTGGAAAGTGAGGAGCAAAGGATCTCAGTGTGGAAAGTGGGGGGCAAAGGATTTCAGTGTGGAAGGTGGAAGGCAAAGGATCTCAGTGTGGAAAGTACGGGGCAAAGTATCTCAGTGTGGAAAGTGGGCAAAGGATCTCAGTGAGGAAAGTGGGGGGCAAGGGATCTCAATCTGGAAAGTGGGGGGCAAAGGATCTCATTCTGGAAAGTGGGGGGCAAAGGATCTCAGTCTAGAAAGTGGGGGGCAAAGGTTCTCAGTGTGAAAACTGGGGGGCAAAGGATCTCAGTGTGGAAAGTGGGGGGCAAAGGATCTCAGTGTGGAAAGTGGGGGGCAAAGGATCTCAGTGTGGAAAGTGGGGGGCAAAGGATCTCAGTGTGGAAAGTGGGAGGCAAAGGATCTCAGTGTGGAAAGTGGGGGGCAAAGGATCTCAGTGTGGAAAGTGGGGGGCAAAGGATCTCAGTGTGGAAAGTGGGGGGCAAAGGATCTCAATGTGGAAAGAGGGGGCAAAAGATCTCGGTGTGGAAAGTTGTCACTCAGTACATTTTTAGGCATTAGATCTACAATGGACAGTGAAGATGTCATCAAGAAGGGCCCGAAATTTGGAAATCAGTTACATTACCCAGAACTGGACGTCCCTCAAAAACTTGATGAAAAGACAAGAAATTCACAAGGAACTGCACCGAAGTATTACAAGTGCTTCTCACAAAATGAGAATATCATCAAAAAGTGAATTTATTTCAGTTCTTCAATACAAAAAGTGAATCTCCTATATTCTATAGAGTCATTACACACAGAGTGATCTATTTCACGTGTTTATTTCTGTTAATGTTAATGATTATGGCTTACAGCCAATGAAAGCCCAAAAGTCATTATCTCAGTAAATTAGAATAATTAACAAAAAACACCTGTAAAGGCTCCTAAGTGTTTATAAAGGTTCCTTAGTTTGTTTCAGTATCTCCACAATCATGGGGAAGACTGCTGACTGACAGATGTCCAGAAGGCGTCACTGACACACTCCACAAGGAGGAGAAGCCACAAAAGGTCATTGGTAAAGAAGCCGGCTGTTCACACAGTGCTGTATCCAAGAATATTAATGGAAAGTGGAGTGGAAGGAAACAGTGTGGTAGAAAAAGGTGCACAAGCAACCGGGATAACCGCAGCCTGGAAAGGATTGTTAAGAAAAGGCCATTCAATAATGTGGGGGAGATTCACAAGGAGCGGACTGCTGCTGGAGTCATTGCTTCACCACACACAGACGTCTCCAGGACATGGGCTACAAGTGTCACATTCCTTGTGTCAGCCACTCATGACCAATAGACAACGCCAGAAGTGTCTTACCTGGGCCAAGGAGGAAAAGAACTGGACTGTTGTCAGTGGTCCAAGGTCCCAGAGTCTGGAGAAAGAGCTGAGAGGCCACAATCCAAGCTGCTGGAGGTCTGGTGTGAAGTCTCCACAATCAGTGATGGTTTGGGGGGCCATGTCATCTGCTGGTGTAGGTCCACTGTGTGTTATCAAGATCAAAGTCAGCGCCGCCATCTACCAGGACATATTAGAGCACTTCATGATTCCCTCTGCTGACAAGCTTTTTGGAGATGGAAATGTCATTCTCCAGCAGGACTTGGCCTCTGTCCACACTGCCAAAATTACCAATACCGGGTGTAAAAACAACAGTATCACTGGGCTTGATTGGCAGCAAACTCTCCTGACCTTAACCCCATAGAGAATCTGTGGAGTATTGTCAAGAGGAAGATGAGACACCAGACCCAACAATGCAGACGAGCTGAAGGCTGCTATCAAAGCAACCTGGGCTTCCATAACCCCTCAGCAGCACCACAGGCTGATCGCCTCCATGCCACGCCGCATGGATGCAGTTATTGATGCAAAAGGAACAAAGACCAAGTATTGAGTGCATTTACTGATCATACATTTCAGTAGGACGAGATTTCAGATTTTACAATCATTTCTCTAGCTGATGTTATAAAGTATTCTAATTTACTGAGATAATGACTTCTGGGTTTTCATTGGCTGTAAGCCATAATCATCAACATTAACAAATAAACACGTGAAATAGATCACTCTGTGTGTAATGACTCTATAGAATATAGGAGATTCACTTTTTGTATTGAAGAACTGAAATAACTTCACTTTTGGATGATATTCTCATTTTGTGAGAGGCACCTATAGCATAAGGGTGTGGAGATTTATGCAACCACGTTATTTTATTTTTCCAGCTGAAAAGATTTCGGATTATTTTTCAGTGTCTTTGTATAGATTATGGGCGACATTAAAGGAGAGAAAGTTGTAAAATGTTTGTTCTCACTAGAATTTTTTTATGTGACAAAAATCTCTTGACATTTTAACAAGGGTGTGTATACTTTTGATATCCACTGTATGTACTAATTTATAGTGTGAATCCTCCATAGCTGCTCATGGATTGGGACTTTTGCTGGCTTTGCTCGGTATTTAGGAGATTTCTGGGCACCCTGCTCACTGGTATCTGCCCCTGTATTGCAGCGCCCAGGAGCGCGGGTGGTTTCTTGCAGGTCGCAGCCGTCAGCCATGTTGGCGACAATCTCTCGGGGACATCTGCAGATGGCCGATGCCTCCAGTCTGACACTAGTTTGTTTGTTTTCCTGCAGCAGTGAAGTGCGGCGTGAATGGGCTTTCTGACTCCATCAATGGACGGCGAAGTGAAGATAGCGCTTATTCGTCTGCTCCTTTCTTCTCGCTGCCCAAGCTGCCAAATGTTCCCCCTGCCCGTTAGGCCCAGGCGGTGGCCTGTTTTCTGACCCCTAAAAAAGTGGTCTATGCGAATAGCTGAAATTGGAAGTTATCCCCCTCCCTCCGGGGTGCCCATCTGGGAGTCTGGGAGCAGCGGGCCCTGAATGCTCTTTTGTGACGGCGGCCTTGTTTTTGTATTCCTGCTCAGCTCACACTTGCCTTCACAGTGTGTGTTGTACTCGCAGGGCGAGCGCAGGGGGGCGGCGAGGGATACGTTATAGGGTCCGGAGCCATCTGTAGAAAGGCCGCTCTGCACATTCATACCAGATACGTTATAGGGTCCGGAGCCATCTGTAGAAAGGCCGCTCTGCACATCCATACCAGATATGTTATAGGGTCCGGAGCCATCTGTAGAAAGGCCGCTCTGCACATTCATACCAGATACGTTATAGGGTCCGGAGCCATCTGTAGAAAGGTCGCTCTGCACATTCATACCAGATACGTTATAGGGTCCGGAGCCATCTGTAGAAAGGCCGCTCTGCACATTCATACCAGATACGTTATAGGGTCCGGAGCCATCTGTAGAAAGGCCGCTCTGCACATCCATACCAGATATGTTATAGGGTCCGGAGCCATCTGTAGAAAGGCCGCTCTGCACATTCATACCAGATACGTTATAGGGTCCGGAGCCATCTGTAGAAAGGCCGCTCTGCACATCCATACCAGATATGTTATAGGGTCCGGAGCCATCTGTAGAAAGGCCGCTCTGCACATTCATACCAGATACGTTATAGGGTCCGGAGCCATCTGTAGAAAGGCCGCTCTGCACATCCATACCAGATATGTTATAGGGTCCGGAGCCATCTGTAGAAAGGCCGCTCTGCACTTTCATACCAGATACGTTATAGGGTCCGGAGCCATCTGTAGAAAGGCCGCTCTGCACATCCATACCAGATATGTTATAGGGTCCGGAGCCATCTGTAGAAAGGCCGCTCTGCACATCCATACCAGATATGTTATAGGGTCCGGAGCCATCTGTAGAAAGGCCGCTCTGCACATCCATACCAGATACGTTATAGGGTCCGGAGCCATCTGTAGAAAGGCCGCTCTGCACATCCATACCAGATATGTTATAGGGTCCGGAGCCATCTGTAGAAAGGCCGCTCTGCACATCCATACCAGATACGTTATAGGGTCCGGAGCCATCTGTAGAAAGGCCGCTCTGCACATTCATACCAGATACGTTATAGGGTCCGGAGCCATCTGTAGAAAGGCCGCTCTGCACATTCATACCAGATATGTTATAGGGTCCAGAGCCATCTGTAGAAAGGCCGCTCTGCACATCCATACCAGATATGTTATAGGGTCCGGAGCCATCTGTAGAAAGGTCGCTCTGCACATTCATACCAGATACGTTATAGGGTCCGGAGCCATCTGTAGAAAGGCCGCTCTGCACTTTCATACCAGATATGTTATAGGGTCCGGAGCCATCTGTAGAAAGGCCGCTCTGCACATCCATACCAGATATGTTATAGGGTCCGGAGCCATCTGTAGAAAGGCCGCTCTGCACATTCATACCAGATATGTTATAGGGTCCGGAGCCATCTGTAGAAAGGCCGCTCTGCACATCCATACCAGATACGTTATAGGGTCCGGAGCCATCTGTAGAAAGGCCGCTCTGCACATCCATACCAGATATGTTATAGGGTCCGGAGCCATCTGTAGAAAGGCCGCTCTGCACATTCATACCAGATACGTTATAGGGTCCGGAGCCATCTGTAGAAAGGCCGCTCTGCACATCCATACCAGATATGTTATAGGGTCCGGAGCCATCTGTAGAAAGGCCGCTCTGCACATCCATACCAGATACGTTATAGGGTCCGGAGCCATCTGTAGAAAGACCGCTCTGCACATCCATACCAGATATGTTATAGGGTCCGGAGCCATCTGTAGAAAGGCCGCTCTGCACATCCATACCAGATATGTTATAGGGTCCGGAGCCATCTGTAGAAAGACCGCTCTGCACATCCATACCAGATATGTTATAGGGTCCGGAGCCATCTGTAGAAAGGCCGCTCTGCACATTCATACCAGATACGTTATAGGGTCCGGAGCCATCTGTAGAAAGGCCGCTCTGCACATCCATACCAGATATGTTATAGGGTCCGGAGCCATCTGTAGAAAGGCCGCTCTGCACATCCATACCAGATACGTTATAGGGTCCGGAGCCATCTGTAGAAAGGCCGCTCTGCACATTCATACCAGATACGTTATAGGGTCCGGAGCCATCTGTAGAAAGGCCGCTCTGCACATCCATACCAGATATGTTATAGGGTCCGGAGCCATCTGTAGAAAGGCCGCTCTGCACATCCATACCAGATATGTTATAGGGTCCGGAGCCATCTGTAGAAAGGCCGCTCTGCACATCCATACCAGATATGTTATAGGGTCCGGAGCCATCTGTAGAAAGGCCGCTCTGCACATTCATACCAGATACGTTATAGGGTCCGGAGCCATCTGTAGAAAGGCCGCTCTGCACATTCATACCAGATACGTTATAGGGTCCGGAGCCATCTGTAGAAAGGCCGCTCTGCACATTCATACCAGATATGTTATAGGGTCCGGAGCCATCTGTAGAAAGGCCGCTCTGCACATTCATACCAGATACGTTATAGGGTCCGGAGCCATCTGTAGAAAGGCCGCTCTGCACATTCATACCAGATACGTTATAGGGTCCGGAGCCATCTGTAGAAAGGCCGCTCTGCACATTCATACCAGATACGTTATAGGGTCCGGAGCCATCTGTAGAAAGGCCGCTCTGCACATTCATACCAGATACGTTATAGGGTCCGGAGCCATCTGTAGAAAGGCCGCTCTGCACATTCATACCAGATACGTTATAGGGTCCGGAGCCATCTGTAGAAAGGCCGCTCTGCACATTCATACCAGATACGTTATAGGGTCCGGAGCCATCTGTAGAAAGGCCGCTCTGCACATTCATACCAGATACGTTATAGGGTCCGGAGCCATCTGTAGAAAGGCCGCTCTGAACAGTCATAAAATCCAACGCTGATCCCAATTATCTGCCCCGACGCCATTCTGCCGGGAACTGCAACATGGCGCAGCGAAGAACGCAGAAACAGGTGGGCGAAGCCGATATCGGGGGCGAGAGCCGGACGACGCGCCGATCTGTACATGAGTATGGTATATATATATATATAGTGCAGGACGGCGGTATATACGGTGTATATATATATATATATATATATATATATATATATATATATATATATATATATAGCGCTGCATTACTGCTCTATGCACATACAGTGCTTCTCACAAAATTAGATTATCATCAAAAAGTGAATGACCCTATTTAATATATGAGATTCACTTTTTTGCATTGAAGAACTGAAATACATTGACTTATTGTTAATATTCTCATTTTGTGAGAAGCTCCTATATATATACACTCACCGGCCACTTTATTAGGTACACCATGCTAGTAACGGGTTGGACCCCCTTTTGCCTTCAGAACTGCCTCAATTCTTCGTGGCATAGATTCAACAAGGTGCTGGAAGCATTCCTCAGAGATTTTGGTCCATATTGACATGATGGCATCACACAGTTGCCGCAGATTTGTCGGCTGCACATCCCAAAGATGCTCCATACAAGGCAGGATGGATCCATGCTTTCATGTTGTTTACGCCAAATTCTGACCCTACCATCCGAATGTCGCAGCAGAAATCGAGACTCATCAGACCAAGCAACGTTTTTCCAATCTTCTACTGTCCAATTTCGATGAGCTTGTACAAATTGTAGCCTCAGTTTCCTGTTCTTAGCTGAAAGGAGTGGTACCCGGTGTGGTCTTCTGCTGCTGTAGCCCATCTGCCTCAAAGTTCGACGCACTGTGCGTTCAGAGATGCTCTTAGGCCTACCTTGGTTGTAACGGGTGGCGATTTGAGTCACTGTTGCCTTTCTATCAGCTCGAACCAGTCTGCCCATTCTCCTCTGACCTCTGGCATCAACAAGGCATTTCCGCCCACAGAACTGCCGCTCACTGGATTTTTTTTCTTTTTCGGACCATTCTCTGTAAACCCTAGAGATGGTTGTGCGTGAAAATCCCAGTAGATCAGCAGTTTCTGAAATACTCAGACCAGCCCTTCTGGCACCAACAACCATGCCACGTTCAAAGGCACTCAAATCACCTTTCTTCCCCATACTGATGCTCGGTTTGAACTGCAGGAGATTGTCTTGACCATGTCTACATGCCTAAATGCACTGAGTTGCCGCCATGTGATTGGCTGATTAGAAATTAAGTGTTAACAAGAAGTTGGACAGGTGGACCTAATAAAGTGGCCAGTGAGTGTATGTGTATGTATATATATATATATATATATATATATATATATATATATATATATATATATATATATTGCACATGAGGAATCAAAGAAACCACGGGGCATGGACCTAAAAACAATGGTGATGGGACAATAGTGATAAAGTAAAACACCTTTATTAAACAGTGGGTGGCAGATGAGGGCCGCACAAGTAAAATAAGATTAAAAGACTATTTAAAAAGACAATATGTACACAAAATGTAATTGATAGAGAAGAAGGGGGGACCACAGGGAAAAAGATGGTGAATAATTATTAAAGTGCTTTGTTGATTAGAGTACAAACAATAATAATCCCATAGAGCAGGGGTGGGGAACCTGAGGCCCCAGGGCCATTTACGGCCCTCGATGACCTTTTATCACCCCCCGGGCAGATTCTCAGGGACTGCATTCTTGGGCAGGGAGCTGTATTTTGATTACGACCAGCTCAGTAATTTCTTCTTGCTCTGTTAGCACACATATGTAGTGTTCACTGCTGAACACTGAAGGGCATGCAATGGAAGATTACGTCCTGACACCAGGGCCAGAGTCAGGGTGCACTTTGTGGGTGGAGTTTGTACGGCCCCCGACGGACGGTATAAATATCCAAATGGCCCTTTGCGGAAAACAGATTCCCCGCCCCTGCCATAGAGGATAAGCCGATATATAAAATATATGCAAATAACACATTAGTTTATCTAATAGTTAATGCAGTGTATCAGTCACCCAAATTATATCTGAGGGTAGTAATCATAAGAAGGATATATGGGGCACAAAGACTGCACAGTATAAAAAGGAAAAAGAGAATGTGAATTACCTGGCGGTGGTCTAGTGGTGGTCCCCACCGGTTCAAGTGCGGCAACACCCCGACGCGCGTTTCAGAGCTTAGTCCTTCATTGGCTCGCAGGTGGAGATTATGGGTAAGAGCAAAGTTTAGCTTCTTTCCTGCAGTTTTTGCTCCCTTAAATTGGTACACCCCCTATTTCTGAAATATTGACATGCACATGTGGGTTAACACTTAGCACTTTCTCTGTGAGGGAACATTGACCGCTTGGGCACTGGCACTTTATGTGACTTGCTGCTATCTTTTATTCTTCCCATCTACTATACTTCTTGTGGACCTTTCACTTTGCACCTGAATAAGCCAACTATCCACTTTGTCTTTTTATATTTGATTCATGTGATTATTTGTTTCTTGAATAAACTTTGACATAATTATTATGGGATAATTTGGGCTGAGTAGTGTTGCATCTTGGGCTGAATAGTGTTGCATCTTGGGCTGAATAGTGTTGTATCTTGGGCTGAGTAGTGTTTCATCATGGGCTGAGTAGTGTTGCATCTTGGGCTGAGTAGTGTTGCATCTTGGGCTGAGTAGTGTTGCATCTTGGGCTGAATAGTGTTGTATCTTGGGCTGAGTAGTGTTGCATCATGGGCTGAGTAGTGTTGCATCTTGGGCTGAGTAGTGTTGCATCTTGGGCTGAGTAGTGTTGTATCTTGGGCTGAGTAGTGTTGCATCTTGGGCTGAGTAGTGTTGCATCTTGGGCTGAATAGTGTTGTATCTTGGGCTGAGTAGTGTTGCATCATGGGCTGAGTAGTGTTGCATCTTGGGCTGAGTAGTGTTGCATCTTGGGCTGAATAGTGTTGTATCTTGGGCTGAGTAGTGTTGCATCTTGGGCTGAGTAGTGTTGCATCTTGGGCTGAGTAGTGTTGCATCTTGGGCTGAGTAGTGTTGTATCTTGGGCTGAGTAGTGTTGCATCATGGGCTGAGTAGTGTTGCATCTTGGGCTGAGTAATGTTGCATCTTGGACTAAATAGTGTTGCATCTTGGGCTGAGTAGTGTTGTATCTTGGGCTGAGTAGTGTTGTATCTTGGGCTGAGTAGTGTTGCATCTTGGGCTGAGTAGTGTTGTATCTTGGGCTGAGTAGTGTTGCATCTTGGGCTGAGTAGTGTTGTATCTTGGGCTGAATAGTGTTGCATCATGGACTGAGTAGTGTTGCATCTTGGGCTGAGTAGTGTTGTATCTTGGGCTGAGTAGTGTTGCATCTTGGGCTGAGTACTGTAGTATCTTGGGCTGAGTAGTGTTGCATCTTGGGCTGAGTAGTGTTGCATCTTGGGCTGAGTAGTGTTTCATCATGGGCTGAGTAGTGTTGCATCTTGGGCTGAGTAGTGTTGCATCTTGGGCTGAGTAGTGTTGGATCTTGGGCTGAGTAGTGTTGGATCTTGGGCTGAGTAGTGTTGCATCTTGGGCTGAGTAGTGTTGCATCTTGGGCTGAGTAGTGTTGGATCTTGGGCTGAGTAGTGTTGCATCTTGGGCTGAGTAGTGTTGCATCTTGGGCTGAGTAGTGTTTCATCATGGGCTGAGTAGTGTTGCATCTTGGGCTGAATAGTGTTGCATCTTGGGCTGAGTAGTGTTGCATCTTGGGCTGAGTAGTGTTGTATCTTGGGCTGAGTAGTGTTGCACCTTGGGCTGAGTACTGTTGTATCTTGGGCTGAGTAGTGTTGCATCTTGAGATGAGTAGTGTTGCATCTTGAGATGAGTAGTGTTGCATCTTGGGCTGAGTAGTGTTGCATCTTGGGCTGAGTAGTGTTGGATCTTGGGCTGAGTAGTGTTGTATCTTGGGCTGAGTAGTGTTGGATCTTGGGCTGAGTAGTGTTGTATCTTGGGCTGAGTAGTGTTGGATCTTGGGCTGAGTAGTGTTATATCTTGGGCTGAGTAGTGTTGCATCTTGTTCTGAGCTTTGTTGCATCTTTAGTGTTAGCTTTTGCATTGCAGCCACCGCACTTATTTCATTTAGCCTGGATGCGCCGATCGCACGCAGATCCCTCCGCCGCCTGGGCCGTGATACCATCTAAGAACCCTGCACTGATAGAAATTGGAGTTGTGTGCAAGTTGTCCATCTGATGAATGTATTGAACATAAATATCATAAATACATGACACATAACAAGCTTTCTTGTTGTCACGCTGTGACTGTACATAAATAGGGAAAGGGACCCTGCACTGTCCCTAGGGCTGGGGCCCTAACTATCCCTGCTCCCAAAGGTACCTCTAAAGGTGAGGAAGTTTGGGCCACCAGCCTTACTGTTCTCCTGCTATTCCATAAGCTGTCCCATCTCCCTCCCTAGGAGGCCTGGGACAGGAATGCTAGTGTATAAACACGCAAGACAAAAAGGCATAACAAAAAATACAAAACACTCCCCAAAGGAGCGAGGTATATAGGCTAGGATAGGAACATATCAAACAAATGGGAATAGGACAATGAGGAAAGCATACACCCCAAAACAGCATGCAACAATCTCCAGCAGCAACAACGATCTCCAATTTAGCACAGCGACTCAGTGGAGCTAGGAAGCAAAGCTTTCACTGGTGAGGAAGAGAAGGTCTGGCCAGATTTTATGGAGAGAGGAAATGACCAGATCAGGAACAGCTGTGAGATGGAGCTGCAAGTTCTAACCATCATAGAAAGGGTCGTTAACCTCTGCAGCACCAAAGGAAACAAAATCCATTTAATATAAAACACAAACACACAGGATAAATGGAAGAAGTGCGATTTACAATACGTAGTAATTTTCTCACCCCAGGTCTCCCAGGAGGACATGACACACTCGTGACAGTTGTTTTATTAAAATGCATAATGTATTGTTGTTCTTCATTAAAAACAACATATTTTATGTTTTTGCTACTTGAACGAGAACGAGATTAAGGGCACCATTCATTATTACATTTGGGCCTGGTTTTGGTGTTTTGAGCCTAATTTTGATTTGTGACAATTTCATCTTTTTATTTTTGACTTTTTGAAGTCTATTTTAATGTTTTCTCTTGTTTTTTTTTTTACTTTTTACATTCAGTTTGTTTTTACAAGAAGCTTGTGATGGATTCATGAGTTGCAATTTTTTTAAAAGTGACAATATTTTTACACAAATGTACTTTAGTGTCCTGGAATGATTTATTTCTTCTTTTTGCATGTCAGAAATGTTTACATAAATGTTAGAGTTGTGTGTGACGTTTTAATGGAATCTGCAACTTTTCCACTAAAAAAGTGCAAAAAAATAAGGTCAAATACAAAAAGAAAGAGTATTTTAGATTTTCTGCAAAATTATCAGTATTATTTCAAAGAATGTGGCTCAAAAAGTAGCAAAGAAAGCCACAAGAGAAAAATGAAAAATCACTAAAATCCAAATGGTGAATTGGGCTCGAAGGTTGTAGATATTTAGTATTGTAACGATGGCAGACGGCAGCACCAGGACCATGGGACGAGGACCACACTGCACATGGGCTGATGGCCGCCTCTTCTGGAGGTAGGCGACAGGCGCACTCTCATTTGGAACGTATTTTATTAACGCCAGCTCTCATTTCAATAAATTGCGAGCTCTCTGAACCACCTTACCCATCATTGTCTTATTTTATTACTTAATACATTCTGTTAACCCACAATCTGCTTTGTGGCGTCATCTCCCCATTGTGCTGTCATCCTGTAAAGTGCCTCAGACACAAATGTTATTACGGAAATACGATTATATCTGTATCTATGGCTGATTCCAACGAGATCTGGCAGCTGTACGACCACTGAGGGATTCGGATCTGTGTGCGGCCTGATAAATCGCTGCTCGGCGAGCAGCAGTGGAATCTCGTACAGCCTCGTTGTTACATTGTGTTACAAAGTGACAGCCCCGGGGGGGCGCTCGTATGAGGGGGCCGCCGACTCCGGGGCAGGAAAATCAAAACACTTGTTTAATAGAAGACAAATAATTTGTAGTAATGTTCTTTTTCCATTTTGTCCTGGTCTGGTGCCTACGACAGGGAGAATAGCTTCTGCTCCACCGGGTGTTTAAAGGAAAAGTCCGGTGACCTATTAGAAATCTATCCCATTCCCATCTGTAGGAAACAAAACCATGTACCCCAAAATGTCAGCACGGCAGGGAGACTCGCGGGGGCGCTGTGCTGCTCAGTAATTGGGAGTCGGGAGATTCTTTTCTATAGGACTCTGCTGGTGACCCTATGGGTGAGATGTTCCCCATGAAGTCACAATCACATGGACTAAGGTCATCAGGAGTCTCTGGTACCTGAGCACGTTACTTTGCACAAATGGGCGACGTCTAATGTTGGGAAGGGTAATTCTCGGGGGCTGAGTTCTGTCCTTACGTTTCTGGGTCATGTGTGGAAGCGTGACTATTTGGGTACAGCTCTGCAGAGGGACGAGCGCCTGTACTGGCCGCCGTATATCGCCCCCATATTCTGTCCTCCTCCATCCTCCCCCTAATACAGCTGAACAGCAAGAGGATGAAATGCTGCAACAAATAATTACAGGGTCCTTATTATGGGGGATTGTAACTATCCAGACAGTCAGAGGGGCCCAGAAGCTTCCTGTGCTAAAAACTGCACCAGCTGGTAGATGAACCAACCAGGGGGGTAATCTGCTGGATCTGATCCTGTCACATAGACCAGGGGAGGTAATCTGCTGGATCTGATCCTGTCACATAGACCAGGGGAGGTAATCTGCTGGATCTGGTCCTGTCACATAGACCAGGGGAGGTAATCTGCTGGATCTGATCCTGTCACATAGACCAGGGGAGGTAATCTGCTGGATCTGGTCCTGTCACATAGACCAGGGGAGGTAATCTGCTGGATCTGATCCTGTCACATAGACC
The DNA here is from genome assembly GCF_051348905.1 of Ranitomeya variabilis. Taxonomy (NCBI): domain Eukaryota; kingdom Metazoa; phylum Chordata; class Amphibia; order Anura; family Dendrobatidae; genus Ranitomeya; species Ranitomeya variabilis. The sequence goes on from NC_135239.1 coordinate 6,609,970, forward strand.
AGGGGAGGTAATCTGCTGGATCTGGTCCTGTCACATAGACCAGGGGAGGTAAGCTGCTGGATCCGGTCTTGTCACATAGACCAGGGGAGGTAATCTGCTGGATCTGGTCCTGTCACATAGACCAGGGGAGGTAATCTGCTGGATCTGGTCCTGTCACATAGACCAGGGGAGGTAATCTGCTGGATCTGGTCCTGTCACATAGACCAGGGGAGGTGATCTGCTTGGTCTGGTCCTGTCACATAGACCAGGGGAGGTAATCTGCTGGATCTGGTCTTGTCACATAAACCAGGGGAGGTAATCTGCTGGATCTAGTCCTGTCACATAGACCAGGGGAGGTAATCTGCTGGATCTGATCCTGTCACATAGACCAGGGGAGGTAATTTGCTGGATCTGGTCCTGTCACATAGACCAGGGGAGGTAATCTGCTGGATCTGATCCTGTCACATAGACCAGGGGAGGTAATCTGCTGGATCTGGTCTTGTCACATAAACCAGGGGAGGTAATCTGCTGGATCTAGTCCTGTCACATAGACCAGGGGAGGTAATCTGCTGGATCTGATCCTGTCACATAGACCAGGGGAGGTAATCTGCTGGATCTGGTCCTGTCACATAGACCAGGGGAGGTAATCTGCTGGATCTGGTCCTGTCACATAGACCAGGGGAGGTAATCTGCTGGATCTGGTCCTGTCACATAGACCAGGGGAGGTAATCTGCTGGATCTGGTCCTGTCACATAGACCAGGGGAGGTAATCTGCTGGATCTGGTCCTGTCACATAGACCAGGGGAGGTAATCTGCTGGATCTGGTCCTGTCACATAGACCAGGGGAGGTAATCTGCTGGATCTGATCCTGTCACATAGACCAGGGGAGGTAATCTGCTGGATCTGGTCCTGTCACATAGACCAGGGGAGGTAATCTGCTGGATCTGATCCTGTCACATAGACCAGGGGAGGTAATCTGCTGGATCTGGTCTTGTCACATAAACCAGGGGAGGTAATCTGCTGGATCTAGTCCTGTCACATAGACCAGGGGAGGTAATCTGCTGGATCTGATCCTGTCACATAGACCAGGGGAGGTAATCTGCTGGATCTGGTCCTGTCACATAGACCAGGGGAGGTAATCTGCTGGATCTGGTCCTGTCACATAGACCAGGGGAGGTAATCTGCTGGATCTGGTCCTGTCACATAGACCAGGGGAGGTAATCTGCTGGATCTGGTCCTGTCACATAGACCAGGGGAGGTAATCTGCTGGATCTGGTCCTGTCACATAGACCAGGGGAGGTGATCTGCCTGGTCTGGTCCTGTCACATAGACCAGGGGAGGTAATCTGCTGGATCTGGTCTTGTCACATAAACCAGGGGAGGTAATCTGCTGGATCTAGTCCTGTCACATAGACCAGGGGAGGTAATCTGCTGGATCTGGTCCTGTCACATAGACCAGGGGAGGTAATCTGCTGGATCTGGTCCTGTCACATAGACCAGGGGAGGTAATCTGCTGGATCTGGTCCTGTCACATAGACCAGGGGAGGTAATCTGCTGGATCTGGTCCTGTCACATAGACCAGTGGAGGTAATCTGCTGGATCTGGTCTTGTCACATAGACCAGGGGAGGTAATCTGCTGGATCTGGTCCTGTCACATAGACCAGGGGAGGTAATCTGCTGGATCTGGTCTTGTCACATAGACCAGGGGAGGTAATCTGCTGGATCTGGTCTTGTCACATAAACCAGTGGAGGTAATCTGCTGGTTCTAGTCCTGTCACATAAACCAGGGGGGTAATCTGCTGGATCTGATCCTGTCACATAGACCAGGGGAGGTAATCTGCTGGATCTGGTCCTGTCACATAGACCAGGGGAGGTAATCTGCTGGATCTGGTCCTGTCACATAGACCAGGGGAGGTAATCTGCTGGATCCGGTCTTGTCACATAAACCAGGGGAGGTAATCTGCTGGATCTAGTCCTGTCACGTAGACCAGGGGAGGTAATCTGCTGGATCTGGTCCTGACACATAGACCAGGAGAGATAATCTGCTGGATCTGGTCAGTCACATAGACTAGGGGAGGTAATCTGCTGGATCTGGTCCTGTCACATAGACCAAGGAGGTAATCTGCTGGATCAGGTCCTGTCACATAGACCAGGACAGGTAATCTGCTGGATCAGGTCCTGTCACATAGACCAGGAGATGTAATCTGCTGGATCTGGTCCTGTCACATAGATCAGGGGAGGTAATCTGCTGGATCTGGTCCTGTCACATAGACCAGGGGAGGTGATCTGCTTGGTCTGGTCCTGTCACATAGACCAGGGGAGGTAATCTGCTGGATCTGGTCCTATCACATAGACCAGGGGAGGTAATCTGCTGGATCTGGTCCTGTCACATAGACCAGGGGAGGTAATCTGCTGGATCCGGTCTTGTCACATAAACCAGGGGAGGTAATCTGCTGGATCTAGTCCTGTCACATAGACCAGGGGAGGTAATCTGCTGGATCTGGTCCTGTCACATAGACTAGGAGAGGTAATCTGTTGGATCTGGTCAGTCACATAGACTAGGGGAGGTAATCTGCTGGATCAGGTCCTGTCACATAGACCAGGGGAGGTAATCTGCTGGATCCGGTCCTGTCACATAGACCAGGGGAGGTAATCTGCTAGATCTGGTCCTGTTACGTAGACCAGGGGAGGTAATCTGCTGGATCTGGTCCTGTCACATAGACCAGATACAATCTCAGATCTACAGATCAGGAAACATTTGGGATCCAGACACCATAATATGGGAAGTTTCATTGTAATATTAAACATAACATCTGAAATTGGAAATGCAAAAACTTGAAACTTTAGGAAAGCTGATTTCAACAAATGAAGGGAACAGCTTAATCGTGGAGAATGGGATGGGACAAAGTCATGGTAATGGGGATACTGACCATAAATGGGCCATGTTTAAGGAAATACTACTAGACTCCTGCAGAAAACGTATACCATCTGGTAATAAAATGTCATGGATTAAAAAGACTGTACAAAGTTTAGTAAGACAAAAACAAAGGGCCAAGAAATCATGAATTCTGAGAAAACAAAAATAGCATTTCAGGAGTATAAAGATCTAAAAAAAAAATGTAAAAAAGAAATGAAGCCGGCAATGTTATCTACAGAGAAACAAATCGCCAACAACATTAAAATAAATCCAAAAAATGTTATGTTATAAATACATAATTGCCAAACAGAAAAAAACGGATGGTACTGGTCCCTTAAAAAAATGATAATAGCAAGATAATTATAGAGGACAAAGAAAAGGCTGAGTAAACAAGCACGTCTCATCCATATTCAGCAATGACCTGTCTGTTCCATGGATCAATCAACAAGGCAAAATAACACTCCAGTACTGTACTGAAAATAACCTCCAGATATTACATCATATGTGACTGATATCAGCCCCTCTTATAACGCTCCAGTGCTGATATAACCCCCAGACATTACACCATATGTGACTGATATCAGCCCCTCTTATAACGCTCCAGTACTGATATAACCTCCAGACATTACACCATATGTGACTGATATCAGCCCCTCTTATAACGCTCCGGCACTGATATAACCTCCAGACATTACACCATATGTGACTGATATCAGCCCCTCCTATAACGCTCCAGTACTGATATAACCTCCAGACATTACACCATATGTGACTGATATCAGCCCTCTTATAACGCTCCAGTACTGATATAACCCCCAGACATTACACCATATGTGATATCAGCCCCTCTTATAACGCTCCAGTACTGATATAACCCCCAGACATTACACCATATGTGACTGATATCAGCCCTCTTATAACGCTCCAGTACTGATATAACCCCCAGACATTACACCATATGTGATATCAGCCCCTCTTATAACGCTCCAGTACTGATATAACCCCAGACATTACACCATATGTGACTGATATCAGCCTCTTATAACGCTCCAGTACTGATATAACCCCCAGACATTACACCATATGTGACTGATATCAGCCCCTCTTATAACGCTCCAGTACTGATATAACCCCCAGACATTACACCATATGTGATATCAGCCCCTCTTATAACGCTCCAGTACTGATATAACCCCCAGACATTACACCACATGTGACTGATATCAGCCCCTTATAACGCTCCAGTACTGATATAACCTCCAGACATTACACCATATGTGACTGATATCAGCCCCTCTTATAACGCTCCAGTACTGATATAACCCCAGACATTACACCATATGTGACTGATATCAGCCCCTCTTATAACGCTCCGGCACTGATATAACCTCCAGACATTACACCATATGTGACTGATATCAGCCCCTCCTATAACGCTCCAGTACTGATATAACCTCCAGATATTACACCATATGTGACTGATATCAGCCCCTCCTATAACGCTCCAGTACTGATATAACCTCCAGATATTACACCATATGTGACTGATATCAGCCCCTCCTATAACGCTCCAGTACTGATATAACCTCCAGACATTACACCATATGTGACTGATATCAGCCCTCTTATAACGCTCCAGTACTGATATAACCCCCAGACATTACACCATATGTGATATCAGCCCCTCTTATAACGCTCCAGTACTGATATAACCCCCAGACATTACACCATATGTGACTGATATCAGCCCCTTATAACGCTCCAGTACTGATATAACCTCCAGACATTACACCATATGTGACTGATATCAGCCCCTCTTATAACGCTCCAGTACTGATATAACCCCAGACATTACACCATATGTGACTGATATCAGCCCCTCTTATAACGCTCCGGCACTGATATAACCTCCAGACATTACACCATATGTGACTGATATCAGCCCCTCCTATAACGCTCCAGTACTGATATAACCTCCAGATATTACACCATATGTGACTGATATCAGCCCCTCCTATAACGCTCCAGTACTGATATAACCTCCAGATATTACACCATATGTGACTGATATCAGCCCCTCCTATAACGCTCCAGTACTGATATAACCTCCAGACATTACACCATATGTGACTGATATCAGCCCTCTTATAACGCTCCAGTACTGATATAACCCCCAGACATTACACCATATGTGATATCAGCCCCTCTTATAACGCTCCAGTACTGATATAACCCCCAGACATTACACCATATGTGACTGATATCAGCCCTCTTATAACGCTCCAGTACTGATATAACCCCCAGACATTACACCATATGTGATATCAGCCCCTCTTATAACGCTCCAGTACTGATATAACCCCAGACATTACACCATATGTGACTGATATCAGCCTCTTATAACGCTCCAGTACTGATATAACCCCCAGACATTACACCATATGTGACTGATATCAGCCCCTCTTATAACGCTCCAGTACTGATATAACCCCCAGACATTACACCATATGTGATATCAGCCCCTCTTATAACGCTCCAGTACTGATATAACCCCAGACATTACACCATATGTGACTGATATCAGCCCCTTATAACGCTCCAGTACTGATATAACCTCCAGACATTACACCATATGTGACTGATATCAGCCCCTCTTATAACGCTCCAGTACTGATATAACCCCAGACATTACACCATATGTGACTGATATCAGCCTCTTATAACACTCCAGTACTGATATAACCTCCAGACATTACACCATATGTGACTGATATCAGCCCCTCTTATAACGCTCCAGTACTGATATAACCCCCAGACATTACACCATATGTGACTGATATCAGCCTCTTATAACGCTCCAGTACTGATATAACCCCCAGACATTACACCATATGTGACTGATATCAGCCCCTCTTATAACGCTCCAGTACTGATATAACCCCCAGACATTACACCATATGTGACTGATATCAGCCCCTCTTATAACACTCCAGTACTGATATAACCCCCAGACATTACACCATATGTGACTGATATCAGCCCCTCTTATAACGCTCCAGTACTGATATAACCCCAGACATTACACCATATGTGACTGATATCAGCCTCTTATAACGCTCCAGTACTGATATAACCCCCAGACATTACACCATATGTGATATCAGCCTCTTATAACGCTCCAGTACTGATATAACCCCCAGACATTACACCATATGTGACTGATATCAGCCTCTTATAACGCTCCAGTACTGATATAACCCCAGACATTACGCCATATGTGACTGATATCAGCCTCTTATAACGCTCCAGTCGCCTGGGATGGATATGATGCCAGATGACATGTTTGCAGCGTGCAGTAAAGTAAGGCATTGCACCCCTGTGACATTACCCCTGCACTATTTCTTCCTGTAGATTAATGTGATAGAAATGATTCCGGAGGACGTACTAACGCCGCCGTGTTCGACCACATTGGTTTGGATCATGTTTTGCCTGCAGTAGAATCCATTGAGGTAGGATTTATAGGGAGCGCGGCCCCGTGACCGCGCTGTGTGACAGGCCGCGGTGCGTCCGGCTGCTAAACATCTATATTAGCACATAAAATGGTCCAGGCGGCTCAGGGCGGTTTTATTGCTGAAAATCGGTGAGGTCGATGTGTAAGGGAAGAGCCGTCCGCGCCGGGTAATGTCAGTAATTGTCTGCCTCTGACAGCACCAATACCACACATCACACACACAGCGCTTAAGGAAAGGAAATTTGCACACAAAATTATATGTCTTATGGGCGAAATTGCGCTTGTTTTTTTCTAGTACATATACGCTGGTTATTTTTACTTCTTTTTATGTCTTTTCTGATATTAATTTTGTTCCATTTGTCCCCGGCTGTCACTTTGTATCCGCGCGGCTCCAGACCTCCCCCGCTCTTTCTAAATTTCGACGATTTTCCTTTTTGCTCCGCTTTCACCAGTGTTGTATATTGTGAGAGCAGTTTTGCAGTGAGTAGATTTCAGGAAGTGTGATGTGAGCAGATGCCCCTCGTCCCCGCGCCCGTCTCGCCATGGTCAGGGGATCTTCTCTACACTGGCCATGTAGAGAAGCTTCTGCCCGACTTCATGCCATTTTATATAGATCCAGAGGCCGTCGATGGTCTCGTGAGAGCTTCAGGGACTTCTTGGTGAGAGATTTTCTACCCTGAGAGAGGACATTTCCTCCAATCACTTAGCGGATCCTATCTGGACCTTTCAATGAAGAACTGGACCTGTGTCTGATGAATCAGTTTCTGGGGTTGGTGCCGTTCCACAGCATGACAGATTGGGGTGGAAAAGGGCTTCAGAGCAGAAATCAATCAGCTCCGCCAATCGAGCCCCTTCCATTTCCATCCTTTATAGGAGAGAAGAAAGCCTTGACCCTTGAATCTTACCGATGTTGAGGTGAAAGTCAAGGTGGGCCCTCTGGAGGTTCCCATCACCTGTGGTAACGGAGGATGGGGTGGTCAGAGATGACGCTCCTCTTTTCTCATCCCCATAGTATCAGCGGGGACAGTTGGCATGAGTCTGAAATCATTGGTAGGGATCCTGTATCTCCTGTAGGGAATCAGCGACTTCTGCTGCAGAGTAAATACATTCCCATCACTTACTATCATTTACCTTTGTTTTGGCCACTAATCAAGATTTGCAGACAAGAGAGAAGCAACTTTGGGGTTACCCAAACAGTCTGACACAAAGCCACTGTCACGGCCAAGAAAAGCAAACCTGTCCTGTGCTCAGACATGAACATACCAATACATTGTAGGAAACCCAGAGGAGAAAGACTGCTGGTGTACACCGATACATTGTAACAACCCAGAGGAGAAAGACTGCTGGTGTACACCGATACATTGTAACAACCCAGAGGAGAAAGACTGCTGGTGTACACCGATACATTGTAGGAACCCCAGAGGAGAAAGACTGCTGGTGTACACCGATACATTGTAACAACCCAGAGGAGAAAGACTGCTGGTGTACACCGATACATTGTGACAACCAAGAGGAGAAAGACTGCTGGTGTACACCGATACATTGTAACAACCCAGAGGAGAAAGACTGCTGGTGTACACCGATACATTGTAACAACCCAGAGGAGAAAGACTGCTGGTGTACACCGATACATTGTAACAACCCAGAGGAGAAAGACTGCTGGTGTACACCGATACATTGTAGGAACCCCAGAGGAGAAAGACTGCTGGTGTACACCGATACATTGTAACAACCCAGAGGAGAAAGACTGCTGGTGTACACCGATACATTGTAACAACGCAGAGGAGAAAGACTGCTGGTGTACACCGATACATTGTAACAACCCAGAGGAGAAAGACTGCTGGTGTACACCGATACATTGTAACAACCCAGAGGAGAAAGACTGCTGGTGTACGCCGATACATTGTAGGAAACCCAGAGGAGAAAGACTGCTGGTGTACACCGATACATTGTAACAACCCAGAGGAGAAAGACTGCTGGTGTACACCGATACATTGTAACAACCCAGAGGAGAAAGACTGCTGGTGTACACCGATACATTGGAACAACCCAGAGGAGAAAGACTGCTGGTGTACACCGATACATTGTAACAACCCAGAGGAGAAAGACTGCTGGTGTACACCGATACATTGTAACAACCCAGAGGAGAAAGACTGCTGGTGTACACCGATACATTGTAACAACCCAGAGGAGAAAGACTGCTGGTGTGCACGATACATTGTAACAACCCAGAGGAGAAAGACTGCTGGTGTACACCGATACATTGTAGGAAATCCAGAGGAGAAAGACTGCTGGTGTACACCGATACATTGTAACAACCCAGAGGAGAAAGACTGCTGGTGTACACCGATACATTGTAACAACCCAGAGGAGAAAGACTGCTGGTGTACATCGATACATTGTAACAACCCAGAGGAGAAAGACTGCTGGTGTACACCGATACATTGTAGGAACCCCAGAGGCGAAAGACTGCTGGTGTACACCAATACATTGTAACAACGCAGAGGAGAAAGACTGCTGGTGTACACCGATACATTGTAACAACCCAGAGGAGAAAGACTGCTGGTGTACGCCGATACATTGTAGGAAACCCAGAGGAGAAAGACTGCTGGTGTACACCGATACATTGTAACAACCCAGAGGAGAAAGACTGCTGGTGTACACCGATACATTGTAACAACCCAGAGGAGAAAGACTGCTGGTGTACACCGATACATTGTAACAACCCAGAGGAGAAAGACTGCTGGTGTACACCGATACATTGTAACAACCCAGAGGAGAAATACTGCTGGTGTACACCGATACATTGTAACAACCCAGAGGAGAAAGACTGCTGGTGTACACCGATACATTGTAACAACCCAGAGGAGAAAGACTGCTGGTGTACACCGATACATTGTAACAACCCAGAGGAGAAAGACTGCTGGTGTACACCGATACATTGTAACAACCCAGAGGAGAAAGACTGCTGGTGTACACCGATACATTGTAACAACCCAGAGGAGAAAGACTGCTGGTGTGCACCGATACATTGTAACAACCCAGAGGAGAAAGACTGCTGGTGTACACCGATACATTGTAGGAAATCCAGAGGAGAAAGACTGCTGGTGTACACCGATACATTGTAACAACCCAGAGGAGAAAGACTGCTGGTGTACACCGATACATTGTAACAACCCAGAGGAGAAAGACTGCTGGTGTACACCGATACACTGTAGGAAACCCAGAGGAGAAAGACTGCTGGTGTACACCAATACATTGTAACAACCCAGAGGAGAAAGACTGCTGGTGTACGCCGATACATTGTAACAACCCAGAGGAGAAAGACTGCTGGTGTACACCGATACATTGTAACAACCCAGAGGAGAAAGACTGCTGGTGTACATCGATACATTGTAACAACCCAGAGGAGAAAGACTGCTGGTGTACGCCGATACATTGTAGGAAACCCAGAGGAGAAAGACTGCTGGTGTACGCCGATACATTGTAGGAAACCCAGAGGAGAAAGACTGCTGGTGTACACCGATACATTGTAACAACCCAGAGGAGAAAGACTGCTGGTGTGCACCGATACATTGTAACAACCCAGAGGAGAAAGACTGCCGGTGTACACTGATACATTGTAACAACCCAGAGGAGAAAGACTGCTGGTGTACACCGATACATTGTAGGAAACCCAGAGAAGAAAGACTGCTGGTGTACACCGATACATTGTAACAACCCAGAGGAGAAAGACTGCTGGTGTACACCGATACATTGTAACAACCCAGAGGAGAAAGACTGCTGGTGTACACCGATACATTGTAGGAAATCCAGAGGAGAAAGACTGCTGGTGTACACCGATACATTGTAGGAAACCCAGAGGAGAAAGACTGCTGGTGTACACCAATACATTGTAACAACACAGAGGAGAAAGACTGCTGGTGTACACTGATACATTGTAACAACCCAGAGGAGAAAGACTGCTGGTGTACACCGATACATTGTAGGAAACCCAGAGGAGAAAGACTGCTGGTGTACACCAATACATTGTAACAACACAGAGGAGAAAGACTGCTGGTGTACACCGATACATTGTAACAACCCAGAGGAGAAAGACTGCTGGTGTACACCGATACATTGTAACAACCCAGAGGAGAAAGACTGCTGGTGTACACCGATACATTGTAACAACCCAGAGGAGAAAGACTGCTGGTGTACGCCGATACATTGTAGGAAACCCAGAGGAGAAAGACTGCTGGTGTACGCCGATACATTGTAGGAAACCCAGAGGAGAAAGACTGCTGGTGTACACTGATACATTGTAACAACCCAGAGGAGAAAGACTGCTGGTGTACACCGATACATTGTAACAACCCAGAGGAGAAAGACTGCTGGTGTACACCGATACATTGTAGGAAACCAGGAGGAGAAAGACTGCTGGTGTACACCGATACATTGTAACAACCCAGAGGAGAAAGACTGCTGGTGTACACCGATACATTGTAACAACCCAGAGGAGAAAGACTGCTGGTGTACACCGATACATTGTAACAACCCAGAGGAGAAAGACTGCTGGTGTGCACCGATACATTGTAACAACCCAGAGGAGAAAGACTGCTGGTGTACACCGATACATTGTAGGAAATCCAGAGGAGAAAGACTGCTGGTGTACACCGATACATTGTAACAACCCAGAGGAGAAAGACTGCTGGTGTACACCGATACATTGTAGGAAACCCAGAGGAGAAAGACTGCTGGTGTACACCAATACATTGTAACAACACAGAGGAGAAAGACTGCTGGTGTACACTGATACATTGTAACAACCCAGAGGAGAAAGACTGCTGGTGTACACCGATACATTGTAGGAAACCCAGAGGAGAAAGACTGCTGGTGTACACCAATACATTGTAACAACACAGAGGAGAAAGACTGCTGGTGTACACTGATACATTGTAACAACCCAGAGGAGAAAGACTGCTGGTGTACACCGATACATTGTAGGAAACCCAGAGGAGAAAGACTGCTGGTGTACACCAATACATTGTAACAACACAGAGGAGAAAGACTGCTGGTGTACACCGATACATTGTAGGAAACCAGGAGGAGAAAGACTGCTGGTGTACACCGATACATTGTAACAACCCAGAGGAGAAAGACTGCTGGTGTACACCGATACATTGTAACAACCCAGAGGAGAAAGACTGCTGGTGTACACCGATACATTGTAACAACCCAGAGGAGAAAGACTGCTGGTGTGCACCGATACATTGTAACAACCCAGAGGAGAAAGACTGCTGGTGTACACCGATACATTGTAGGAAATCCAGAGGAGAAAGACTGCTGGTGTACACCGATACATTGTAACAACCCAGAGGAGAAAGACTGCTGGTGTACACCGATACATTGTAACAACCCAGAGGAGAAAGACTGCTGGTGTACACCGATACATTGTAGGAAACCCAGAGGAGAAAGACTGCTGGTGTACACCAATACATTGTAACAACACAGAGGAGAAAGACTGCTGGTGTACACTGATACATTGTAACAACCCAGAGGAGAAAGACTGCTGGTGTACACCGATACATTGTAGGAAACCCAGAGGAGAAAGACTGCTGGTGTACACCAATACATTGTAACAACACAGAGGAGAAAGACTGCTGGTGTACACTGATACATTGTAACAACCCAGAGGAGAAAGACTGCTGGTGTACACCGATACATTGTAGGAAACCCAGAGGAGAAAGACTGCTGGTGTACACCAATACATTGTAACAACACAGAGGAGAAAGACTGCTGGTGTACACCGATACATTGTAACAACCCAGAGGAGAAAGACTGCTGGTGTACACCGATACATTGTAACAACCCAGAGGAGAAAGACTGCTGGTGTACACCGATACATTGTAACAACCCAGAGGAGAAAGACTGCCGGTGTACACCGATACATTGTAACAACCCAGAGGAGAAAGACTGCTGGTGTACACTGATACATTGTAACAACCCAGAGGAGAAAGACTGCTGGTGTACGCCAATACATTGTAGGAAACCCAGAGGAGAAAGACTGCTGGTGTACGCCGATACATTGTAGGAAACCCAGAGGAGAAAGACTGCTGGTGTACACTGATACATTGTAACAACCCAGAGGAGAAAGACTGCTGGTGTACACCGATACATTGTAACAACCCAGAGGAGAAAGACTGCTGGTGTACACCGATACATTGTAGGAAACCCAGAGTAGAAAGACTGCTGGTGTACACCGATACATTGTAACAACCCAGAGGAGAAAGACTGCTGGTGTACACCGATACATTGTAACAACCCAGAGGAGAAAGACTGCTGGTGTGCACCGATACATTGTAACAACCCAGAGGAGAAAGACTGCTGGTGTGCACCGATACATTGTAACAACCCAGAGGAGAAAGACTGCTGGTGTACACCAATACATTGTAACAACACAGAGGAGAAAGACTGCTGGTGTACACTGATACATTGTAACAACCCAGAGGAGAAAGACTGCTGGTGTACACCGATACATTGTAGGAAATCCAGAGGAGAAAGACTGCTGGTGTACACCAATACATTGTAACAACACAGAGGAGAAAGACTGCTGGTGTACACTGATACATTGTAACAACCCAGAGGAGAAAGACTGCTGGTGTACACTGATACATTGTAACAACCCACAGGACAAAGACTGCTTGTGTACACTGATACATTGTAACAACCCAGAGGAGAAAGACTGCCGGTGTACACTGATACATTGTAACAACCCAGAAGACAAAGACTGCTGGTGTACACTGATACATTGTAACAACCCACAGGACAAAGACTGCTGGTGTACACTGATACATTGTAACAACCCACAGGACAAAGACTGCTGGTGTACACTGATACATTGTAACAACCCACAGGACAAAGACTGCTGGTGTACACTGATACATTGTAACAACCCACAGGACAAAGACTGATGGTGTACACTGATACATTGTTAAGGTACCTTCACACGAAACGACTTTACAACGAGAACGACAACGATCTGATCGCTGCAGCGTCGCTGTTTACATCGCTGTAGAGATGTCAAACACAGCAGCTCCAGAACGACGCAGGAGCGATCCTGTGACGTAGCGGTGACGCACTTATCGTTCTCACAGGTCGTTAGCTCCATGTTTAACATCGCTGGCATCGTTGCTTTTGCTGTCAAACACGACGATACACGACGATCTGACGACCAAAGAAAGTTCTGAACTTTAATCAACGACCAGCGATATCACAGCAGGATCCAGATCGCTGCTGCGTGTCAAACACAACGATATCGCTATCCAGGACGCTGCAACGTCACGGATCGTTGTCGTTCTCGTTGTAAAGTCGTTTCGTGTGAAGGTACCTTAACAACCCACAGGACAAAGACTGCTGGTGTACACTGATATATTGTAACAACCCAGAAGACAAAAACTGCTGGTTTACACTGATACATTGTAACAAATCGTTAGTTGAGAGAAGCAATAGATTTTGGAAATTTTAAACCCCTGGATTTTCAATTCACTGCCAGCAAGCAAATTAATCACACAGGGCTGGATTCATTAACGTCTATCTTTTCCTGTTCTGGGTTTTTTGTTTTTTTTTGGCAAATTCTTTTAAGTTGTGCTTGTTTTACAGTTGATTTTCCACTTGTTTCTTTTATTTTTTTCCTCCCTTCTCCATTGTGGACGTGTTTTCCTAATCTACATGTTTGCAGCCAATTCATAATTTAAGATATTTTAAAAAGTTGGAAAATGTCAGTTCCCCTGGAGTTTTTTTTGTAGCTCAGAAATGTTTGTTCACAATGTTATTGTTACACGCAGCATTTTAATAGATTATGTGACTTTGTGCTGAAAAAAAGACCAAAAGAAGCTGAAAGACCAAAAAAAAGCGGATTTTTGATTTTGCACAAAATTTGTGAACCACAATTAATTGGTCACAAAATCGGCAACGAATGCCATAAAATAAAAAAAGAAAAGTGCAAATGAGGAATTGGGCAAAATATATAAAAAAATTGCAAAAGTTGACATGAATGATGTTGGAGTATTCCTAGTGCGCCTCTAGCTGGAGATGCATCTTGGACTTGTAGTTTCACTATCGCTAGCGGCAGACACGGATTGCTTACTTCTATGTTACAACTTTCTTTATATATTTTTGGCCTGAACGGTTGTCTGAGATTTGTCCCATCAGCGTCCAGTTACCACTTTGCACAGTCCGGGATATCTGCCAGGCTTCACAACTTTACAAGGGGCAGACAAGCGTCCCAGGTCTTGGAATAATGGGGCGCCTGGTTAGAATGTTCTTGGTCCATGTTTCCTGGGGTCCGTGCTCTCTGATGGGGGTGTTCTGCACCTGACATGGAGGGAATGCTGAGTGCACAACTCGCTGGTCCATTGGGGCTTTGAACTTCTGCAAAGTACAAGAGGGACATCTGCGATGGAGTGAACGCTTGACTTACAAAGCATCTGCAAGACTGAGGGTCCAAGGCTGGAAGAGCCAGGTCCCCGGCTGATTTGGGAATGTTTGTGTCTGGAGAAGCTGGAACAGAAAGGTGGGTGTACTCCCCCCCTCGCCCATCAGCCGCCACCACTCACACACACATCCTGAGAGCCCAACATCTGGGGAAGTAGTTTGGATCCGAGGGGGTTCCCGAGTGTGTTTGGCTGTAATGAGTCGTAATGCCGCGGTACAGTAATAACCATTCCATGCGAGCTCAGGGGTCCGCCATTCCTGCAGTACAGTCAGGACCCCTCCCCCGTATCTCGCTCCATGTCGGAGCACTCCGTGCACTCTGGGATCCTCTGCGTCCAATGCTAATATTTGTAACCAACGGCTTATTGGTAATAAGTGCTGACACATTTATGTCCTGAAGTGAAGAAAAATCCGACTCCATCTGAGCTGCAAAGTGTGTGAGAGCTAGAGCCGACAATCCCAGCCTGGCACAGCTCGACACTTGCAGGACCGTCCCCGGATCGTAGTGGCTTTAGCCTGGCACAGCTCGACACTTGTAGGACCATCCCCGGACAGCAGTGGCTTTAGCCTGGCACAGCTCGACACTTGCAGGACCGTCCCCGGATCGTAGTGGCTTTAGCCTGGCACAGCTCGACACTTGCAGGACCGTCCCCGGACCGCAGTGGCTTTAGCCTGGCACAGCTCAACACTTGCAGGACCGTCCCCGGACCGCAGTGGCTTTAGCCTGGCAAAGCTCGACACTTGTAGGACCGTTCCTGGACCACAGTGGCCTTAGCCTGGCACAGCTCGCCACTTGCAGGACCGTCCCCGGACCGCAGTGGCCTTAGCCTGGCACAGCTCGACACTTGCAGGACCGTCCCCGGACCGCAGTGGCCTTAGCCTGGCACAGCTCGCCACTTGCAGGACCATCCCCGGACCGCAGTGGCCTTAGCCTGGCACAGCTCGACACTTGCAGGACCGTCCCCGGACCGCAGTGGCTTTAGCCTGGCACAGCTCGACACTTGCAGGACCGTCCCCGTTCCGCAGTGGCCTTAGCCTGGCACAGCTCGCCACTTGCAGGACCGTCCCCGGACCGCAGTGGCCTTAGCCTGGCACAGCTCGACACTTGTAGGACCGTCCCCGGACCGCAGTGGCTTTAGCCTGGCACAGCTCGACACTTGCAGGACCGTCCCCAGACCGCAGTGGCTTTAGCCTGGCACAGCTCGACACTTGTAGGACCATCCCCGGACAGCAGTGGCTTTAGCCTGGCACAGCTCGACACTTGCAGGACCGTCCCCGGACCGCAGTGGCTTTAGCCTGGCACAGCTCGACACTTGCAGGACCGTCCCCGGACCGCAGTGGCTTTAGCCTGGCACAGCTCGACACTTGCAGGACCGTCCCCGGACCGCAGTGGCCTTAGCCTGGCACAGCTCGACACTTGCAGTACCGACCCCGGACCGCAGTGGCCTTAGCCTGGCACAGCTCGACACTTGCAGGACCGTCCCCGGACCGCAGTGGCTTTAGCCTGGCACAGCTCGACACTTGCAGGACCGTCCCCGGACCGCAGTGGCCTTAGCCTGGCACAGCTCGCCACTTGCAGGACCGTCCCCGGACCGCAGTGGCCTTAGCCTGGCACAGCTCGACACTTGTAGGACCGTCCCCGGACCGCAGTGGCTTTAGCCTGGCACAGCTCGACACTTGCAGGACCGTCCCCAGACCGCAGTCGCTTTAGCCTGGCACAGCTCGACACTTGTAGGACCATCCCCGGACAGCAGTGGCTTTAGCCTGGCACAGCTCGACACTTGCAGGACCGTCCCCGGACCGCAGTGGCTTTAGCCTGGCACAGCTCGACACTTGCAGGACCGTCCCCGGACCGCAGTCGCTTTAGCCTGGCACAGCTCGACACTTGTAGGACCGTCCCCGGACCGCAGTCGCTTTAGCCTGGCACAGCTCGACACTTGCAGGACCGTCCCCGGACCGCAGTGGCTTTAGCCTGGCACAGCTCAACTCTTGGAGGACTGTCCCCGGACCGCAGTGGCTTTAGCCTGGCACAGCTCGACACTTGCAGGACCGTCCCCGCACCACAGTGGCTTTAGCCTGGCACAGCTCGACACTCGCAGGACCGTCCCCGGACTGCAGTGGCTTTAGCCTGGCACAGCTCGACACTTGCAGGACCGTCCCCGGACCACAGTGGCTTTAGCCTGGCACAGCTCGACTCTTGGAGGACCGTCCCCGGACCGCAGTCGCTTTAGCCTGTCACAGCTCGACACTTGCAGGACCGTCCCCGGACCGCAGTCGCTTTAGCCTGTCACAGCTCGACACTTGTAGGACCATCCCCGGACCGCAGTGGCTTTAGCCTGGCACAGCTCGACACTTGTAGGACCGTCCCCGGACCGCAGTGACTTTAACCTGGCACAGCTCGACACTTGTAGAGCCGTCCCCGGACCGCAGTGGCTTTAGCCTGGAACAGCTCCACACGTGTAGGACCGTCCTCGGACCACAGTGGCTTTAGCCTGGCACAGTTCGACACGTGTAGGACCATCCTCGGACCGCAGTGGCTTTAGCCTGGCACAGTTCGACACTTGTAGGACTGGACCGCAGTGGCTTTAGCCTGGCACAGTTTGACACTTGTAGGACTGGACCGCAGTGGCTTTAGCCTGGCACAGTTCGACACTTGTAGGACTGGACCGCAGTGGCTTTAGCCTGGCACAGCTCGACACTTGCAGGATCGTCCCCGGACCTCAATGGCTTTTGCCTGGCACGGCTCGACACTTGCAGGACCGTCCCCGGACCGCAGTGGCTTTAGCCTGGCACAGCTCGACACTTGCAGGACCGTCCCCGGACTGCAGTTGCTTTAGCCTGGCACAGCTCGACACTTGCAGGACTGTCCCCAGACCGCAGTGGCTTTAGCCTGGCACAGCTCGACACTTGTAGGACCGTCCCGGACCGCAGAGGCTTTAGCCTGGCACAGCTCGGCACTTGTAGGACCATCCCCGGACCGCAGAGGCTTTAGCGTGGCACAGCTCGGCACTTGTAGGACTGTCTCAGGACCGCAGTGGCTTTAGCCTGGCACAGCTCGACTCTTGGAGGACCAGACCGCAGTGGCTTTAGCCTAGCACAGCTCGACACTTGTAGGACCGTCCCCGGACCGCAGAGGCTTTAGCCTGGCACAGCTCGGCACTTGTAGGACTGTCTCAGGACCGCAGTGGCTTTAGCCTGGCACAGCTCGACACTTGTAGGACCGTCCCCGGACCGCAGAGGCTTCAGCCTGGCACAGCTCGGCACTTGTAGGACTGTCTCAGGACCGCAGTGGCTTTAGCCTGGCACAGCTCGACTCTTGGAGGACCGTCCCCAGACCACAGTGGCTTTAGCCTGGCACAGCTCGGCACTTGTAGGACCGTCACTGGACTGCAGTGGCTTTACTGCCTCCTGACAGACACATACTACATTCTGCAGAATATAATGTGAAACGCCTGATGTCAGTAATATGGAGCAATAGGAAACCGCCAGCAACTTTCTAGAGCGTTCTGGAGCAAAAGACTGGAGTGAAAAACTGCTGGAAATGTCACAACTGCAATTTGTGCAAAAAGATTACAACTTTTGTGGTTTTGATGCTAGTTCTGGCCAACTTTGGTGCAGGGCTCGGGTTGGACTGCATGGCCGACAATTTACACCACACAAGTGTGTAAATACAAGAGCAATGTGTGCGAGCTCCTGACTGGTGGACACGGCCGTTACTGAATTCGACACACTTCATCCAGACTGGGGGGCAAAACGCCAGCTTTTGGGTAAAGTCTCCCCATTGTCAGGGTCGCTGACTGCGCACCATCATCGTCCGTCTACCGCTTAGAAGACTCCCAGGACAAGGCAGAGGTTTGGGTTCAGGTTACGTCTGTTCTCAAGGTTCACGGACGATGGAAAAGTAGTTTTGTGTTTATATTATACCAGGACGATTCCGACCATAAACCCTCAGATGAGAGGAGATTTGGTGCTTCTGTTTTTTATTTCAGAGAGCGGATGTAAAAAGGAGCAGAGATTGTGCGAATTTTGAGGAATTAGGACCTGAAGGCCCCGATTCATCATTGTCACCACAGCTTTTTTCTTCTATAAATCTGGATGTAGCAGTAACGTTTTAGTTTGTCTTATTACTGAATCTGTGCCATTTTTAGGTAGATATTTCTTGGTTTTGTTATTTGTTTTGCTCGCCATCATGGCTGCAGTTTTCCTTATCCAGATGTTTTAACCTCATTCATCATTTTTGCCTTTTTGAAATTTCCCCCCAAAATGTAACTGTCTTTGCACATCTGAGGACCAGTGTGCAACATTTTAGGTGATCATGCAACTTTTAACTCTTAAAAAAAAAGGCAAAAGACAAAAAAAGCATCTTTGGATTTACGCGAAATCTTTCTAGTTGTGTTTCCCATTTTGTTAAATCGGGTGCAAGAATGACAATGAAAAACACAAGTTGAAGAAGAAAAGTTATATATAAAAAAACAAAAAAACAGATAATGAATCGTGGCCGTAGTATATTTATAGGTTGTAGAAGCGGGGGACACGTCAGGTGTGTGGTGCGTTACCCACATGGACATTCCCTTTTATTCTTTCCGTTTCTAGTATTTGGACATCATTTATGGTCTCGGTGTGGATGCGCCAAGACTAGAAGCCTCCAAACCTGCTGGTGGGGTCTGCTCTGCCTCCGCGTCATCCAGACCCGGGACGCCCGCCGTTAGTCCCCGGCACACACCCGGACACAGATATTGACCCTCAGAAGTGTCCGCTGTACTCATATCATTAGCGCTTAGTGCTGGCAGCTGCTCCGGCCTGGACGCTCGCAGTCCTCGTCTCACACACAAGTTTTTAGGATCCCAATGTTATGGGTTTGGGGGGAGGCTTGTCCTTATTGCATGCGGACGGCCCATAAAACTGCAGGTGTTAGATGCTGGTGTTTAGTCTGCAGCGTGTTAGTGTTTTCTCACAGTGGTTCCAAATAATTAGCGCATTACGACTCCCACACCTCTGCTGACAAGATGGGGGTCTGAGCCCACCCTTATAGTGCGAGGAATCGAACTTCCTGTGTTTTATGAACCTGAGCTGCTCGGGAGGGGGCCGATCCAAGTGAATGGCCTTTAACTCCCAGGTTGCCACGGTGACCGGATGCGATTTCCCACTTTAAATTCCAACTATTTCCTGCAAATAAAAAAAGGGATTTCTGCATTTAGTAAAAGGGGCCGCGATGCAGAGCGACCGCGATGTGCGAACATCAGAATCACCACGGGCCAATAAATAAGAGAAATGTATGGCGGAGAATGCAGCCCAGCAATAATAGGAGGAGGCGGATTATTCTGGATTATTGGATGGTTCTAGAAAAGATGGAGGAAGATCATAACAACTATTCCACCGTGTGCTACGGATGTTTCATAGTCTACAATTCTCTGAAATTCTCCCAGGATAATAATAATAATAATTATTCTCTGCGGCCAGATTAGAGGAATGTTGATGTATAATGTATTCCTATGACGCAGCCGGAGTCATAATAAATGTGGCCACCATGGTCTCCATCCAATGTAAGCTGCAAGCAGGGGAGACAGCGGCCGCCATCTTCACCTTCAGGCGTTGGTGGTTGTTAGGCCAGAGCCTCCTGGTGACTTTGTGCCAATCTTCACCTTCAGGCGTTGGTGGTTGTTAGGCCAGGGCCTCCTGGTGACTTTGTGCTATCTTCACCTTGAGGCGTTGGTGGTTGTTAGGCCAGAGCCTCCTGGTGACTTTGTGCCAATCTTCACCTTCAGGCGTTGGTGGTTGTTAGGCCAGGGCCTCCTGGTGACTTTGTGCCATCTTCACCTTGAGGCGTTGGTGGTTGTTAGGCCAGGGCCTCCTGGTGACTTTATGCCCATCTTCACCTTCAGGCATTGGTGATTGTTAGACCAGAGCTTCCTGATGAGTTTGTGCCCATCTTCACCTTGAGGCGTTGGTGGTTGTTAGACCAGAACTTCCTGGTGACTTTGTGCCCATCTTCACCTTGAGGCGTTGGTGGTTGCTAGGCCACAGCCTCCTGGTGACTTTGTGCCAATCTTCACCTTGAGGCGTTGGTGGTCGTTAGACCAGAGCTTCCTGGTGACTTTGTGCCCATCTTCACCTTCAGGCGTTGGTGGTTGTTAGGCCAGGGCCTCCTGGTGACTTTATGCCCATCTTCACCTTCAGGCATTGGTGATTGTTAGACCAGAGCTTCCTGATGAGTTTGTGCCCATCTTCACCCTCAGGCGTTGGTGGTTGTTAGACCAGAACTTCCTGGTGACTTTGTGCCCATCTTCACTTTGAGGCGTTGGTGGTTGCTAGGCCACAGCCTCCTGGTGACTTTGTGCCAATCTTCACCTTGAGGCGTTGGTGGTCGTTAGACCAGAACTTCTTGGTGACTTTGTGCCCATCTTCACCTTGAGGCGTTGGTGGTTGCTAGGCCACAGCCTCCTGGTGACTTTGTGCCAATCTTCACCTTGAGGCGTTGGTGGTCGTTAGACCAGAGCTTCCTGGTGACTTTGTGCCCATCTTCACCTTCAGGTGTTGGTGGTTGTTAGACCAGAGCTTCCTCGTGACTTTGTGCCCATCTTCACCTTCAGGTGTTGGTGGTTGTTAGACCAGAGCCTCCTGGTGACTTTGTGCCCATTTTCACCTTGAGGCGTTGGTGGTTGTTAGGCCAGAGCCTCCTGGTGACTTTGTGCCCATCTTCACCTTCAGGTATTGGTGGTTGCTAGGCCAGAGCTTCTTGGTGACTTTGTGCCCATCTTCACCTTCAGGCATTGGTGGTTGCTAGGCCAGAGCTTCCTGGTGACTTTGTGCCCATCTTCACCTTCAGGCGTTGGTTGTTGCTAGGCCAGAGCTTCCTTGTGCCCATCTTCCCAGGTGGAGATGTGAGATTGCCTCTCCTCCCCAGGACTGGTATGACAATTCTGGGGTCCGCCATTCCCCGTGACCGCACCTGTGCCGTAATATTGCCACAGCCTGATGCCCCAGGATTAGGAGCTGTGCACAATCCTTCCTGACAAAAATCAATTGATAGATTTATCTACGGGTTTCTAGTGTAAATCCACGCTGCTGTTCAGAAGTTGTTTTTTTAGTGTTTTTTTTCTGCTTCAGGTTTTGAGAAACTAGGAACTGTCCAATCAGGAGGCTACAGACCAGGCGATGTGATTGGCCCCCTAGAGATCTTGGTGTGCACACAGCTCTCCTGTATCTGACACAGTGTGGAGGCTTTATTCATTTGCGACCATCTGTGAACCTGAGGAGCTTACAGTCTACTTTCCCCTTCATAAGGACAGAGTCGTCCACTTCAGAAAATCACATTCCTTTGGCACCGTTTGTTTAAATAAAAAGAAAATGTTCTTTACTCACCATTCCCGGGTCCACTGTTGCTCCTCCGCCACTGCTCCTGGGATTGGTTGCAACAGTGACGCCTCCTTGACAGCACAGCAGCCAATGCCGGGGACATGAGCTCAGCGGCTGAGCGGCAGCTCCATCTATATGGGCAAAGCTGCTGAGATCACTGATTGGCTGCAGCGCTGTTAACGTGACATCACAGCTGCAGCTAACACTGGGTGCAGCGGCAGAGTCTCAGTGCTGGACCTGGGGGACAGTGAGGAAAGAGCGGTTTATTTTTTAAAACATAGTGCACCCGGAGATTTTCTGAAAGGGGACAGCGCCTGTGAAGGTTGATACATAGCATTAAATGAAGACATCGGTGACGATGAGCGATTCCCATCAGTGTTTGATCCTTCTGCCCTTTTTGCCATCGGTGATTTTCAGATATAACAAGAATCAGATTATTACGAAGCTTTTAATAGCGAACAGCACTCGGATTGCACATGGCAGACGTGTGCGGTCCATGATTTTCACGGAGCCGTAGACTTGATCTGTGGCCGTCAAGTCTCTGCGGTTTCTTTGGCCGACATGTGAACAGGCTCCAGGGCTATAACCTGTACATGTTCTGTCTGTGAGAAACATAAAGAAAACATGCATAAAAGGTGGTCGTGTAAGTGCGGCCTATGGGGGGGTTGTGCTGGACCTCACCCCAGGAATAGGAGAACATTTTACTTTGCTGCAGCAATTCCCCGCGTCCCATCATCCAGATCTTGGCAATAATCCGTCATCTCTTAGTCCCACGTCCCATCATCCAGAACTTGGCAATAATCCGTCTTCTCTTCGTCCCGCGTCCGATCATCCAGAGCTTGTCAATAATCCGTCATCTCTTAGTCCCACGTCCCATCATCCAGAACTTGGCAATAATCTGTCATCTCTTAGTCCCGTGTCCCATCATCCAGATCTTGTCAATAATCCGCCATCTCTTAGTCCCACGTCCCATCATCCAGAACTTGTCAATAATCCGTCATGTCTTAGTCCCACGTCTCATCACCCAGAACTTGGCAATAATCCGTCTTCTCTTCGTCCCGCGTCCGATCATCCAGATCTTGGCAATAATCCGTCTTCTCTTCGTCCCGCGTCCGATCATCCAGAGCTTGTCAATAATCCGTCATCTCTTAGTCCCACGTCCAATCATCCAGAGCTTGTCAATAATCCGTCATCTCTTAGTCCCACGTCCCATCATCCAGAACTTGGCAATAATCTGTCATCTCTTAGTCCCGTGTCCCATCATCCAGATCTTGTCAATAATCCGTCATCTCTTCGTCCCGCGTCCGATCATCCAGAGCTTGTCAATAATCCGTCATCTCTTAGTCCCACGTCCAATCATCCAGAGCTTGTCAATAATCCGTCATCTCTTAGTCCCACATCCCATCATCCAGAACTTGGCAATAATCCGTCATCTCTTCGTCCCGCGTCCGATCATCCAGAGCTTGTCAATAATCCGTCTTCTCTTAGTCCCGTGTCCCATCATCCAGATCTTGTCAATAATCCGCCATCTCTTAGTCCCACGTCCCATCATCCAGAACTTGTCAATAATCCGTCATCTCTTAGTCCCACGTCCGATCATCCAGATCTTGGCAATAATCCGTCATCTCTTAGTCCCGCGTCCCATTATCCAGAACTTGTCAATAATCCGTCATCTCTTAGTCCCACGTCCGATCATCCAGATCTTGGCAATAATCCGCCATCTCTTAGTCCCACGTCCCATCATCCAGAACTTGTCAATAATCCGTCATCTCTTAGTCCCACTTCCGATCATCCAGATCTTGACAATAATCCGTCATCTCTTAGTCCCGCGTCCCATTATCCAGATCTTGGCAATATTCCGCCATCTCTTAGTCCCACGTCCCATCATCCAGAACTTGTCAATAATCCGTCATCTCTTAGTCCCACGTTCCATCATTCAGATCTTGGCAATAATCTGTCATCTCTTAGTCCCGCGTCCGATCATCCAGATCTTGGCAATAATCCATCATCTCTTAGTCCCGCGTCCCATCATCCAGACCATGGCAATAATCCGCCATCTCTTAGTTCCGTATCCCATTATCCAGATCTTGGCAATAATCCACCATCTCTTAGTCCCGCGTCCCATCATCCAGATCTTTGCAATAATCCGCCATCTCTTAGTCCCGCGTCCCATCATCCAGATCTTTGCAATAATCCGCCATCTCTTAGTGCCGTGTCCCATCATCCAGATCTTGGCAATAATCCGCCATCTCTTAGTCCCGTGTCCCATCATCCAGATCTTGGCAATAATCTGTCATCTCTTCTAGAGCCCTTCCTTAATGATACCTCATTCACCTGTAGTCCCCAGCGCTTGGTACATGTCCAGTAATCCGGCGCCGGATGATTGGAGTGGTCGGCCACTTCTATCCATTACTCTCCCTTTTATTTGTCGCTTTCATCCTCCTTATTTCTCATCGTTCCGTCCTGTCACTCGTTGTTTTTCTTCCTTTTTATCGCTGCTTATTGCATTTTGCCTCCTTTATTTGCTGTTTCTTTTCTTCCCCTGCTAGAAATTGATTTTCTTTCCTTCCTTCCCGCTCCCTGGGCCTAAATGCTGAATGTTCGATAATTCATTTGAGAATACTAATCGTATTACAGCCCTCGACGTTTTACAGATATCATATTATGGGCGCAAATTTGGCAAATTATTAGCGCGGTAATGTATAGCTTGTCAGAGGTATTTAGGAGGCTGAGCGCTCAGGGCTTATCTCCGCAGCGCGGGGCTTTAGATCGGCTTCTGAGCGGCATAAAATACGTCTGATCCTTCTTCCCAGCGTGTAGAGGATACGACGAGTGAAAAGCGCCTTTATGTAGCGCGTCTGATAAGCGGCACGGCTTTCCCCGCTGCGGCTCCTTTTGGGAAAGTGAGAAGCATCGGGAGGAGATTTCACTTTTCTTCTTTTTAAACAGAAACTAATTGCGGTTTAATAAGTGAACCCGTCTCCTCCGTGCTGTGATCTGGCCGCTGGGACGTTACTTCCCTGAGATACGCGGGACGCATAGATATGTACATACTTATATGTGGAGATGTTTGGCGCTGATGTCGCGGGACGCTGATAAGCGGGGGTCCGCCTCGTCTGCTCTCCACTTCAATGTTCTCTACTTCTAGCCTTGTGGAAAGAGAGACGCTCTCGCCGAACGTGATCACTCCGCACAATGGAGGCCACAAGTGATGGGCTCCGGCTGTCTTCTCCTTTGATGCCGGCTGACATCTTATACTGTCTGTAAGGAACTGGTTACAATGGGATTTAATGGGACACTACGTGTTTTTGGCCCCCACCTGCCGCCGCCCAAAAAGAAGTCGTCATCTGTTCAGCTTTAAGTCGTTTTTTAGTTTTATCTGTAACTGGGAAGGAGTCACCCAGAAAGTCCTCAGTACACAGAGGTCAGACTGTCCGGCCGCCATATTGGATGTCACCCAGCTTTCCTACCGTCCTGAATAGAGGCTGTCCTAGAAGCGTGCGATCCGTGCGGTTTGGTCCCTCTTGGGTCCTGCCGTCTTCTTTGCTCATGGTTTTACCATTCCTGACCTGGTCCGTAAAGCCGTCAGTGTTTTCTGTCTCGCTGTCGTAGTTATTATGAGCGATTAGGAATTATACGATCGTTTTTAGTAGCAAACCTGCTTTTTTATATTTTTTTCCAAGTCATATCATGAACAATTTGCTTCCTAATCTGCCATAAAATCCTCCTAGTAGAAATCGTTAAAGGCGATTGCAGCGATCTCCGTGACCAGACGTCTTCTGCTGCGTGTAGGGTTAACACGAGGGGGCCCCGGTCACTTTATGGTGGTTCTTCCGTTCCCCCCATTCTGTCTGCACCCCCTCTTCCCGACACAAGATGAATCAGGGGGAGTTTTGCTCAGGCTTTGCCCCTCAGTAGGAGCCGTGCCCCCTCCCTGGCAGCCGCGTTCCCCCGACGTCCACCTTCCTCATTCTCCCAATCCTCACCGAGGGGAATTTTCCACCACCACGGTGATAAATCCGGCTACAGATAATTGGCAAGAAAACAACACTTGTGCAGTATATAATGTTTTATGGCGGTTTCATGTACTTTATTATAATACTAATGAGATGCTGTATATCAGGGGTAACGGGACGGCGGATTAGCTTGTTAGCAGGAGATGAGGTGCCATTGCTGTGAAGTCCCTGGCGCTTTTTAACACCCCACAACATATTGTAGTAGGACCCCCCTCCTCGCTCTGCGCCCCCATCACCAGTCTTATTCCCATTTGCACTCAGTAATTAGTATGCAAATGAGGCCCCGAGACCACACAAGTTCTAGTATATTAGAGTGGTTTATTGTGCACTTGTGAGTCAAGGAGAAAACCTGCCCCTGAAAGCGTCTGTCGCTCCTCGCCGCCCTCTCCTGCTGTAGGGTCTGCACTGAAGAGCGCACACGTTATCCAGAGAGACCCCCGCCTGCCCCCCACTCATATTAATAGTGCCATCATTTATACAGCGGACCGGAGGCAAGGTGTCCGAACCTGGGAGAGCGCAACTTGTCACCCATTCATCGGCCTGCAGTCCTATGTAACACCATGGCGAGCACAGTGATAGCTCTCTGAGTACAGATAATGTAGGAGATATCACCTGCAGTCCTATGTAACACCATGGCGAGCACAGTGATAGCTCTCTAAGTACAGATAATGTAGATGTCACCTGCAGTCCCATGATAATGTGTGCAAACTGTAAAGCGCTGCGGAATATGTTAGCGCTATATAAAAATAAAGATTATTATTATTATGTAACACCACAGATAACACAGTGATAACTCCCTGAGTACAGATAATGTAGTAGAGGTCCCCTGCAGTCCTATGTAACACCACAGATAACACAGTGATAACTCCCTGAGTACATATAATGTAGTAGAGGTCCCCTGCAGTCCTATGTAACACCACAGATAACACAGTGATTACTACATTATCTGTACTCAGGGAGTTATCACTGTTTTATGTGTGGTGTTACATAGGACTGCAGGGGACCTCTACTACATTATCTGTACTCAGGGAGTTATCACTGTTTAATGTGTGGTGTTACATAGGACTGCAGGGGACCTCTACTACATTATCTGTACTCAGGGAGTTGAGGTCCCCTGCAGTCCTATGTAACACCACACATAAAACAGTGATAACTCCGAGTACAGATAATGTAGTAGAGGTCCCCTGCAGTCCTATGTAACACCACACATAACACAGTGATAACTCCCTGAGTACATAAAAGGGGCAGGAACGGGGGGAGTAAAGGGCAGGAGTGTGGGGAGTAAGGGGCAGGAGCGTGGAGAGTAAGGGGCAGGAGTGTGGAGAGTAAGGGGCAGGAGTGTGGAGAGTATGGGGCAGGAGTGTGGAGAGTAAGGGGCAGGAGTGTGGAGAGTAAGGGGCAGGAGCGTGGAGAGTAAGGGGCAGGAGTGTGGAGAGTAAGGGGCAGGAGCGTGAAGAGTAAGGGGCAGGAGCGTGAAGAGTAAGGGGCAGGAGCGTGGAGAGTAAGGGGCAGGAGTGTGGAGAGTAAGGGGCAGGAGCGTGAAGAGTAAGGGGCAGGAGCGTGGAGAGTAAGGGGCAGGAGCGTGGAGAGTAAGGGGCAGGAGCGTGGAGAGTAAGGGGCAGGAGCGTGGAGAGTAAGGGGCAGGAGTGTGGAGAGTAAGGGGCAGGAGCATGAAGAGTAAGGGGCAGGAGCGTGAAGAGTAAGGGGCAGGAGCGTGGAGAGTAAGGGGCAGGAGCGTGGAGAGTAAGGGGCAGGAGCGTGGAGAGTAAGGGGCAGGAGTGTGGAGAGTAAGGGGCAGGAGCGTGAAGAGTAAGGGGCAGGAGCGTGGAGAGTAAGGGGCAGGAGTGTGGAGAGTAAGGGGCAGGAGTGTGGAGAGTAAGGGGCAGGAGCGTGAAGAGTAAGGGGCAGGAGCGTGGAGATTAAGGGGCAGGAGTGTGGAGAGTAAGGGGCAGGAGTGTGGAGAGTAAGGGGCAGGAGCGTGAAGAGTAAGGGGCAGGAGCGTGGAGAGTAAGGGGCAGGAGCGTGGAGAGTAAGGGGCAGGAGCGTGAAGAGTAAGGGGCAGGAGCGTGGAGAGTAAGGGGCAGGAGCGTGGAGAGTAAGGGGCAGGAGCGTGGAGAGTAAGGGGCAGGAGCGTGGAGAGTAAGGGGCAGGAGCATGAAGAGTAAGGGGCAGGAGCGTGAAGAGTAAGGGGCAGGAGCGTGGAGAGTAAGGGGCAGGAGCGTGGAGAGTAAGGGGCAGGAGCGTGGAGAGTAAGGGGCAGGAGCGTGGAGAGTAAGGGGCAGGAGCGTGAAGAGTAAGGGGCAGGAGCGTGGAGAGTAAGGGGCAGGAGTGTGGAGAGTAAGGGGCTGGAGTGTGGAGAGTAAGGGGCAGGAGTGTGGAGAGTAAGGGGCTGGAGTGTGGAGAGTAAGGGGCAGGAGCGTGGAGAGTAAGGGGCAGGAGTGTGGAGAATAAGAGGCAGGAGTGTGGAGAGTAAGGGGCAGGAGCGTGGAGAGTAAGGGGCAGGAGCGTGGAGAGTAAGGGGCAGGAGTGTGGAGAGTAAGGGGCAGGAGCATGAAGAGTAAGGGGCAGGAGCGTGAAGAGTAAGGGGCAGGAGCGTGGAGAGTAAGGGGCAGGAGCGTGGAGAGTAAGGGGCAGGAGCGTGGAGAGTAAGGGGCAGGAGTGTGGAGAGTAAGGGGCAGGAGCGTGAAGAGTAAGGGGCAGGAGCGTGAAGAGTAAGGGGCAGGAGCGTGGAGAGTAAGGGGCAGGAGTGTGGAGAGTAAGGGGCAGGAGTGTGGAGAGTAAGGGGCAGGAGCGTGGAGAGTAAGGGGCAGGAGCGTGAAGAGTAAGAGGCAGGAGTGTGGAGATTAAGGGGCAGGAGTGTGGAGAGTAAGGGGCAGGAGTGTGGAGAGTAAGGGGCAGGAGCGTGAAGAGTAAGGGGCAGGAGCGTGGAGAGTAAGGGGCAGGAGCGTGGAGAGTAAGGGGCAGGAGCGTGGAGAGTAAGGGGCAGGAGCGTGGAGAGTAAGGGGCAGGAGCGTGGAGAGTAAGGGGCAGGAGCGTGGAGAGTAAGGGGCAGGAGCATGAAGAGTAAGGGGCAGGAGCGTGAAGAGTAAGGGGCAGGAGCGTGGAGAGTAAGGGGCAGGAGCGTGGAGAGTAAGGGGCAGGAGCGTGGAGAGTAAGGGGCAGGAGCGTGGAGAGTAAGGGGCAGGAGCGTGAAGAGTAAGGGGCAGGAGCGTGGAGAGTAAGGGGCAGGAGTGTGGAGAGTAAGGGGCTGGAGTGTGGAGAGTAAGGGGCAGGAGTGTGGAGAGTAAGGGGCTGGAGTGTGGAGAGTAAGGGGCAGGAGCGTGGAGAGTAAGGGGCAGGAGTGTGGAGAATAAGAGGCAGGAGTGTGGAGAGTAAGGGGCAGGAGCGTGGAGAGTAAGGGGCAGGAGCGTGGAGAGTAAGGGGCAGGAGTGTGGAGAGTAAGGGGCAGGAGCGTGGAGAGTAAGGGGCAGGAGTGTGGAGAATAAGAGGCAGGAGCGTGGAGAGTAAGGGGCAGGAGCGTGGAGAATAAGAGGCAGGAGCGTGGAGAGTAAGGGGCAGGAGCGTGGAGAGTAAGGGGCAGGAGCGTGGAGAGTAAGGGGCAGGAGTGTGGAGAGTAAGGGGCAGGAGTGTGGAGAGTAAGGGGCAGGAGTGTGGAGAGTAAGGGGCAGGAGCGTGGGGAATATTGAGTCGTCACGGAAACATTATGTATTTGTCGGTAACGTAACAATGTACGGAATGTTTATCATTGTCCGTCAGTAACTATAGAAACGTGCGAATAAACGAGTGCAAAGAGGGAAAATGAAAACAAGATGTGTGTCAGGGTCAGCACTTTTTCGCAAAATATATTTCAAAAGTCACATTGTCTCAGACCCTCTATTATAATCTGTGCCCACCGACAGTATCTGTAACAGCTTCAGAACTGTTGGGATTCAAGTTATCGATCTGTGATAAAATAATGATTCAGATTCACCATATGGAGAAAAGTATGTGCCCCCCCAAAAAAAACCATCCAATTCCGGGGGCTCCTCTGTCCTCCATAGACATTAATATGGGGTCTCTCTTTTGCAGATATAACGACTCTCACTCTTCAGATTTTGGAGGCGCCTGGGGGGGGGATTTTTGCCCCTTCATCCAGAAGATATTATGGGGTCAGACACTGGTGTTGCAGGGGGGCCGGGCTCACAATGTCCATTGTATGGTGGGTTGGGGGTCCGGGCTCTGTGCGGCCGCTCATGCCTCCTCCATGTCTGTATGGACCTTGTGCATTGGGCTCAGTCATGGGGGACAGATAAGGGTCTTCCCCAAACTGTTCCCACAAAACTGAAGCTAGAATTTTCTACAATGTCTTGAGCTGAAGATTTAGATTTGCCATCACTGGAGCTGAGGGTCCGAGGCCGCCCCCTGATAACAGCCCATAGCATTATCCCCCTCCACCATCTGTACAGGGGGCACAATGCGGTCAGGGGGTAACGTCCTCCAGGAATCACCAAACCCAGACCCCTCCATCAGACACAGAGAAGTGCGATCCGTCACTGCACAGGACACGTCTCCTCCAGAGTCCAGTGGTGGTGGCCTTAGGCCTCTTTCACACTTCCGTTTTTTACAATCAGTCACAATCCGTCAAAATGTTGAAACGACGGATTCTGTGCAGATTGTAAAAAACGGATGCACTGGATCCGTTTTTTTTTTATGGATCCGTAGCGTTTTACAAGTGATCTGTAGCATCGCTTGGAAAACTGATTGACAGGTTTGTTACACAATCATAGTGTTTGATAAGTGTGACCAACCTTTTACTATAGATGCTGCCTATGCAGCATCAATAATAAAAATATACAACGTTAAAAATAATAAAAAAATCTTGATATTCTCACCTTCCGGCGGCCCCCGCAGTCTTCCCGATGCGATGCTACGTCATCACAAGTCATTCTCGCAATGCATTACTGGGAATGGGAGCATCGGGAAGACTGCAGGGGCCGCCGGAAGGTGAGAATATCAAGATTTTTTTTATTATTATTATTTTTAACATTATGTCTTTTTACTATTGATGCTGCATAGGCAGCATCAGTAGTAAAAAGAGAGAAAGAGAATTTCACTGACTGTTAATTCTTCCGTGCATGCTCAGTTTCAAAAGACGCCGTCCGTCGCTGGATTCCTGCTTTTGACACACAGCGTCAGATCCTGCGCCCATAGGCTTCCATTATAGCCAACGACGGACAGCGCAGGATCTGTCACTGAGCGATTTTCCGACGTGCACAAAATAAGTTTCTATGTGCGTTGTCTCCGCCCGTCGGACAGCGATTTTACGAGGGATCCAGTGCACGACAGATGAAACGTGAGGCATCCATCACAATCCACCGCTAATACAAGTCTATGAGAACAAAACGGATCCAGCAGACACATTTGCTGGATCCGTTTTTTTCACAAAACGACGCATTGTGACGGAAAAAGAAAGATGGAAGTGTGAAAGAGGCTTTACACCACTACATCCGACGCTCGTCATTGTGCTTGGTGATGTACGGCTGCATGCAGCTGCCCGGCTATGAAGCTCCTGGCGGGGGCGCAGTGTTTATAGTAGAGGAGGTCTGGACATGCTTCTCAGCACTCAGCCCCCCTCTCTGTAACGTTACAGGGCTGCATTTTTTTTAGAAATGTGCCAATAGTTTTCTTCATACAGAGTATAATGAAAATAGCCATAGTATGCCCAGTAATATTGGTATTTAGTTCCTTTATTCCATCATGTAAGGTAATTTTTTAATAGTGTATATGTTTTATATACACAGAATATTAAACCCCGGCCCCATATTGTGTAGCCCCCCTCATGCTCGGACCCCTGGGCAAATGACCAGACCTATGAAAGCGTCTGACACCAATAGTAGCAGGTCCTGTATTATCTGTGTAATAGTTATAGGGGATAACTCAGGAGACTCTTTGCGTGGAACAAGACAACTACAGGACACAGTTTTATAAGTGGTAAAGTCTATATTATCACACGGTGATTCATACAGGTGCAGAGAGAAACTCAAGTCCACAACACTTGGTGCAAATAATAAACGCAGCTTAGCAGTCTATAGGAAACTTCAGAGGAAAATGCAATCAAGCAGAAAGTCTATGAAGCACAGTTATTCTTTAGGATACTTGACATGAATAAATCCTTGTCTTAGTCCAGGCACAGATAGATATGCTATTAGGCAGTTCAAATCATATCTTAGCTCAACCAGGGAGGCCTGGTTAATAGTCTCAGGTTATTGCAGAGCAGAAACAGCTTACATGTCCAGCAAATGCAGATGAAGTAAACACGAGCAGCAGATGAAGGAGGATTACTGAACACTGGTGTATTGTGGATCACCACACAGGTTCACAGGAGCAGGTATATAGCCAGGGAGTCACCAGAGGTCAGGAGCTGGATGCAAGGCAGAATACTCTAGCACAGACTGAAGGCTGGGGTGGAGTTTTATTGCAGGAGACACAGTGCACATGAGACCAAAGACGCCATCTTGGAAAAGGGCAGTAATGCACAAAAGGTAAAAAATGTTCAGAGTCCTGACAATCTGTGATCTTTGCTTAGAATAAGTCGTCAGTATCTGTCCGGCGACGATACAGCTGTGGCCCCCTCACAATTAACTGATAGGGGGCAGTGGCGCATTGGAGGAGGCTCAGCCGTGCACATGACGTGTTGGCCGTGAACGGCACTGGTAGCTTCCTATACAAGTCATTGGGAAAGCGCTTGTCTGAGCCTTCGTGCAGAGCGCAGCCTCTCCCATCATGGCTCCTCCAGTCACTTGTGTGTTGGGATCACGAACTGGCGGCACGCACTGGTTCATACAATATGTTTGCCTGAAGAGCTGGCACTTTTCCGTGTCCCTCCCAGCTGTGCAGCAGTGATCTGCGGTGGAACATTACCCATGGGCCGGCGCTCGAGTGCACGGATGATCACGTCATCGCATGTAGTGATATTATCCGTATACCTCGTTGTGCTGGGAGCCGACGACATTGTTGCATACTTATATTCGGGGGTCCCGCCATCAACAATGGCTGTGACCAAATGCAAATAATGATGGTTACAGCCGGTCCCAGCGGACCATGCACATCCCCATTCTGCGGGAAGCCTTGTTACAGTAATGTTCCCCAGTAATATTAATAACCCTAAAAGAGGCTTGAGACAGGGAACAATGTCTGCCCGGAATAATTAGACTCCACAGGCAGAAGCATAAAATCTCAGGCAGGCAGCTTGTTAGGACCCGACCGCAAGGAAAGGGCAGGGGATAAAAGCAAAAGCGGCAGGGATACAGTTTCCATTCTCTAAATGGGGGCAGTTGCCTCTGTCCTATACAGCAAGCACATGTGCGGAAAAATCCAGATACCTGCCTGAGACTGCAGACACAGTCCCATGTAGCAGAGCTCAGTGTACCTGCAGCCCTATGTAACACTGTGGGTAATGTACTGTATACCACCTGCAGCCCTATGTAACACTGTAGGTAATGTACTATATACCGCCTGCAGCCCTATGTAACACTATGGGTAATGTACTATATGCCACCTGCAGTCCTATGTAACACTGTGGGTAATGTACAATATGCCACCTGCAGCCCTATGTAACTCTGTGGGTAATGTACTATATACCACATGCAGCCCTATGTAACACTATGGGTAATGTACTATATACCACCTGCAGCCCTATGTAACACTGTGGGTAATGTACTATATACCACCTGCAGTCCTATGTAACACTGTGGGTAATGTACTATATACCACCTGCAGTCTTATGTAACACTATGGGTAATGTACTATATGCCACCTGCAGCCCTATGTAACACTGTGGGTAATGTACTATATACCACCTGCAGCCCTATGTAACACTGTGGGTAATGTACTATATACCACCTGCAGTCCTATGTAACACTGTGGGTAATGTACTATATGCCACCTGCAGTCCTATGTAACACTATGGATAATGTACTATATGCCACCTGCAGCCCTATGTAACACTGTGGGTAATGTACTGTATACCACCTGCAGCCCTATGTAACACTGTAGGTAATGTACTATATACCACCTGCAGCCCTATGTAACACTGTGGGTAATGTACTATATGCCACCTGCAGCCCTATGTAACACTGTGGGTAATTTACTATATGCCACCTGCAGTCCTATGTAACACTATGGGTAATTTACTATATGCCACCTGCAGTCCTATGTAACACTATGGGTAATTTACTATATTCCACCTGCAGTCCTATGTAATACTGTGGGTAATGTACTATATGCCACCTGCAGTCCTATGTAACACTGTGGGTAATGTACTATATGCCACCTGCAGCCCTGTGCAGCACTGTGGGTAATGTACTATATGCCACCTGCAGTCCTATTTAACACTGTGGATAATGTACTATATGCCACCTGCAGTCCTATGTAACACTGTGGGTAATGTACTGTATGCCACCTGCAGCCCTATGTAACACTGTGGGTAATGTACTGTATGCCACCTGCAGTCCTATGTAACACTATGTGTAATGTAGTATATGCCACCTGCAGTCCCATATAAAACTATGAATAATTTAGCTGTCACGTTCCGTCCCATGTAACACTACAGATAGCACAGTGATTACTCTCTGAGTACAGAAAATGTAGTAGATGTCACCTGCAGTCCTATGTAATAGTGATAATGCCCTGCGTTGTCTAGTGCCCTGTGTTTAGCCATGTGAGCACTTAGGTCTGCACAGTATTAGGTTATGTTCACACGTTGCGTTTTTGCAGCTTTTTTTCTGCAGGCTGAACCTGCTGTCTTGGCAGTGAAGAAGCTGCTTACAAAAAGTTGCTTTTGCTGCGTTTTGTTGTCTCTTTTTTGTTTTGTTGTGCATGCTGATAAAGTTCAGTGCCCCCCCCCCAAAAAAAAGATGATTCAACTCCATTAAAATTTTTGCACCAAAAATGAAGCAAAACCTGACACCTCGTTTTTTTGCGGCATTTTTGTTCTTCCTATTGCTTTCTATGGGTGAAAAACATAGTAACATACAGTTATATGAAAAAGTTTGGGCACCCCTATTAATCTTAAGCTTAATGTTTTATAAAAATTGTTGGTTTTTTTTGCAACAGCTATTTCAGTTTCATATATCTAATAACTGTTGGACACAGTAATGTTTCTGCCTTGAAATGAGGTTTATTGTACTAACAGAAAATGTGCAATCTGCATTCAAACAAAATTTGACAGGTGCATAAGTATGGGCACCCTTATCCTTTTCTTGTTTTAAATACTCCTACCTACTTATTACTGACTTACTAAAGCACTTTTTTTGGTTTTGTAACCTCATTGAGCTTTGAACTTCATAGCCAGGTGTATGCAATCATGAGAAAAGCTACTTAAAGTGGCCACTTGCAAGTTGTTCTCCTGTTTGAATCTCCTCCGAAGAGGGGCATCATGGGCTCCTCAAAACAACTGTCAAATGATCTGAAAACAAAGTTTATTCAACATAGTTGTTCAGGGGAAGGATACAAAAAGCTGTCTCAGAGATTTAACCTGTCAATTTCCACTGTGAGGAACATAGTAAGGAAATGGAAGAACACAGGTACAGTTCTTGTTAAGGCCAGAAGTGGCAGGCCAAGAAAAACATCAGAAAGGCAGAGAAGAAGAATGGTGAGATCAGTCAAGGACAATCCTCAGGCCACCTCCAGAGAGCTGCAGCATCAACTTGCTGCAGATGGTGTCACTGTGCATCGGTCAACTATACAACGCACTTTGCGCAAGGAGAAGCTGTATGGGAGAGTGATGCGAAAGAAGCCGTTTCTGCAAGCATGCCACAAACAGAGTCGGCTGAGGTATGCAAAAGCACATTTGGAGAAGCCAATTTCTTTTTGGAAGAAATTCCTGTGGACTGATGAAACCAAGACTGAGTTGTTTGGTCATACAAAAAGGCATTATGCATGGCGACAAAAAAACACAGCATTCCAAGAAAAACACTTGCTACCCACAGTAAAATTTGGTGGAGGTTCCATCATGCTTTGGGGCTGTGTGGCCAATGCCGGCACCGGGAATCTTGTTAAAGTTGAGGGACGCATGGATTCCTCTCAGTATCAGCAGATTCTTGACAATAATGTTCATGAATCACTGACAAAGTTGAAGTTACGCAGGGGATGGATCTTTCAGCAAGACAATGATCCAAAACACCGCTCCAAATCTACTCAGGCATTCATGCAGAGGAACAATTACACTGTTCTGGAATGGCCATCCCAGTCCCCAGACCTGAATATCATTGAACATCTGTGGGATCATTTGAAGAGGGCTGTCCATGCTCGGCGACCATCAAACTTAACTGAACTGGAATTGTTTTGTAAAGCGGAATGGTCAAAAATACCTTCATCCAGGATCCAGGAACTCATTAAAAGCTACAGGGAGCGAGTAGAGGCTGTTATTTCTGCAAAAGGAGGATCTACTAAATATTAATGTCACTTTTCTGGTGAGGTGCCCATACTTATGCACCTGTCAAATTTTGTTTGAATGCAGATTGCACATTTTCTGTTAGTACAATAAACCTCATTTCAAGGCAGAAACATTACTGTGTCCAACAGTTATTAGATATATGAAACTGAAATAGCTGTTGCAAAAAAAACAATTTTTAGAAAACATTAAGCTTAAGGTTACTAGGGGTGTCCAAACTTTTTCATATAACTGTAGTTATTAAAGGGAACCTGTCACCCCCAAAATCGAGGGTGAGCTGCGGCTACCGTCATCAGGGGCTTATCTACAGCATTCTGTAATGTCTTCTGTAATGCTGTAGATAAGCCCCCGATGTATCCTGAAAGATAAGAAAAAGAGGTTAGATTATACTCACCCAGGGGTGGTCCTGCTGCGGTGCGGTCCGATGGGCGTCGCGGTCCGGGGCCTCCCATCTTCATCAGATGACGTCCTTTTCTTGTCTTCACGCTGCGGCTCCGGCGCAGTGATCTGTCCTGTTGAGGGCAGAGCAAAGTACTGCAGTGCGCAGGCACCAGGAAAGGTCAGAGAGGCCCAGCGCCTGTGCACTGCAGTACTTTTCCCTCAACAGGACAGATCAGTGCGCCTGCACCGGAGCCGTAGCGTGAAGACAAGAAGAGGATGTCATCGTAAGAAGATGGGAGTCACCAGACCGCGACACCCATCGGACCGGATCGGCAGCGGGACCGCCCCTGGGTGAGTATAATCTAACCTATTTTTCTCATCTTTCAGGATACATCGGGGGCTTATCTACAGCATTACAGAATATTATAACTGGAGAAAAAGGAGTTATACTAGGTATGAATAAAGTAGAAAAAAGTTCAAATTTTATTAAAGGTACACATAACATAGACTGAACATGAACATAAATAAAGTACAATGGTACATGTGCAAGGATAATACATAAAAGTAGCCAGAGAACCCCCCAACAACCCAAGTCACTTGAAGCCTATCAGTCCATATATAAAGTGCATATGCATAATATAAGGGCATAAAAAATGAGTATCCTGCCAACTGAAAACCTACCTAACGCCACAGTGGGAAAATAATTAGTTTATAGGGAATTGGCAGTGACTCAGTGCTGACCAATTTGTATATATAAAGTGCATATGCATAGTATGAAGGCGCAAGACAGTAGGTGTCCTGCCAAACAAAAACCGTATCCAGCACCACAGTGGGGAGATATTTGCTTCATAGGGAGTTGGCAGTCACTTACCGCAGACAAGGGTTAGAGGGTCCTGGGGCAGGTGTGAAGATAGAAGCCCCCCGACGCGCGTTTCGCGTCACTTATCGACCGCTTTATCAAGGGAGTGTGCATTCCCTTACCAGAAGGACCTTTTAAGGTCAAAGAGTACGTCACATGTCCAGTTTGGACGAATCACAGTGGTTTAAAAGCGGCGCATGCGCACCGCGAACCACAGGTCCTAGAGATGCACCGGAGCGTCATGCGTTACTGCGCACGCGCGGGGAGGGAAATCCCCAGGCGTGCGAGCAGGGCAAAGAGACGCGCCGATGCATAGCAGGCATCCCGGGTCACGGCACGCATGCGCACAGCCACTATATCACCAATGGGTAAGGAAAAAATAGTAAATCAAGCCGGAAGTGCTGCAAGTACAAACTATAAAAACCACAAGAACCCAGTCATAAGAGACATAAGTATAAATATAATAGTCAGGCACGGATAGTTAGCTGGTGCAAAAGTTAATTTCCAATTCCCCAAAAATCGGGGACAAATTCTGTCTCTGCTAATCATCAGCAGTGTTCTCCAAGGCGGGGTACTTGAATAGTAGAAGAGGTATAAATCTAAATGGCAAGTCCAGCTCAGATGTAAAGAGTAAGATCCCAAAGGTATCCACAGACAGGTCCTACTGTAAGGTACACAAATGCAAATGTTAAACATACAATAACAAATAACCAGTTAAAAACAAAAAATGACACCACCCCAGGTATAAAGAGTGGGTGACCGGTAGGAAATATACTAAAAGGTAAAAATAAAAATAATTAAAAGATGAAAAGGACAAATATATACAAGTATAGATTCCTCAGGACCCCAAGAATGAGGAAAAGGACACGGATTCATTCAGACCCTTCGGGGTCAGGGTATCTAGTATGGTAATCCATTTGGCCTCGACCTGCGCCAATATTTTCTTATAATTCCCCCCTCTTATACCAAGGTGAATTAGATCTATCCCCCTCACCTTAAATGATGCTGGATCGCAATTGTGATACTGTCGATAGTGACGGGGGATGGTTTTGAGGAGGGTCACATCGGTCGCCGTCTTGGCCGCGCAAATGTCCCGCACGTGTTCTCGCACTCTTATTCTGAGCTCCCTGGACGTAAGTCCTACATAGATTTTGGAACATCCGCATGTCGCATAATATATAACATTTGTGCTACTGCAGGAGATCCGATGTCTTATATCAAAGATTTTTTTACCATCGGAGCTACAGAAGGTGGAGCAGCGCAGGACATTTGCACAGGCAAGACAGCGACCACATGATATAGATCCAGGTGTTGGCCCTTTGGAGCCAAAGGGGTGCTTCATAGTAGGCACATAGTGACTACTAATGAGAAGGTCTTTCAGGTTCTTAGACCTTCTTGCGGTCATAAGAGGGTAACTACCCAGGGATGCTCCCAGGGAGGGCTCAGTGCTCAAAATAGACCAATGTTTAGAAAGGATCTGCCGCATGTCCTCCCATTCATGATTGAATGTTGATATGAACCGGATAGGTCCATTATAGGTAGTATCTGTCCGGGCTCTAGTACTTTTTAGGAGATCGCCGCGTGGAGTAGCCCGTGCCCTGCGATATCCCTGTTTGATGCACCGGTTCGAATAACCACGTGCTACAAATCTAGATTTAAGGTCAGAGGCCTGTGCCTCGAATTTTGCATCTGACGAACAGATCCGCCTCATCCGGAGGAACTGTCCGACCGGGACGGCCCTAATGGTGGAAGAAATGTGTGCAGAAGACGCATGAATCAAGGAATTCACGGATGTCGGTTTACGATATACATCAGTCTGGATGGACCTATTTACATCCACTTCAAAACTGATATCTAAAAAGTTCACCTTTTTGACATCATAGTTATAGGTCAGAGAAATGTTAAAAGAATTCCGATTCAGTGTCTCCATAAATTCCCCGAGCTGCTGCACTGTCCCGTCCCAAAGGAAAAAGACATCATCTATATATCTATGCCAGCACAGCACATGGGAGGCGGCCCGTGGGCCCTCGTCACCAAAAATAAATCTCTCCCAAGACCCCAGGAAGAGATTTGCGTACGAGGGCGCACAGGCCGCGCCCATGGCTGTGCCGCGCTTCTGTAGATAGTATTGATCCTTGTAGACAAAAAAATTATGGGTAAGGACATAGTGCAGCAGCTCGAGGATAAGGTCACACAAAGGGCCGTCACGGTCGGAGGCCCCCAGGAAGAGGCGGACCGCGTCGATGCCATGTTGATGGTCTATGCAGGTATACAGGCTCTCCACGTCGGCGGTCACCAGCAAAGTATCATGGTCCACAAAAATGCCGTCAACCCTAGCCAGGGCGTCCGTTGTGTCACGCACATAAGATGGTAATGTTTCAACTAAAGGTTTAAGATAAAACCTCTTAAACCTTTAGTTGAAACATTACCATCTTATGTGCGTGACACAACGGACGCCCTGGCTAGGGTTGACGGCATTTTTGTGGACCATGATACTTTGCTGGTGACCGCCGACGTGGAGAGCCTGTATACCTGCATAGACCATCAACATGGCATCGACGCGGTCCGCCTCTTCCTGGGGGCCTCCGACCGTGACGGCCCTTTGTGTGACCTTATCCTCGAGCTGCTGCACTATGTCCTTACCCATAATTTTTTTGTCTACAAGGATCAATACTATCTACAGAAGCGCGGCACAGCCATGGGCGCGGCCTGTGCGCCCTCGTACGCAAATCTCTTCCTGGGGTCTTGGGAGAGATTTATTTTTGGTGACGAGGGCCCACGGGCCGCCTCCCATGTGCTGTGCTGGCATAGATATATAGATGATGTCTTTTTCCTTTGGGACGGGACAGTGCAGCAGCTCGGGGAATTTATGGAGACACTGAATCGGAATTCTTTTAACATTTCTCTGACCTATAACTATGATGTCAAAAAGGTGAACTTTTTAGATGTCAGTTTTGAAGTGGATGTAAATAGGTCCATCCAGACTGATGTATATCGTAAACTGACATCCGTGAATTCCTTGATTCATGCGTCTTCTGCACACATTTCTTCCACCATTAGGGCCGTCCCGGTCGGACAGTTCCTCCGGATGAGGCGGATCTGTTCGTCAGATGCAAAATTCGAGGCACAGGCCTCTGACCTTAAATCTAGATTTGTAGCACGTGGTTATTCGAACCGGTGCATCAAACAGGGATATCGCAGGGCACGGGCTACTCCACGCGGCGATCTCCTAAAAAGTACTAGAGCCCGGACAGATACTACCTATAATGGACCTATCCGGTTCATATCAACATTCAATCATGAATGGGAGGACATGCGGCAGATCCTTTCTAAACATTGGTCTATTTTGAGCACTGAGCCCTCCCTGGGAGCATCCCTGGGTAGTTACCCTCTTATGACCGCAAGAAGGTCTAAGAACCTGAAAGACCTTCTCATTAGTAGTCACTATGTGCCTACTATGAAGCACCCCTTTGGCTCCAAAGGGCCAACACCTGGATCTATATCATGTGGTCGCTGTCTTGCCTGTGCAAATGTCCTGCGCTGCTCCACCTTCTGTAGCTCCGATGGTAAAAAAATCTTTGATATAAGACATCGGATCTCCTGCAGTAGCACAAATGTTATATATTATGCGACATGCGGATGTTCCAAAATCTATGTAGGACTTACGTCCAGGGAGCTCAGAATAAGAGTGCGAGAACACGTGCGGGACATTTGCGCGGCCAAGACGGCGACCGATGTGACCCTCCTCAAAACCATCCCCCGTCACTATCGACAGTATCACAATTGCGATCCAGCATCATTTAAGGTGAGGGGGATAGATCTAATTCACCTTGGTATAAGAGGGGGGAATTATAAGAAAATATTGGCGCAGGTCGAGGCCAAATGGATTACCATACTAGATACCCTGACCCCGAAGGGTCTGAATGAATCCGTGTCCTTTTCCTCATTCTTGGGGTCCTGAGGAATCTATACTTGTATATATTTGTCCTTTTCATCTTTTAATTATTTTTATTTTTACCTTTTAGTATATTTCCTACCGGTCACCCACTCTTTATACCTGGGGTGGTGTCATTTTTTGTTTTTAACTGGTTATTTGTTATTGTATGTTTAACATTTGCATTTGTGTACCTTACAGTAGGACCTGTCTGTGGATACCTTTGGGATCTTACTCTTTACATCTGAGCTGGACTTGCCATTTAGATTTATACCTCTTCTACTATTCAAGTACCCCGCCTTGGAGAACACTGCTGATGATTAGCAGAGACAGAATTTGTCCCCGATTTTTGGGGAATTGGAAATTAACTTTTGCACCAGCTAACTATCCGTGCCTGACTATTATATTTATACTTATGTCTCTTATGACTGGGTTCTTGTGGTTTTTATAGTTTGTACTTGCAGCACTTCCGGCTTGATTTACTATTTTTTCCTTACCCATTGGTGATATAGTGGCTGTGCGCATGCGTGCCGTGACCC
This sequence comes from Ranitomeya variabilis, assembly GCF_051348905.1. Lineage (NCBI taxonomy): Eukaryota > Metazoa > Chordata > Amphibia > Anura > Dendrobatidae > Ranitomeya > Ranitomeya variabilis. Next base: position 6,652,368 of record NC_135239.1, read on the forward strand.
GGGATGCCTGCTATGCATCGGCGCGTCTCTTTGCCCTGCTCGCACGCCTGGGGATTTCCCTCCCCGCGCGTGCGCAGTAACGCATGACGCTCCGGTGCATCTCTAGGACCTGTGGTTCGCGGTGCGCATGCGCCGCTTTTAAACCACTGTGATTCGTCCAAACTGGACATGTGACGTACTCTTTGACCTTAAAAGGTCCTTCTGGTAAGGGAATGCACACTCCCTTGATAAAGCGGTCGATAAGTGACGCGAAACGCGCGTCGGGGGGCTTCTATCTTCACACCTGCCCCAGGACCCTCTAACCCTTGTCTGCGGTAAGTGACTGCCAACTCCCTATGAAGCAAATATCTCCCCACTGTGGTGCTGGATACGGTTTTTGTTTGGCAGGACACCTACTGTCTTGCGCCTTCATACTATGCATATGCACTTTATATATACAAATTGGTCAGCACTGAGTCACTGCCAATTCCCTATAAACTAATTATTTTCCCACTGTGGCGTTAGGTAGGTTTTCAGTTGGCAGGATACTCATTTTTTATGCCCTTATATTATGCATATGCACTTTATATATGGACTGATAGGCTTCAAGTGACTTGGGTTGTTGGGGGGTTCTCTGGCTACTTTTATGTATTATCCTTGCACATGTACCATTGTACTTTATTTATGTTCATGTTCAGTCTATGTTATGTGTACCTTTAATAAAATTTGAACTTTTTTCTACTTTATTCATACCTAGTATAACTCCTTTTTCTCCAGTTATAATATGTTGCTCTGAGTAGGTATATCTCTTTTTGGTATATGGGCTAATTATAGCCCTTGCTTCTGACTTAAATATGTCAGAGAGGTTTTTGTGGCTACTAAGCATTACAGAATGCATTACAGAATGCTGGAGATAAGCCCCTGATGCCGGTGGGCTTAGCTCACCTTCGATTTTGGGGGTGACAGGTTCCCTTTAAGGTTGAAGGAAGACTTTAAGTCCATCTGGTTCACCCCACAGCCTAACCTAACATTCCCTAACATGTTGATCCGGAGGAAGGCAAAAAACCCATGTGGCAAAGAGTAAGCTCCACATTGGGGAAAAAAAATCCTTCCCGACCCCACATACGGCAATCAGACTAGTTCCCTGGATCAACACCCTAACAAGGAATCTAGTATAACATTATACTTTTCCAGAAAGGCATCCAGTCCCCTCTTAAATTTAAGTAATGAATCACTCATTACAACATCATACGGCAGAGAGTTCCATAGTCTCACTGCTCTTACAGTAAAGAACCCGCGTCTGTTATTATGCTTAAACCTTCTTTCCTCCAGACGTAGAGGATGCCCCCTTGTCCCTGTCTCAGGTCTATGATTAAAAAGATCATCAGAAAGGTCTTTGTACTGTCCCCTCATATACTTATACATTAACATAAGATCACCCCTTAGTCTTCGTTTTTCCAAGTGTAATAACCTATCTTGGTATTGCAGACCCCCCCGTCCTCTAATAACCTGGGTCGCTCTTCTCTGCACCCGCTCCAGTTCAGCTATGTCTTTCTTATACACCGGAGACCAGAACTGTGCACAGTATTCTAAGTGTGGTCGAACTAGTGACTTGTATAGAGGTAAAATTATGTTCTCCTCATGAGCCTCTATGCCTCTTTTAATGCATCCCATTATTTTATTTGCCTTTGTAGCAGCTGCCTGACACTGGCCACTGAATATGAGTTTGTCATCCACCCATACACCCAGGTCTTTTTCATTGACGGTTTTGCCCAGAGTTTTAGAATTAAGCACATAGTTATACATCTTATTACTTCTACCCAAGTGCATGACCTTACATTTATCCCCATTAAAGCTCATTTGCCATTTATCAGCCCAAGCTTCTAGTTTACATAAATCATCCTGTAATATAAAATTGTCCTCCCCTGTATTGATTACCCTGCAGAGTTTAGTGTCATCTGCAAATATTGAAATTCTACTCTGAATGCCCCCTACAAGATCACTAATAAATATGTTAAAAAGAAGAGGGCCCAATACTGACCCCGGTGGTACCCCACTGCTAACCGCGACCCAGTCCGAGTGTGCTCCATTAATAACCACCCTTTGTTTCCTATCCCTGAGCCAGCTCTCAACCCACTTACACATATTTTCCCCTATCCCCATTATTCTCATTTTATGTATCAAACGGTGATACAGACTGTACACAGCGGTGGATCTGGCTCCTCACAGTCCGCTGTATACTTGTCCCATCCCTACAGTTCACCCGTGATACGTTTGCACCATTTCTTTGGTATAAGACGGTGTTACAGACTGTACAGAGCGGTGGATCTGGCTCCTCACAGTCCGCTGTATACTTGTCCCATCCCTACAGTTCACCCGTGATACGTTTGCACCATTTCTTTGGTATAAGACGGTGTTACGGACTGTACACAGCGGTGGATCTGGCTCCTCACAGTCCGCTGTATACTTGTCCCGTCCCTACAGTTCACCCGTGATACGTTTGCACCATTTCTTTGGTATAAGACGGTGTTACGGACTGTACACAGCGGTGGATCTGGCTCCTCACAGTCCGGTGAATACTGGTCCCGTCCCATGATACGTTTGCGCCATTTCCATGTGCACTGCGGTTTGGGATGTGTTGTGATATTTCTACTACTGTTTGGATTTCTGGGGGGAAGAAGCTTTTTTAATTTCTCAATATGGCAACTGCAGAAAAGGTGTCTGGAAAATATTTCTTTGCAATAGATTGCGAGTTTTGAGCTTTACCAATCACTGTGATCCCTCGCTGCCGCTCTGTGAGTTGCTCCCTGCGGCCCTGCAAGGGTTAACACTTAACATGGGGCTTAAATGGGCGAACAGTGGGTAGAAGAGGCGGCTGGAGGGAAGAGACAACTCATCAGCCGCAGTCCCCGGTGCTCAGGCCTGGAATGGATCACAGGAGACTCATTACACAAAACAAATATTATCGCTCACTGAAATGATTTATGGACAAAAATAAAATAAAAAACACACAAGCAATGGCGGCGGCCTCCCCCTCCCGCCTTATTGGAGCGTTATTTATGGCTGAAAGATGCTTAAATGAAAGCCGGCAGCTCCCAGCGCGTTTCACTGCAAACTGTCTACATTTTCAGTTTTATTAGCAACTTAAAAACATCTTTTTTCTGCCGCCTCGCTCCCTCCTTCTCACAACGCACTTTTTTATTTTTTTACGATGGCGCACACAGGGCTGGCTCGGCTTTAAATGCTGTTTGCATGGATCTTTGTAATGGACAAAAAAATGCAACATAAAACGACAGCAGCGAGTGCGGCGGAGCGTTCTCATCAAGCATCTGCTGCCAATAGGCTTTATACGGAGGGAAGCAGATTGATACTAAAGAGCGCCCCCCAAGATCAAAGACCCCAGGAAATGGAAGTCATGGGGTCTCCTTCTCTGGAGCGTTGGTAAAAAACGGTCAGTCTTTTCTTAGTTTCATCTGGTTCTGGTAAAGCTGAGTGAAAAGTCTCATGCACTCGGTGCCCCCAGTCACTCGGCTTTCCCAGACCCCTGAATGGCATCACTTTCTGGTTTGGGAACAACACGTTGATCCAGTCCTTTGGGAAATCTGTGGAAGTTTAGTCCCTGAGCGGTTGACCCATTTCTATGGCCGACCTCGGTGCTGAATCCTTCATGGACATGACTCCATAACGCTGCTCATTTCACCCCTTGCATTGCACAGATGCAGGACATGGCGCCACCTCACTATCTGTGCAGCGCGGCTGCGGTAACATCCCACGGAGCCAAGACACAATGGACTTTCCGTTGCAAATTCACTAGCAGAAAATCTGCTGCAAGAAGAAATCTCACATTCATTCTAGAAAAATAACAGGATCCGTCCATCTATGCAGCAGACATTGTAGAGCTTCATCCTTTCCAGCCGCTTCCCCACATTGAGATCGCTGGGAGGAGATCGCTGGGAGGAGATCGCTGGGGGGAGATCGCTGGGAGGAGTTCGCTGGGGGGAGATCGCTGGGGGGAGATCGCTGGGGGGAGATCGCTGGGGGGAGATCGCTGGGGGGAGATCGCTGGGAGGAGATCGCTGGGAGGAGATCGCTGGGAGGAGATCGCTGGGAGAGATCGCTGGGAGGAGATCGCTGGGGGGAGATCGCTGGGGGGAGATCGCTGGGAGGAGATCGCTGGGGGGAGATCGCTGGGGGGAGATCGCTGGAGGGAGATCGCTGGGAGGAGATCGCTGGGTGGAGATCGCTGGGGGGAGATCGCTGGGAGGAGATCGCTGGGAGGAGATCGCTGTGGGAGATCTGTGGTGACCATTCTATGGGGGATGTAACCGTACGGGCAAAATCCACAGACTTACAGTAGATTTCACCCTGTACATTACAAAGCTGAAATCAGTATAAACTGACGGCCGCACGAGAAATCGAATAAATCTCCCAATTTATGGTGCAGATTTCTTCTGAGATTTGGGGAATATCACCCACAATGGCAGTCCTGCAGTACGCAGCCGATTTCTGTCCATAGTTGATTCATATGAACAAGCCATAGGATTCATCCACTCAGGACCGATCTGCTGTGTGATTTTTTGTGCCAAATGGTGGAAATCCGCAGCATAAACTGGACTGTTGAGATTTCACACCGCAGGTGAATTTTCCGTGCAGATTTTTCCACATTGTGTGCTGGTCCTGTAATGGCAGCCATAATATCATCCAGCTTCCCCCGATGCTACAAAAGACTTTTCTTCATGTTTTGTTTCATGGCTAAATTCCCACAGTGAGGATGTTTGATTCTGCAGGGTTTCCGCACCATTTGGCTACATTAGGTCACTTGCGCTTTGGTTTTTGTCTCCTTTTGTTACGTTTTACATTAAGCTGCTTAGTTTTGGATACTTTTTGTTACTTTGCTTTGATAAAACTTTATTGATACAGTCATGTGCGGATTACATGGTAATAGTGCTTTTCTGCTACGTGAATGCAATAAAACACCAATGCATTTTTTATCTGCAGATTTTCTCATCTCATCCACATCTATGGGGAAAATCAGCGGATAAAAATTATATTTACGGCAAAAGAAATTGATGTTACAGATTTCACACTCACTCCGGAGTTCAGTGTACAATGCGTAAAAAAAAGCCCAGGGCGAGATCTCTCTAAATCCCTGTTGTGGAACTGTGAAAACGCGCAGCTTCAAAGACTCACTGTGGGAACTGAGGCCGACACAAGTGGCCCCTCGGTGTGAGCGCGGCTCCTACATTCGCTCATTCGGGACCTCCAAGTGAACCAGTGTGGCCCCTCCATCAGTCCCCACTCTGTTATGTCTGATTTGCGTTTCTATGGAGCCTCCAACTATGCAATGGGTTAATTCAGCAGAACACCTGCAGCGCTGCAGACACCGGACCATGGAGGAGGCTCAGGAGATGAATGGGGGCGCTGAGATCTGCTGGTGGTTGTATTCTAGCAGGACCCCGCTATTCTATTGTCACGCTGGCATCTCCATAAATAAAAGGCGCACCGTCCCCCCTGCCGAAGACCACAGGAGGTTAACAGCTGTACATGGCATGACAAAGTGAGGCCCATTCATAGGAGCAAAAGAGAGAGCGTCCAAACTACAGGGGGGTAACAAGGCCGAGCAGAGGGGGCAAAGATGTAAGAGATCTCACAATTAATGGCACAAAGTCAATGGAGAGCGAGAGACGTCCCAGCCTCTCCGCGGTGGAGTCCAGCGGGGGAGCGGTCTGGTGCTGGCAGATAATGAGTTAATTCCGGAATGGAAAACTGCAATTATTAATAAATAAATAATGAGATCAGATCCCAAAAGAATCAACAAGACGGAAATGGATCACCTGGATTCTGCAGAAATCATTAATAACCAGCCGTCCGCCCTCCAATCCCAGATGATCCACTGCTGACAACCGGCAGCGAGTTCAGCTGTTTGTTAGGGGATTGTCGGTTGTCAGTTTTGTAACATTAACCATTTAATAATCAGAGAATTTTGTTTTCTTTTCATTTTTCCACTTTAGTTGTTCCTCACCTACATCCAAGAGCGTCGACGCAGACATATGAGGCCTGGTTTCCAGGATGGGTTTTATTGGCTCCATTCCTTTTTCCATACAATGTAGTGAAAAAAGTGGGATAAATGCAAATCTGCCATTAGTGTTTTATTAATTAGTGACCTGATTAGGTTATTCCCGGGAGCCTGCAATCGTCTGCAGAATATAGGAAACATCATGGTCTCCTCCTCAGTGGCCAGCGGTCACGATGTGGGGGGCCTGCTCCATGTAAACGCCTCTCAGAGATTGGCAGCAGCGGTCGGAGCGCGGCTTTAGCTGCGGCTGTCAGACACATATGGCGACTATGTGACGTAGCCTCCTCATAGCCTCCGCTCCCGAGCCCCCCACACCTGTGGACCCCTGCACAGGACTTTCATGCATGTCCTAATGCGGAAAGGGGTTAGAAGAAGGAAAACCCTTTTGTGTTCTCTTTTTAGGCCGCACTTTCGGCTTTTTAATTAAAACACGGCACCAAAATGTAAATTGTTGACTAAAGGGTGGGAGCCCCTGTGTGGGGGGAGTATGGAGTAGTGTATTCATTACGACGGCACTGTACTCCCGGGGTTAATGGAGGGGTGGGCAGGGGTAAGAGGTGCCCACTCCTTGCTCGGTGGCGCCTCTCCAGAAATACTACTCTAGAAGGAGACTGGAGTAACATTTCTGCCGTAATTTACACCTCTGAAGTGGCGTCACCTATAATGAGCTCGGCAGGCACCGCCATATCCCATCCTGCCCAGAAGTGGCCGGAACAAGCGTGAAAACGCCAAAAGCCTTTTCACAGTGTTCTATGCCCTGGTGTAAACCCTCCAGGGATTCCAACACTTTTTCTTTCAGTGTCTCTGCTTGCTTTCAGGAAATGGCCACTATCACTGCTTACCTGTAGGCCATGAACACACCGGACGTAAAGGCGTTTTTCGGCCTCTGAAAACTCCTGTCCCAGTTGTAGTTCTGATAAGACGCTGAGCCTCCGCGGCCGCTGTCTGTAATTGCCGGCATCACTGACGTCACAGCACGGCAGCCAGTGACTGCGCAGCAAAGACTCGGTGGTGGACCCAGGGAGTGTGAGTAGGGCATATATATTTGCCACATCTGGCTCCATGTTGGCAGAATAAGCACCAAGTTTACCGGATTTTCTTGTGGCGTTCGCTGCAGAGATGCCGCAGATTTACCAGACTTCACAAGTGGTAACTGTGCAGGGAACCCCCCATATGTATTGTCAGACTGCAGGTTTCCTAGGGCGAGTGGCTGGGGGTTCAAATCTCACCACGCTGTGGGATTCTCGGCTCGGACAACTTGCTGCGGTTCTGTCCCGTGTCTGTTCTATGTCAGTGAAGTCGTCGGCTTCTGGGTGAAGCAAGCATGTTCCCACTCACTGACGGCCGGAGAATAAGGTAAGAAAGGTCATGTTTGCAAGGTGGGCTTTTCAGTTGACGCAGTGATGCCTGACGGGGGTCACATGAGGACGTCGTTAGTAAAAAAAAAAGGTAAGAAATTACTGCATCCAAAAGATGACTCAAAACAGAAATGTTCATGAAAGGTTCTTGGCGTTCTCTGCAGACATCTCGGACATTCCCAGAACTTGGTTCTGGTGAGAGGAGTAGATGTCAGTGAGGAGGCGGTTATGGAGGATCTCCCCTATCCGTCCTGTCTGTGGACCCTCTTTATGGTGGCACGAGAACAGTAGGGACCTGACACTTGCTCCTCATACGTCCCCGTAGCTTCCACCGCAGACAGGGCTGCTCTGTGCTCCTCCAGGCTCCACAACAATAAGCACAAGCTGCCATCGGTGGTCCAGATTCCAAGCTGTTGTTTTGTGGGTCATTTTGTGTTGAAAATAGAAGAAATTGCTAGAATACCCGACGCAGGGAAAATGTCCGGATGCCAAGGGCTGCGGAGTGAAGGCTCATAAAGAGGATAAAAGCCTCCATGGATGGCGGGACAGTGAATGACGTGAACCTGCAGCTGAGCATTGACGCCGCGCCGCCGTCTACGCCATTCTTGGTTCTTGGAGCAGATGTAAGAAGGGCCGGAGATGAGCAGACAGCCGAGGGCGCATGTTCCTGCACCCATCCTAAAATGTATGAGCCGCCATACAAGGCTCCCATACGTGTAGTGCATTCCTAGGAGCGGCCTCCACGGCCCGCACACGTGGCGCTAGCTGGAAATGGGCGGTTCACCTTTGTGTTCTGCCTGAATGTAGTTGAGGTTAAAACATCATTTATTTTTGCAATCAGGTTTTCTTAGCTGCTTCTTCAGGCCCTCAAGTTTCTGCACTTTCCATTTTGATGTGGTGTTTGGTCGTAAATCAGCCGAAAGAGGCTCACAAAAAGACAAAAGAGTTACCTGCTCTCCTGAAAGAACAAGCTCACCCATGGATTCTCAGTTAGCTCACTCTGCAGCCAGCAATAGACAGCGCAGGCGCAAAGAGTGCGGCGTTTTTAATAGAACCCAATTGCAAAAATTGCTTTTAGCCCAAAATGCATGCATTTAAAAAAATAGTCCCTAAGGGTGGATGACCCCTCACATGTGACTGCACTTCAGGAGAACAATAACCCCTACTGGATCATTTCTACTCAGGACTGGGACAAGGCTGAGTGACCGTCCCCGCGGGAGTCTTCGTGGCCGCCATTCTCACAACTTTGGGAAACATTTTGTCACAATCTGATGTGATTGGTTTTGACACAGAAAACTTTCCCAATAAGTCATTTCCCCTGGCGCTGGATAACCTGAGAGGTTTTGGCTAATATTCCGGCATTCAGGACACAAGCGCTGCCCTGAGTCCTCCGCCTGATTCGATTTGGAGACCTCTATTTACAGACGTCTGGCTATACAGGAGCAGTTATTGGATTTTCCATGAAATGTTGCTCCCTTAATTCTGTAAAGCTTGGTTGGCTCAGATCTCCAGGGGTCCGGACTGCAGGATCAGGTTGCTGAAAGATGCATCCACTCTCGTTTTTTCTCTCTCTCCCTCTTCCATCCTCGATCCTCCCCCTGAATGAACCATCAGACCCATTGTTTCCTGCTGCTGGGACCTCTGGTCCCTCACCAAGCATCTTCTCCAGTCATGAAGCACAAGTCTCCCCGACCTCTGTCAGATCCTGAATGATGAATGGAAGAAGTGATATCACAGTGTCCGCTTCATACGAGGCGTAATCTGTATGTGGACCCCCATGTGATGTCACCGCTGCCCCTTTATCTGACACTTCGGCCTCTGTATGTGGACCCCCATGTGATGTCACCGCTGCTGCCCCTATATCTCACACTTCGGCCTCTGTATGTGGACCCCCCATGTGATGTCACTGCTGCTGCCCCTTTATCTGACACTTCGGCCTCTGTATGTGGACCCCCATGTGATGTCACTGCTTCCCCTTTATCTGACACTTCGGCCTCTGTATGTGGACCCCCATGTGATGTCACTGCTGCCCCTTTATCTCACACTTCGGCCTCTGTATGTGGACCCCCATGTGATGTCACTGCTTCCCCTTTATCTGACACTTCGGCCTCTGTATGTGGACCCCCATGTGATGTCACTGCTGCCCCTTTATCTGAAACTTCGGCCTCTGTATGTGGACCCCCATGTGATGTCACCGCTGCCCCTATATCTGACACTTCGGCCTCTGTATGTGGACCCCCATGTGATGTCACCGCTGCTGCCCCTTTATCTCACACTTCGGCCTCTGTATGTGGACCCCCATGTGATGTCACTGCTGTCCCTTTATCTCACACTTCGGCCTCTGTATGTGGACCCCCATGTGATGTCACTGCTGCCCCTTTATCTCACACTTCGGCCTCTGTATGTGGACCCCCATGTGATGTCACTGCTGCTGCCCCTTTATCTCACACTTTGGCCTCTGTATGTGGACCCCCATGTGATGTTACCGCTGCTGCCCCTATATCTCACACTTCGGCCTCTGTATGTGGACCCCCATGTGATGTCACCACTGCTGCCCCTTTATCTCACACTTCAGCCTCTGTATGTGGACCCCCATGTGATGTCACTGCTGCCCCTTTATCTCACACTTCGGCCTCTGTATGTGGACCCCCATGATGCCGAGACCCAGTAAATGGACGTAGTTTGCTGGCCGTCATTTCCATCCCGGCACCTGGGCTCAGGGAACCTTGTGACGGGCGGCCCAGGTTTGCGCTCTGTCAATGCTCCGTGTACTGTGCAGAAGACGGGCCGCACTTTCCGTGGCGCTGGCCGCTGTTATCATCCTGTGCTGCTGTTACGTGGGACATAGACATTTATTGCTCAGGAATGGACGCGTCGTTCTCTTCCGTGTGGTCCTAGGTCATTACTCTTCTTTCAACCTCAAACTTTCCAAAGATTGTTGGAAAAGAGAAGTTAAAAAATAAATATTGCGATAATCAAAAGGGCTGGAAGCAGCAGGGAGCGGGAGGTAAAATAAATGCCGTCTTGTTGGGGTGACATATGTTTCACATGTTGAGTAAACAAGCGGCGTGAGGTATCGCACCCCCCGACGGTGAAGGTTGGGGTCACACCCCTCCCATTGGGTTCAAGGAGAAGCCAAACCACCCCAGGAAGAGGTGCTGCTCGTCCTCATGGGGGGATGCTGCAAGGATTCCTCCAATACCGGAATGGACGTCCACCGGGATCTGCTGCTCCGCAATTGTGTGCTGCCCGGAGATTTATGTGTTCCAGCATTGTACCCACAATCTGCAGCTTCTCCCCGACACCCCACAGTCTGATTACTCAGCTGCTTTACAAAATACTTCAAAGCTCTAAGATGCAAAACGTCACCCACTGTGAGGACTCTGCATCCTGCATCACCTGTGTCACCGCCTGTGTGTGGTCCGGACAACCGGGGGGAGCGTGGTGCATGAGCAACCTGACAGCGAGGGCCCTGTGATCCGGCCAGGGTTTATACACAAACATTATACTCCAGAGCTGCACTCACTAGTCTGCTGGTGCAGTCACTGTGTACATACATTACATTACTGATCCTGAGTTACATCCTGTATTATACCCCAGAGCTGCACTCACTATTCTGCTGGTGCAGTCACTGTGTACATACATTACTGATCCTGAGTTACCTCCTGTATTATACTCCAGAGCTGCACTCACTATTCTGCTGGTGCAGTCACTGTGTACATACATTACATTACTGATCCTGAGTTACCTCCTGTATTATACCCCAGAGCTGCACTCACTATTCTGCTGGTGCAGTCACTGTGTACATACATTACTGATCCTGAGTTATATCCTGTATTATACTCCAGAGCTGCACTCACTATTCTGCTGGTGCAGTCACTGTGTACATACATTATATTACTGATCCTGAGTTACCTCCTGTATTATACCCCAGAGCTGCACTCACTATTCTGCTGGTGCAGTCACTGTGTACATACATTATATTACTGATCCTGAGTTACCTCCTGTATTATACCCCAGAGCTGCACTCACTATTCTGCTGGTGCAGTCACTGTGTACATACATTATATTACTGATCCTGAGTTACATCCTGTATTATACCCCAGAGCTGCACTCCCTATTCTGCTGGTGCAGTCACTGTGTACATACATTACATTACTGATCCTGAGTTACATCCTGTATTATACTCCAGAGCTGCACTCACTATTCTGCTGGTGCAGTCACTGTGTACATACATTACATTACTGATCCTGAGTTACATCCTGTATTATACGCCAGAGCTGCACTCACTATTCTGCTGCTGCAGTCACTGTGTACATACATTACATTACTGATCCTGAGTTACATCCTGTATTATTCCCCAGAGCTGCACTCACTATTCTGCTGGTGCAGTCACTGTGTACATACATTACGTTACTGATCCTGAGTTACCTCCTGTATTATACTCCAGAGCTGCACTCACTATTCTGCTGGTGCAGTCACTGTGTACATACATTACATTACTGATCCTGAGTTACATACTGTATTATACTCCAGAGCTGCACTCACTATTCTGCTGGTGCAGTCACTGTGTACATACACTACATTACTGATCCTGAGTTACATCCTGTATTATACTCCAGAGCTGCACTCACTATTCTGCTGGTGCAGTCACTGTGTACATACATTACATTACTGATCCTGAGTTATATCCTGTATTATACTCCAGAGCTGCACTCACTATTCTGCTGGTGCAGTCACTGTGTACATACATTACATTACTGATCCTGAGTTATATCCTGTATTATACTCCAGAGCTGCACTCACTATTCTGCTGGTGCAGTCACTGTGTACATACATTACTGATCCTGAGTTATATCCTGTATTATACTCCAGAGCTGCACTCACTATTCTGCTGGTGCAGTCACTGTGTACATACATTATATTACTGATCCTGAGTTACCTCCTGTATTATACCCCAGAGCTGCACTCACTATTCTGCTGGTGCAGTCACTGTGTACATACATTATATTACTGATCCTGAGTTACCTCCTGTATTATACCCCAGAGCTGCACTCACTATTCTGCTGGTGCAGTCACTGTGTACATACATTATATTACTGATCCTGAGTTACATCCTGTATTATACCCCAGAGCTGCACTCCCTATTCTGCTGGTGCAGTCACTGTGTACATACATTACATTACTGATCCTGAGTTACATCCTGTATTATACTCCAGAGCTGCACTCACTATTCTGCTGGTGCAGTCACTGTGTACATACATTACATTACTGATCCTGAGTTACATCCTGTATTATACGCCAGAGCTGCACTCACTATTCTGCTGGTGCAGTCACTGTGTACATACATTACATTACTGATCCTGAGTTACATCCTGTATTATTCCCCAGAGCTGCACTCACTATTCTGCTGGTGCAGTCACTGTGTACATACATTACGTTACTGATCCTGAGTTACCTCCTGTATTATACTCCAGAGCTGCACTCACTATTCTGCTGGTGCAGTCACTGTGTACATACATTACATTACTGATCCTGAGTTACATACTGTATTATACTCCAGAGCTGCACTCACTATTCTGCTGGTGCAGTCACTGTGTACATACACTACATTACTGATCCTGAGTTACATCCTGTATTATACTCCAGAGCTGCACTCACTATTCTGCTGGTGCAGTCACTGTGTACATACATTACATTACTGATCCTGAGTTATATCCTGTATTATACTCCAGAGCTGCACTCACTATTCTGCTGGTGCAGTCACTGTGTATATACATTACATTACTGATCCTGAGTTACCTCCTGTATTATACTCCAGAGCTGCACTCACTATTCTGCTGGTGCAGTCACTGTGTACATACATTACATTACTGATCCTGAGTTACCTCCTGTATTATACTCCAGAGCTGTACTCACTATTCTGCTGGTGCAGTCACTGTGTACATACATTACTGATCCTGAGTTACATCCTGTATTATACCCCAGAGCTGCACTGACTATTCTGCTGGTGCAGTCACTGTGTACATACATTACATTACTGATCCTGAGTTACATCCTGTATTATACCCCAGAGCTGCACTCACTATTCTGCTGGTGCAGTCACTGTGTACATACATTACATTACTGATCCTGAGTTACATCCTGTATTATACACCAGAGCTGCACTCACTATTCTGCTGGTGCAGTCACTGTGTACATACATTACTGATCCTGAGTTACATCCTGTATTATCCTCCAGAGCTGCACTCACTATTCTGCTGGTGCAGTCACAGTGTACATACATTACATTACTGAGCCTGTACTGACCATTATGAGATATAGTGCCATGTAAAAGTCTGTGCACCCCTGGTGAAAATTACTGTTATTGTGAACAGTTAAGCAAGCAGAAGATGAAATGATCTAAAAGGCCTAAAGTTACAGATGACACATTTCCTTTGTATTTTAGGCAAATATATATACATATATGTATTTTCATCCTTTACATTTTAAAAACTCCAAAAAGGAAAACGGGCTGATGCAAACGTTTGTGCACCTCGCATGGTTAGTACATAGTAGCGCCCACTTATGAAAGTATCACAGCTTGCAAACACTGTTTGTAGCCAGACAAGAATCTTTCATTTCTTGTCTGAGGGATTTTCATCCATTCTTCCCGTTCTGTGAGATTCCTGGATCGCCTTCTATCCTCTGCTATTTTGAGGTCTCACCACAGATTTTCAATGATGCTCAGATCAGGGGACTGTGAGGGCCATTGTAAAACCTTCAGCTTGCGCCTTCTGAGGTCGTCTATTGTGGATTCTTAATTACATTTCAAACTGAGGAAAGGGCAGCTTGAAAACGCTTTGCCATCTTCTTATAGTCTTCTCCTGCTTTGCAGGCCTCCTCCTTTTTCCTTTTCAGAATGCTCGGCAGCTGCTTAGAAGAACCCATGGCTGCTGGTTTTTGGCACAAGGTTAGAGGAGGCTGGGTTTTTATAAAGCTGGAAGTTTGCATCACCTGACTTTTCCTAACGATGATGGTGAATAAGCCATAACCCTAACAGGCTAATTAACCCCTTTCTGACCTCGGACGGGATAGTACGAGATTGGATCCCCTGCTTTGATGCAAGCTCCAGCGGTGAGCCTGCATCAAAGCCGGGACATGTCAGCTGTTTTGAACAGCTGACATGTGCCCACAATAGCGGCGGGTGAAATCGCGATCCACGCGCCGCTATTAACTAGTTAAATGCCGCTGTCCAACGCTGACAGTGGAATTTAACTAGCGCTTCCGGCCATCGGGCTGGAAATGAGCGCATCGCTGACCCCCGTCACGTGATTGGGGGTCAGTGATGCGTCGGCATGACAACCAGAGGTCTATTGAAGACCTCTATGGTTGTTGATGCCTGATTGCTATGAGCGCCACCCTGTGGTCAGCGCTCATATCAATGCAGTAAATCTACTACATAGGAGCGATCTATGCATTGCTACTATGTAGCAGAGCCGATCGAGTGGTGCCAGCTTCTAGCCTCCCATGGAGACTATTGAAACATGCCAAAAGTAAAAAGAAATGTTTTAAGAAATATGAAAAAATAAAAATATTTAAAAGTTTAAATCACCCCCCCTTTCGCCCCATTCAAAATAAAAAAAATCAAACCTACACATATTTGGTATCGCCAAGTTCAGAATTGCCCAATCTATCAATAATAAAAAAAAGGATTAACCTGATCGCTAAATGGCGTAGCGAGAAAAAAAAAATTCAAATGCCAGAATTACGTTCTTTTGGTCGCAATTTCACCGCACTTGGAATTTTTTTCCCCGTTTTCTAGTACATGACATGGTAAAACCAATGGTGTTGTTAAAAATTACAACTCGTCCTGCAAAAAACAAGCCCTCACATGGCCATATTGATGGAAAAATAAAAAAGTTATGGCTCTGGGAGGGAGGGAGCGAAAAACGAAAACACAAAACTGAAAAAAGCTGGGGTCATGAAGGGGTTAAGGGCTGAAACCTTGGTCAAAGTTATTTGAGCAAACAAACCTCCAAGGGTGCCCAAACTTTTGCATTGGCCCATTTTCCTTTTTATAATTTTTAAAATGTAAGAAATTACAATATATATATTTTGCATTGCCTAAAATACAAGGGAAACGTGTGATCTGTAACTTTAGGCCTTTTAGATCATTTCATCTTCAACTTGCTGAACTGTTCACAATAACAGCAGGGGTGCACAGACTTTTTGACCAGGGGTGCACAGACTTTTACCTGCCACTTTAAAGTAATTTGTATGACAGACTGACTTTTCTCTATGTAAATTGTACATAGACGTTGTTTTCGCGGTGGATAAGGTAAGTGGAATATTCATGCAGAATTTTGATGTCTTCCATTACTGGCGGTGAGGTTGGACGATGCTGTGATTAAAGCCCTGGCTAATAACGTTGTGCATATCATTTGCTTCATCCTCTCGCTTCCTCTTCTCCATAATCGACGTATTACCCATTTTATTGCAATCAACCTTTGCCTGAGGCCGCGCTCGCCCCCTCCGATCCCTCACCAGGACATGAAAATGTCAAATGTCCAAACACGCTGATACTTGACCTTTCATGAAGATGGATGGATGTTTTGAATGTGTTAAGTCTTAGATGGACATATGGATAGGAAGAGGGAGGACAATGGATGATGATGAGCGTGCATTTGTAGCCGGCTGGTGCCGGGAAGGTGTGAGTGAGCAGTAAGGTGATACTGCGCCCCGGCCTCTGCTCACACATCTTCCCCTCCGCTGGTTTGTTTAACCTCAATGACATTCACCCAGAACCATCACACGTACTGTTTTGACTCATTGACAAGTCTCACAATTTGCCGTGAAGGGCTGCTGATGGCTCCCCCTTTAAATTATTGAGTTGGAGTCTTGAGTTACAGCCTGAGCCCTGGGCTTGAAATGCTCACGCGAGGCCTCAGACGCTCTCTGTGTGTGAAATCCATTGATCTGGATATTTAGCAGGCTGACACCATTGTATCCGGGAGCTTTCTTCCCAGAACCGGACCCTGGACCAGGAGGCTGCGAGGAGGGACGTGGGTGTGCGAGTTACACACCGCTCCTCCATCTGCCGGGAATAATGCCCTCTAATGTCTGCGTTTTCTCGTAGGGTTTCGAGGCTTTGGGACTCGTCAATCGCACTTTGTTTCCACCGTTCAAAAGGAAAAGAGGAGGAAGAAGACTCCGGCGCTCTGCTCCGTGTCACACCGAGTCTGCACAGAAGGTTTCAGGCCGAAGCTTCACTTCTTTGAAGTAATCACAAGCTTAGCAAAACTTTTCCTCCGTCTCCTCTCAGGGAAGAATCTGGTTCTGCTCTGGCCTCATATAGAAGTAATTACAGCAGGAAAGTCCTGGAGTCGTCTGCTCCATTGTTACATTTGTAAAGTATGGCTACACTAAAGGTACCGTCACATTAAGCGACGCTGCAGCGATAGCGACAACGATGCCGATCGCTGCAGCGTCGCTGTTTGATCGCTGGAGAGCTGTCACACAGACCGCTCTCCAGCGACCAACGATGCCGAGGTCCCCGGGTAACCAGGGTAAATATCGGGTTGCTAAGCGCAGGGCCGCGCTTAGTAACCCGATGTTTACCCTGGTTACCAGCGTAAAAGTAAAAAAAAAAAAAACAGTACATACTCACCTGCGCGTCCCCCAGCGTCTGCTTCCTGACACTGACTGAGCTCCGGCCCTAACAGCACAGCGGTGACGTCACCGCTGTGCTTTCACTTTCACTTTAGGGCCGGCGATCAGTCAGAGCAGGAAGCGGACGGCAGGGGACGCGCAGGTGAGTATGTACTGTTTGTTTTTTTTACTTTTACGCTGGTAACCAGGGTAAACATCGGGTTACTAAGCGCGGCCCTGCGCTTAGTAACCCGATGTTTACCCTGGTTACCAGTGTAAAATATCGCTGGTATCGTTGCTTTTGGTGTCAAACACAACGATACACGGCGATCGGACGACCAAATAAAGTTCTGGACTTTATTCAGCGACCAGCGACATCACAGCAGGATCCTGATCGCTGCTGCGTGTCAAACGAAACGATATCGCTAGCGAGGACGCTGCAACGTCACGGATCGCTAGCGATATCGTTTAGTGTGACGGTACCTTTACTCTGACTGTCTGACAACGCTCCTGCACGCTGGGCGCTATGCCGAGACCACCTCGCAGGAGCGCCAGGCACCCGCTGTAAGTTGGGTCTTACTTACACTGATGTGACCACTCTCACGGCTCCGATGGGGGTTGTAACCTGCAGGACGAAGCCTCCTGCCTGCACAGCCAGGTGATGCACGTGATTCCATCGTGGCCACCTGTTCTCCGGCAGGTGCCACGTTTCTTGTAATAATCCTGCATTATTCCAAGCAGTGTGCCCCAATAACCCGCCATATGGTTATGTGCCCAATATGCAGATACACGAGCCCCACTACTATATGGACTTCCGGCACCAGTAAGTGGAAAATCTCTGCCTTCATCCTGGGTCTGAAAAAGACGCCACAGTGTGGGTTTTTGTTGCCATTTACTTCCAGCTGAGTACGGCCGTGACAACTCTCCCCATCGGGAGGAAGAGGACCCTCTGGTTGTTGCAGTCATTGATTGTCTGCTCCATATAGGGGGGTCGCTCTGAGGGTCTGGTGTCTGATTCCTCCATTAGTACCGGATCAATACGCAAAATGAGAAGAGGGAATAAAGCGAGTGGGAAGGGGCAGGAGCGGCCCCTATCAAAACCAAATAGCTACAGACACCAGAACTAATGAAATTATCATCCTGGAAGCCAAAACAAGGCACTTTAACGTTTTACTTTGCCAATTAGTGTGAGGGGAGGCCGGATTGTCCGTGCGCGTTCTTGAAAAGCCATTACAGCTGAAGGAAGTTATTCCAGGCCTGGAGGGTTAATTGGACTAAAGCCACACGTTGTGTGAGGCCCGGGGAGCGTTTGATGGATTCCGGGCAGCTGGGCACGGTCCATGGGGCGAGTGAGAGCCCAGGCAACGCGGCCCCTGCAAAATGTACCCCCACTTCCCAAAATGGGGCCCGTAACTGTGCAAATATGGGTAGCACACCCCGGGGCAAAGCGGTAAAATCACAGCGCAGTACAATGAAGAGGAAATCTCTGCAGCGATGGCGGATGGTGGAGAACTCGGTGCAGCCGGAGAGCGGACACCAAGGATGAGGGCACATGTCCTCTCCAACATACAGTCCCAGGAGCACAGGGCCCATGTGTCACAGCACTAAAGTGCTCCTGTGCTCATTTAACACCACTAATTACTGGACATTTAACACTTTGTTTTCCTTGTTTGGAGGATACAGACAGACCACACAGCTGACCCCTGCCCCCCTGCCGTGACCTTGCGGGGTCAGATAACCCTCCGCCTGCCCTTGTTGGGGATCTGAGCTGAGGACACCTGCAGCGGAGGCTCATCCTATGTGCAGGACCTCTATGGGGTGGGACATCCAGGGGCAAAAGCTGTGGGGTCAATAACATCCTGAGACCCCGGAGACATTGTTTTCAAACTCAGCGGCACTTAAAGACTTAAGAAGCGACTCTCTGCTAATAGGAGTTTGCAAACAGGTTTTCCTTATTGTCCCGGAAGCAGCGGCTTCCTATTTTCACATGACAGGGATTTATCCTAATTCTTCTCCACCTGCAGCAGCGCGGACCCTCTTCCTGCGAGTCCTCGCCCACCCTCATCCACGGGCTATCGGCTGAAGGGATCATACGAAAGTATCAGGAGGGAGGATACAGGAAAGCTTCTCCGAGAAGATCCCAATCTGTGCCCAGAGCTGAACTGGAGAAAGTCTCCTTCCTGCGAATCCCTATGACAACACTGCCCGTACTGCGCTGTCGTCAGGACGTTGTCCCACATGTACTGCCCGCTGGGTGACAATTGGCGCTTCTTGCCTTACGTTACCTACGACAGCTCTTCATGTAGACCATTATCTTGTGCTTACAAAACGGAGGACACCGATAATACAAGTGACGCGGGTTAGACTGTCCCAAACTAAAACTCCTCTTCCAGACGGTCGAGTGCGGCGCCACATTGGTTATTTCTGCCTAACGTAAAAATAACACGTACAAAAAAATGTCAAAAACCCCAAAATGCAGCAAAACAAAACAAAACCTTCGGCTTTCCCCACATCGATTATTTCTGTCTTACATTAATAACTTGCGTCAGATTTCTGGAGGAAGAAGGATCCTGAATGTGAGGCATTGTGTGACCATAAGTCGAGGGTGTCCGCACGTGGACACTGATGTGGACTGATCCGATGTGGACAGATCTGATGTGGTTGGATCTGATGTGGATGGATCCGGAGCTGACGGATCAGATCTGAACAGATCCGATGTGGACTGATCCAATGTGGATGGATCCGAAGCCAGTAGATCCAAAGCTGACGGATCTGATGTGGACGGATCTGATGTGGACGGATCAGATGTGGACGGATCAGATGTGGATGAATCCGATGTGGACGGATCCGATGTGGATGGATTCGATGTGAACGGATCAGATGTGGATGAATCCGATGTGGATGGATCTGATGTGGACGGATCCGATGTGAACAGATCTGATGTGGATGGATCCAATGTCGATGGATTTGATGTGGATGGATCTGATGTGGACGGATCTGATGTGGACAGAGCCGATGTTGATGGATCTGATGTGGACGGATCTGATGTGGATGGATCCGATGTTGATGGATCTGATGTGGACAGATCCGATGTGGATGGATCTGATGTGGACGGAACTGATGTGGGTGCGAATTCCACACTGAAATCTTCATTACAAGGATTCTGAAGCTGATCCACATCAAAGTATTTAAAGCATTTTTTAGGTGAATTTTGGAGCAAATCCACTTCAAATTCCACATAAAAATCCCTCTGTGTAAATGTACCCTAAAAGTGTGTTCACATGGAGTTATTTTACGGAATTTTTTTCAGCAGATTCTGTTCCAAAATACCCATTAGGGTATGTGCACACGTTGCAGATTTCCTGCGGATCCGCAGCATTTTTTTCCGCGCAGAAACGCTTCAGATCTGCAAGTGATTTACAGTACAATGTAAATCAATGGCAAAAAAAAAATGCTGTGCTAATGGTGCAGAAAAATCAGCACGGAAAACGCAGCAGATTAAAAAAAAAAAGGACCATGTCAATTCTTTTTGCAGGTCTGCTGCGTTTTTGCACCCATTCCATAATAAAAATCCGCAGAGGTAAAAAAGAGGAAGAAATCCGCAAAAAAACCCGCATAAAAATCACAAAAAAAACATAGATTCTGACCTGCGTTTTCTACCAAGAGATGCAGAATCTGCACAGAAAATTCCACAGTCAAATCCGCAACGTGTGCACATAGCCTTAAACCCTGCTTCAGATGCTGAGGTCAGTTCTGAGGACACTTCTGCTTCAAAAAAGCTCCAAATCTAAATCAATTGAAAAAAAAAAAATGCCACATATACAAAAAAAAAGCATCAGAAATACACCTAAATGCAGCAAAAAAAAAGAAGAAAATAGAACATTTTGTGGTTGTAGATTTTTCATCCAGAAAAAAACATAAATAAATAGTGAACATAATTTGAGACATTTCTGCTAGAAGAAAAATAAAATGCTCCAAATCTGACAACTGAATTATGTAAAGCAAAAAATTACAAAATGGTGAAAAAATAACCTCACTAAAGAAAGTTGCATAAAAACCTCTAATGCAAAG
Source organism: Ranitomeya variabilis (assembly GCF_051348905.1). NCBI lineage: Eukaryota > Metazoa > Chordata > Amphibia > Anura > Dendrobatidae > Ranitomeya > Ranitomeya variabilis. The sequence goes on from NC_135239.1 coordinate 6,673,482, forward strand.
ATCATCTTACAATCTGCATCCAATGATGAGAACAGAGAGTCGAAGAAATTGGCGCAGGAAAAGCCGAGCAGGTGGAACGTGGGCGTGTTGTGGATTCTGCACGTATGGGGGGGATACGTGACACTGAGGCGCGGCTGATCCTGCAAATCTACGGGCGCCGTGCCTGAGGCAGAAGTCAGGTGTCTGCCCGGATTTAGGCTATGTGCCCACGTTGTGGATTCATGTGCGGATTTTTCCGCACAGATTTTGAAACATCCGAACTGTGTTTTACCCACGGATTTACCGCAGATTTGCAGCATTTTTTTGTTTGTTTTTACCCCTGCGGATTCCTATAAAGGAACAGGTGTAAAACGCTGCGGAATCCGCACAAAGAATTGACATGCTGCGGAATAAACAACGCTACGTTTCCGCGTGGTATTTTCCGCAGCATGTGCACTGCAGATTTTGTTTTCCATAGGTTTACATGGTACTGTACAACGCATGGAAAACTGCTTCAGATCCGCAGCGTCAAATCCGCACCGTGTGCACAAAGCCTTAGGGTATGTGTCCACGCTCAGGAAACGCTGCGTTTTTGACGCAGCGCTGAACCGCAGCGTCAAAAACGCAGCGTCCAGATGTTACAGCATAGTGGAGGGGATTTAATGAAATCCTGTCTCCACTGTGCATTAAAAAACGCATGCGTTTTTCCCGCGTTTTGCATTTTTTCAGAACGCAGCATGCTGCTACAATGAGCAAAACACGCAGGAACACCGCAGGTGACCTGCCAGTGACCTCAGGGGCATTTTTGGTCAGGATTTTACCTGCATAAAATCCTGACCAAAGCCTGAAGCAAACCTGACCGTGGACACATACCCTTACAGACACCTAACAAGCCATAGGATGGATGTGGCGGCCATTGTGCAGCGAGCGACGTCTGTGTATCGGACGACCAGTCGTGGATTTCCAGGAGATGAAGAAGAGGTCATAATCCTGGATTGATCCCCTCGCTCGGGAGACGCTCCGCTATTGTGAAACTATTGTTTGGACGAGTCACATCATCTATTAGTTTAGGAAACGTTTTGTCCATGGCCGACATTGCTGCTGAAACATGAAAAATCAGGATTAACACCACAAGTGAATGTCAAGGAGAAAGTGTCGGGGATCCGCCATCGCACGGGCTCAGGTTAAATGGACTGACCAGCCTGCAAGTGATTAGTAATAAAATGTTAACAGGCGTCCCTATGTGCGTCTCTCTGTCAGGTTTATGGGGCCATTTACTGCCAGAGATATGGGAAGGTCTTAAATCTCCCCTGACCGAGGGGTCTGCACAGAGCCGAGTCCACTGTGTCAGCCATGGAGCCCCCCAGGAGGAAGACGAGGATTGTGAGAGGAGGGAGAGCGGCCGGGAGGATCAGGAGGGAAAGGCCACGGCATAAAATCCAGCCAGAAATGGGCAGTAATGGGGGAGACAGCAGAGAAAAATATCTACCGTACGTAAATGATATTAAAGTCATTAAAAATAAAATCATAAACCAACAACAGTGAAAAAAATCAATAAATGTCTATAAAGTATAATTTGTCCTAAAGGTAGAGGTGATAAAATGTCCATAAAGTGGGAGGCCCGGCCTCGCTGCTCCGTCACTGGAGGCCTATAGCAGACTGGCTTTTTTTTTCTAAATAAAACTTTATGAATGCAGCATGTAGCGCGGAAATAGTTAATTCTCTTTTTTTTGTGGCGGTATTTTCATGACCCGGCCGCCGCTAGACTTTACATTCCCTCCGCTGTGTATTTACATCAGCACCAGGTCAGCAATTCCACGGCGGAGGAGATGGCCATGTTAAAAAATTCATTACCTAAAGAGGCAAGTCGTAATGATAGGCCGCGCAGAGCCAGGGGCCGTGTTACCGTCGGGGGCTGCGGCACAATAATCTCGCCAGCTTATGCGCGGCGTACGGCTCACTCCCATCCCAAGCCCGGCTTCTATTCCCCGCAGTGACTCTAAATCCTGGGAACTTGTCTGGAGGCTTCGAGGTTAAACGAGCGGCGCGGCTCCGACACTGTAAATCGCACTAATGCCATTCAGGGATTTAATATTCTGGAAATTGTTACAGTTCATTTTCTTGCATGTTATCGGGTCTTTCCATAGCCAAGATGGCGGCTCCATGATGGCGGAGTAGGGTGACGTACGTTTCCACAGCTGATGCTCGTGAGCTATGAGGCTTCTGTAGAACATTCTAGATGTGACGGAACATCTATAGATAGAATTCACCTGGCAAACAGCAGCTAAACCTCAGCTCTCGCCCTCCGCGCCAAACCTCATGTTTATTTCAACAGTTTCTAAAACCAACCCTGCAGCTCATCACGACGTGTCCCAGGGTTGATGGATGCGATGGTCTGCGGGCATTACGATCTGCAACTGAGACACTGATTCAGCTTGATAAAAAAAATGGTGTCATGGAGCAGAGGGGTCAAAAAGGCAAAGTTTCCGTAGAGGTGAACGGCGAGGAAGAACCAATCTTACGGCGTGAACCTCCTTGTGAGTGGAGGAGTAATGCAGTTAAGGAGCGGTGACGGGGAAGGAACGTGGGGTGAGATAAACAGATTAAATCGGCCTAATCCCTGCCGCTCCGCGGACAGAGCGCTTAATAATGTGTCAGCCCTGCAGCACTATTGTGTCTGCCATCCTTCAAGCGGCCTGTGCCATTGGCCTAAGTGAATTAGCCGGTGGCGCGTCGAGGTGAGCCGGAGGCTGTCCTGCTGCGGAGCAGAGCTCCATCCCTGCCGGACGACACTGCTGTTAGGTGGGATCGCAGTGTCTCTATCCACCATATTACAGGAAACCGAGAGAACCACGGTGCACATAGTGGAGACAGCAGAGGCAGCCATTACACCAGGCGTCCATTATCACCGGCCACTGAGAAAGAACCACGGTGCACATAGTGGAGGCAGCAGAGGCAGCCATTACACCAGGCGTCCATTATCACCGGCCACTGAGAAAGAACCACGGTGCACATAATGGAGGCAGCAGAGGCAGCCATTACACCAGGTGTCCATTATCACCGGCCACTGAGAGAGAACCACGGTGCACATAGTGGAGGCAGCAGAGGCAGCCATTACACCAGGCGTCCATTATCACCGGCCACTGAGAAAGAACCACGGTGCACATAATGGAGGCAGCAGAGGCAGCCATTACACCAGGTGTCCATTATCACCGGCCACTGAGAGAGAACCACGGTGCACATAGTGGAGGCAGCAGAGGCAGCCATTACACCAGGCGTCCATTATCACCGGCCACTGAGAAAGAACCACGGTGCACATAGTGGAGACAGCAGAGGCAGCCATTACACCAGGCGTCCATTATCACCGGCCACTGAGAAAGAACCACGGTGCACATAGTGGAGGCAGCAGAGGCAGCCATTACACCAGGCGTCCATTATCACCGGCCACTGAGAGAGAACCACGGTGCACATAGTGGAGGCAGCAGAGGCAGCCATTACACCAGGCGTCCATTATCACCGGCCACTGAGAAAGAACCACGGTGCACATAGTGGAGGCAGCAGAGGCAGCCATTACACCAGGCGTCCATTATCACCGGCCACTGAGAAAGAACCACGGTGCACATAGTGGAGGCAGCAGAGGCAGCCATTACACCAGGCGTCCATTATCACCGGCCACTGAGAGAGAACCACGGTGCACATAGTGGAGGCAGCAGAGGCAGCCATTACACCAGGCGTCCATTATCACCGGCCACTGAGAAAGAACCACGGTGCACATAGTGGAGGCAGCAGAGGCAGCCATTGCACCAGGCGTCCATTATCACCGGCCACTGAGAAAGAACCACGGTGCACATAGTGGAGGCAGCAGAGGCAGCCATTACACCAGGCGTCCATTATCACCGGCCACTGACAGTGCAGCCGGATCTCGTGACAGACGCACCATTTCTGGTAAAACCTGTGAGTGCCCATAAATGCTGCTACGTGCGGACCACGCGCTCTACTACTTTATCAAGCCCCCGGCCATCTCTCCGGCATTATTACTAACTCTAGTTCTCATTTTACCATAAATTACAGGTAATTGGACAGTGATTGGGCAGAGATGGAGCAGGAGGTCGGCGGGGTCACGCAGGTGACCTCTGCAGTCTCGGTCATTGTCCTCTACCCCCTCCCCGGATGTTTCTGGCTGTAATGGTGGTAAAATGCAGTTACCAAAATGCACCCAGACAAAGGACAATTTACCAGGAGGAGACGCAGCGCTGGCAGGATCCGAGCGGCACATCGAAGAAATACCGGACGCCCGATACTGCTCCCTACAGTCATCAATAATCGAGACGGCCAATATTACTAATATCAATTAATATCACTGCCAGGAATATCAGCGTTTACATCATCTCTCGTGTCCGTCTTCTGCACAATCTCCAAACTACATCCATCTATTTCCTCTGGGCTGTGATTCGGCCATCTTGAATTAACCATTTGCAGTCTGCAGGCTGGCGGCCTCTACTAATATCTCGCACAGTTCCACAAAGTGCCTGGACCCAGAGAAACCACTGACCTCAGCTCTTAGTCCATGTTCATATTTCCAGTAGTTATTTATGTCTTTGGATCCGTTTTCTGATCATAAAAGCGGAAATAAAAGATTCCAGTGCGGGATCCGCTCATCTTACTCCCGGTTGCCTCTTTTCCAGCATCTATCACTTTCTCGCCGTAGATTGCACAGTACATGGGCAGTGGATCAGAACTGGCGGTCGGCCATTATTGGATGGATCCGGTTTATTAATCCATTATCGGCTTCTCAGTAATGGGGTCACCAATATCGACCTGCGTGTGGCCAGCTGTTCCAGTAACTAAAGTGTTAATAGGAGCCCAAACTATCATAAATTTCCGGTGTAGACCTCTTTTTCCCCTGTGAGAGCTAATTTGCCCTTTTTTTCCTTGCCCCCCTTCTTTTACTTCCTCCGATGACCCCCAAATGCTTCTCTCGCCAAAAAAAGACAATTATAAAGACTTATTGTCATTATGATGAGTCTCCTTCTGAAAGGAGAAAATCTCTTCCATTCATAATTTATACCCTCAATTACTATTAATAAAGAAATATTTCAGCGGAGGGCCGCCTGGGAAAATTGCGCGTAACATTGCATTAACATTCTGTTTGAACATTTTCATCACATTTGTTAGGGAGTTAATAAGAGAAAACCGCGCTCCTGACTTCCTCGCTGAAATTATGGGCTGACGATGATGGTTTAATCTTTCAGACTTGATATAATATATTCACTTTACTAATTGAGCTGTTGCAGTCCTGGGAGCGGATGAGCTGATGGAGTGCAGGATAATGCTCTGGGTGCGCTGCTGCTTTAAGGAGACCTTGTCGTAGCCCCCCGGAGTGCAGGAGCGGCGCTGACAGATGTGGCGCTGACAGATGTGGCTGCACGGGGGCCGCCCTGGTATCGTCCGTGACATGCAACATCGTGTACCTACGGTCCCCATTGTAATGTTGCACTGCGTCCTCTCACTATGGGGGGCTTCAGCCCACGGTATATTATTCCTATGAGTCACAGCCTCGTGCGGAGGGTCTCGGCTTCGGTTACGATGTTTACCTTACACGTTTTACACTTTTATTCGCCTTCATTCATCGCCTTCTGGGAAGTTATATCCTTCTGAATCACCAACCTTGGGGGGCCGCTTGCCCTGTAAGTCAGGGTACTAAAAACATGCACATTTTCTCTCTCATTGTACAAGCTTCGTACACGGGGGTCCGTGCGGGTGAGAGATCAGGATGCCGGGCGCGTAGTTCACGAGAAAATCACATTACGAGGGGCCGGCTGCTTTATCCAGCGGCCAGATTGTCAAACATGATTTTATTACACTTAAGATTATCTGAGAAAATAAATGGGTGCGGGCCGGGAAAGTGGGATTCATTAATCAGCCTCGCCCGGCGATGCCCCAGAGATGAAGGTTAACATGGCAGCTGCTCGCAGCCAGCGCGGGGTTAATGTAGATGGCACCTGTGGGGGCCGACAGGTTACTCTGCCCGCTCCGCAAGTCAAGGCTAATTTCTTTCTCTTAATTATTATTTTTTCCGCACCACGGTCACGCATACACATAACTCTATTGGAAAAACGATTTTTATACCCGTGGCATATTGTCCAGGTTTGATATAAAATCCAATGACATGTGACATTTGGAAAAGGTCACCTCTCCCATCAGGATTCATTAGCTGCATGGACGGAAGAGCCGGGATGTCTAGAGCGAGCCCACCTCTCTTATCGCCCACCCTACCCCTTGTGTTTTGAGCCCCCCAAATACCTCCCACCTCAGACACCTGCTTATATGGCGGCTAGAGTAATGGCCACCTGCTCCATAGCCTGTGCGCCCGATACTCACCGCGCCTCTTACCCCTGTCAGTGCCAATCCTTTGCCCATTCTCTAAGACTCACAAAGTGATAGATATAACTGGAGCCCAGGACACCGGCAACAAAGCCCCAAACCGGGGGGTCCTTAGCCTCCGCGTCACACCATAACGGGAACCTATCAGGACCACCTTACTATGAACCCAGCGGCATGGCTGTACAGGTCCTGGTAAGACGCTAAAACTGATCGGCGTCTTGTAATAAAAGGTGCTAGCGCTGAAAAATGCAAATGAGCCTGGAGTGCATTGTGGGCGTGTCAGTTTACCCTGCATTAATCGGCCCGCCCCCAATGCACCTGCATGTGTGCAAATCTTGATTTTTCAGCACTACAGGGTAGGTATGATTTAGAGACGGAAGCACATCCTCTGACTGTTCCCTGTAAAGTTGTGCTGTCCATTACTTTTGGGAACTGACAGTAGTTTTGACTTCTGGACCAGGACATTTTAACTTGCACCATGCACATGACACCTAAACTTTGCTTTAGAGCTGCCCTTGTTTTTGCATTTCTTCTTGCAGGTCCCGCACTTTAATAATTGCTCCTCAGGCTTTGCCCAAATGGACCGTCTGCCTCTGCCTCCTAGATACAAAGCCACAAATTTCAGGCCTTCTACATTAAGCAACAAAAATGTCATTCACTTGTGAGCTAAACAACATTGGAAAAAGGTGGGTACTCCCCGAGGAGGCTCATGGTGGGTACTCCCCGAGGTGGCTCATGGTGGGTACTTCCCGAGGTGGCTCATGGTGGGTACTTCCCGAGGTGGCTCATGGTGGGTACTCCCCAAGGTGGCTTATGGTGGGTACTCCCCGAGGTGGCTCATGGTGGGTACTCCCCGAGGTGGCTCATGGTGGGTACTCGCCGAGGTTGCTTATGGTGGGTACTCCCTGTGGTGGCTCATGGTGGGTACTCCCCGAGGTGGCTTATGGTGGGTACTCCCCGAGGTAGCTTATGGTGGGTACTCCCCGAGGTGGCTCATGGTGGGTACTCCCCAAGGTGGCTCATGGTGGGTATTTCCCGAGGTTGCTCATGGTGGGTACTCCCTGTGGTGGCTCATGGTGGGCACTCACCGAGGTGGCTTATGGTGGGTACTCCCCGAGGTGGCTCATGGTGGGTACTCCCTGTGGTGGCTCATGGTAGGTACTCCCTGTGGTGGCTCATGGTGGGAACTCCCTGTGGTGGCTCCCTGTGGTGGCTCATGGTGGATACTCCTCATGGTGGGTACTCGTCATGGTGGCTCATGATGGGTACACCCTGTGGTGGCTCATGGTAGGAACTCCCTGTGGTGGCTCATGGTGGACATTCCTGGCTCCAGGGGTGTCTGCTATTTGCTCTTTTTTCCCACCTTTAGTTTAGTTGATTTGCTTCTCATAATATTGACTAGATGATGACTGGGAAAATCCGAAGCCAATCAGAGCATAATCTATGTGCTGGATACATCACATTCATCCAGTACGGCAATCATTTTCCGCTGCAGCAGGGTGCCACTGGCCTCAGAGTGAGTCGTGTTCTTCATTGGTCGTGTTCACATTCATAAAAGACGGCCATCATTTGCCGCTGCAGCAGGGCGCCACTGGCCTCAGAACAAGTCGTGTTCTTCATTGGTCGTGTTCACATTTATCCAGGACGGCCATCATTTTCCGCTGCAGCAGGGTGCCCCTGGCCTCAGAACGAGTCATGTTCTTCATTAGTTGGGTTCACATTCATCCAGGATGGCCATCATTTGACGCTGCAGCAGGGCGCCACTGACCTCAGAACGAGTCTTGTTCTTCATTGGTCGTGTTCACATTTATCCAGGACGGCCATCATTTTCCGCTGCAGCAGGGCGCCACTGACCTCAGAACGAGTCTTGTTCTTCATTGGTCGTGTCCCACATTCATCCAGGACGGCCGTCATTTGTAGCTGCAGCAGGACGCCACTGGCCTCAGAACGAGTTGTGTTCTTCATTGGTCGTGTTCACATTCATCCAGGATGGCCGTCATTTGCTGCTGCAGCAGGACGCCACTGGCCTCAGAGCGAGTCTTGTTCTTCATTGGCCGTGTTCACATTCAACCAGGACGGCCGTCATTTGCATCTGCAGCAGGGCGCCACCGGCCTCAGAACGAGTTGTGTTCTTCATTGGTCGTGTTCACATTCATCCAGGACGGCCGTCATTTGCAGCTGCAGCAGGGCGCCACTGATCTCAGAACGAGTCTTGTTCTTCATTGGTCGTGTTCACATTCATCCAGGACGGCCGTCATTTGCAACTGCAGCAGGACGCCACCGGCCTCAGAACGAGTTGTGTTCTTCATTGGTCGTGTTCACATTCATCCAGGACGGCAATCATTTTCCGCTGCAGCAGGGTGCCACTGGCCTCAGAGTGAGTCGTGTTCTTCATTGGTCGTGTTCACATTCATAAAAGACGGCCATCATTTGCCGCTGCAGCAGGGCGCCACTGGCCTCAGAACAAGTCGTGTTCTTCATTGGTCGTGTTCACATTTATCCAGGACGGCCGACATTTGCCACTGCAGCAGGGCGCCACTGGCCTCAGAACGAGTCTTGTTCTTCATTGGTCGTGTTCACATTCATCCAATACGGCCGTCATTTTCCGCTGCAGCAGGGTGCCACTGGCCTCAGAACGAGTCATGTTCTTCATTAGTTGTGTTCACATTCATCCAGGATGGCCATCATTTGACGCTGCAGCAGGGCGCCACTGACCTCAGAACGAGTCTTGTTCTTCATTGGTCGTGTTCACATTTATCCAGGATGGCCATCATTTTCCGCTGCAGCAGGATGCCACTGGCCTCAGAACGAGTCTTGTTCTTCATTGGTCGTGTTCACATTTATCCAGGACGGCCATCATTTTCCGCTGCAGCAGGATGCCACTGGCCTCAGAGCGAGTCTTGTTCTTCATTGGTCGTGTTCACATTCAACCAGGACGGCCGTCATTTGCATCTGCAGCAGGGCGCCACCGGCCTCAGAACGAGTTGTGTTCTTCATTGGTCGTGTTCACATTCATCCAGGACGGCCGTCATTTGCAGCTGCAGCAGGGCGCCACTGATCTCAGAACGAGTCTTGTTCTTCATTGGTCGTGTTCACATTCATCCAGGACGGCCGTCATTTGCAGCTGCAGCAGGATGCCACTGGCCTCAGAATGAGTTGTGTTCTTAATTGGTCGTGTTCACATTCATCCAGGACGGCCGTCATTTGCAGCTGCAGCAGGACGCCACTGGCCTCAGAACGAGTCTTGTTCTTCATTGGTCGTGTTCACATTCATCCAAGACGGCCGTCATTTGCAACTGCAGCAGGACGCCACCGGCCTCAGAACGAGTTGTTTTCTTCATTGGTCGTGTTCACATTCATCCAGGACGGCCATCATTTGCCGCTGCAGCAGGGCGCCACTGGCCTCAGAACAAGTCGTGTTCTTCATTGGTCGTGTTCACATTTATCCAGGACGGCCGACATTTGCCACTGCAGCAGGGCGCCACTGGCCTCAGAACGAGTCTTGTTCTTCATTGGTCGTGTTCACATTCATCCAATACGGCCGTCATTTTCCGCTGCAGCAGGGTGCCACTGGCCTCAGAACGAGTCATGTTCTTCATTAGTTGTGTTCACATTCATCCAGGACGGCCGTCATTTGACGCTGCAGCAAGGCGCCACTGACCTCAGAACGAGTCTTGTTCTTCATTGGTCATGTTCACATTTATCCAGGACGGCCATCATTTTCCGCTGCAGCAGGATGCCACTGGCCTCAGAACGAGTCTTGTTCTTCATTGGTCGTGTCCCACATTCATCCAGGACGGCCGTCATTTGCAGCTGCAGCAGGACGCCACTGGCCTCAGAACGAGTTGTGTTCTTCATTGGTCGTGTTCACATTCATCCAGGATGGCCGTCATTTGCTGCTGCAGCAGGACGCCACTGGCCTCAGAGCGAGTCTTGTTCTTCATTGGTCGTGTTCACATTCAACCAGGACGGCCGTCATTTGCATCTGCAGCAGGGCGCCACCGGCCTCAGAACGAGTTGTGTTCTTCATTGGTCGTGTTCACATTCATCCAGGACGGCCGTCATTTGCAGCTGCAGCAGGGCGCCACTGATCTCAGAACGAGTCTTGTTCTTCATTGGTCGTGTTCACATTCATCCAGGACGGCCGTCATTTGCAGCTGCAGCAGGACACCACTGGCCTCAGAATGAGTTGTGTTCTTCATTGGTCGTGTTCACATTATTCCAGGACGGCCGTCATTTGCAGCTGCAGCAGGACGCCACTGGCCTCAGAACGAGTCTTGTTCTTCATTGGTCGTGTTCACATTCATCCAAGACGGCCGTCATTTGCAACTGCAGCAGGATGCCACTGGCCTTAGAACGAGTCTTGTTCTTCATTGGTCGTGTTCACATTCATCCAGGACGGCCATCATTTGCTGCTGCAGCAGGACGCCACTGGCCTCAGAACGAGTCTTGTTCTTCATTGGTCGTGTTCACATTCATCCAATACGGCCGTCTGTCATGGTTCTCAATGGCAAGAGAACGTAATAAAGCATACAAAAGGACTAGCTCTTGGAAGATGGGAACTCGAGCTGACCATGAGCTAAACCTACCGCACAACTAACAGTGGCCGGGTAGCGTGCCTACGTTTTATCCCTAGACGCCCAGCGCCAGCCGGAGGACTGACTGACCCTAGCAGAGGAAAATACAGACCTGGCTTACCTCTAGAGAAATTTTCCCCAAAAGGCAGACAGTAGCCCCCACATATATTGGCGGTGATTTTAGAGGAAATTGACATACGAAGTATGAAGATAGGTTTAGCAAATTGAGGTCCGCTTACTAGATAGTAGGAAGACAGAAAAGGGAACTTCACGGTCAGCTGAAAACCCTTTCAAAATACCATCCTGAAATTACTTTAAGACTCTAATATCAACTCATGACACCAGAGTGGCAATTTCAGCTCACAAGAGCTTCCAGCCTCAGAAATATTCAATCACAGAGAACTGGAACAAAAATGCAAAACAAACTTAGGACAACAAGTCCAACTTAGCTGATAGTTGTCTAGGAGCAGGAACATGCAACAGAAAGGCTTCTGGTAACATTGTTGGCCGGCATAGAAATGACTGAGGAGCAAGGCTAAATAGAAAACTCCCACATCCAGATGGAAAACAGGTGAACAGAGGAGATGAAGCACACAAGTGCAGTACCACCAGAAACCACCGGGGGAGCCCAGAAACCAAATTCACAACAGCCGTCATTTTCCGCTGCAGCAGGGTGCCACTGGCCTCAGAACGAGTCATGTTCTTCATTGGTTGTGTTCACATTCATCCAGGACGGCCGTCATTTGACGCTGCAGCAGGGCGCCACTGACCTCAGAACGAGTCTTGTTCTTCATTGGTCGTGTTCACATTCATCCAAGACGGCCGTCATTTGCAGCTGCAGCAGGACGCCACTGGCATACCTGCGCAACAACGACCGATGGAAGACATTATGAATAGAAAAAGATGCAGGGAGGTCCAAACGAAAGGACACAGGGTTAAGAATCTCCAATATCTTGTACGGGCCGATGAACCGAGGCTTAAACTTAGGAGAAGAAACCTTCATAGGGACAAAACGAGAAGATAACCACACCAAGTCCCCAACACAAAGACGAGGACCAACACGACGACGGCGGTTGGCAAAATGCTGAGTCTTCTCCTGGGACAACTTCAAATTGTCCACCACATGTCCCCAAATCTGATGCAACCTCTCCACCACAGCATCCACTCCAGGACAATCCGAAGACTCCACCTGACCGGAAGAGAAACGAGGATGAAACCCCGAATTACAGAAGAAAGGAGAAACCAAGGTGGCAGAACTAGCCCGATTATTGAGGGCAAACTCCGCCAAGGGCAAAAAGGCAACCCAATCATCCTGATCCGCAGACACAAAACACCTCAAATAAGTCTCCAAGGTCTGATTAGTTCGCTCGGTCTGGCCATTAGTCTGAGGATGGAAAGCAGACGAAAAAGACAAATCAATGCCCATCCTAGCACAGAACGCTCGCCAAAATCTAGACACGAATTGGGTTCCCCTGTCAGAAACGATATTCTCCGGAATACCATGCAAGCGCACCACATTTTGAAAAAACAGAGGAACCAGCTCGGATGAGGAAGGCAATTTGGGCAAGGGAACCAAATGGACCATCTTAGAGAAACGGTCACACACCACCCAGATGACAGACATCTTCTGAGAAACAGGGAGATCAGAAATAAAATCCATGGAGATGTGAGTCCAAGGCCTCTTCGGAATAGGCAAGGATAACAACAATCCACTAGCCCGAGAACAACAAGGCTTGGCCCGAGCACAAACATCACAAGACTGCACAAAACCTCGCACATCTCGCGACAGGGAAGGCCACCAGAAGGACCTAGCCACCAAATCCCTGGTACCAAAGATTCCAGGATGACCTGCTAACGCAGAAGAATGGACCTCCGAGATGACTCTACTGGTCCAATCATCAGGAACAAACATCCTACCAGGCGGGCAACGATCAGGTCTATTCGCCTGAAACTCCTGCAAGACCCGTCGCAAGTCTGGGGAAACAGCAGATAATATCACTCCATCCTTAAGGATACCTGTAGGTTCAGAATTACCAGGGGAATCAGGCTCAAAACTCCTAGAAAGGGCATCCGCCTTCACATTTTTAGAACCTGGTAGGTAAGAAACCACAAAATTAAACCGAGAGAAAAATAACGACCAGCGCGCCTGTCTAGGATTCAGGCGCCTGGCAGACTCAAGATAAATCAAATTCTTGTGGTCGGTCAATACCACCACCTGATGTCTAGCCCCCTCAAGCCAATGACGCCACTCCTCAAAAGCCCACTTCATAGCCAAGAGCTCCCGATTACCAATATCATAATTTCGCTCAGCGGGCGAAAATTTACGAGAAAAGAACGCACAAGGTCTCATCACGGAGCAGTCGGAACTTTTCTGCGACAAAACCGCCCCAGCTCCGATTTCTGAAGCGTCAACCTCAACCTGAAAAGGAAGAGTAACATCAGGCTGACGCAATACAGGGGCGGAAGAAAAGCGGCGCTTAAGCTCCCGAAAGGCCTCCACAGTAGCAGGGGACCAATCAGCAACATCAGCACCCTTCTTAGTCAAATCAGTCAACGGTTTAGCAACATCAGAAAAACCAGTTATAAATCGACGATAAAAATTAGCAAAGCCTAAAAACTTCTGAAGGCTCTTAAGAGAAGAGGGTTGCGTCCAATCACAAATAGCCTGAACCTTGACAGGGTCCATCTCAATGGAAGAGGGGGAAAAAATGTACCCCAAAAACGAAATCTTTTGAACCCCAAAAACACACTTAGAACCCTTTACACACAAGGAATTAGAGCGCAAAACCTGAAAAACCCTCCTGACCTGTTGGACATGAGAGTCCCAGTCATCCGAAAAAATCAAAATATCATCAAGATACACAATCAAAAATTTATCCAAATAATCACGGAAAATGTCATGCATAAAGGACTGAAAGACTGAAGGGGCATTTGAAAGACCAAAAGGCATTACTAAATACTCAAAATGGCCCTCAGGCGTATTAAATGCGGTTTTCCACTCATCCCCCTGCTTAATTCGCACCAAATTATACGCCCCACGAAGATCAATCTTAGAGAACCACTTGGCCCCCTCTATTCGAGCAAACAAATCAGTAAGCAGTGGCAAAGGATACTGATATTTAACCGTGATTTTATTCAAAAGCCGATAATCAATACACGGCCTCAAAGAGCCATCTTTTTTAGATACAAAGAAAAAACCGGCTCCTAAGGGAGATGACGAAGGACGAATATGTCCCTTTTCCAAGGACTCCTTAATATATTCCCGCATAGCAGCATGTTCAGGCACAGATAGATTAAATAAACGACCCTTTGGAAACTTACTGCCCGGAATCAGATCTATAGTACAATCGCAATCTCTGTGCGGAGGTAGTGAACCAAGTTTAGGCTCCTCAAAAACGTCACGATAATCAGATAAAAATTCCGGAATCTCAGAGGGAATAGATGACGAAATGGAAACCAAAGGTACGTCCCCATGAGTCCCCTGGCATCCCCAGCTTAACACAGACATTGCTTTCCAGTCGAGGACTGGGTTATGAGATTGCAGCCATGGCAATCCAAGCACCAACACATCATGTAGATTATACAACACAAGGAAGCGAATAATCTCCTGGTGATCCGGATTAATACGCATAGTTACTTGTGTCCAGTATTGTGGTTTGTTACTAGCCAATGGCGTGGAGTCAATACCCTTCAGAGGTATAGGAACTTCCAGAGGCTCTAAATCAAACCCACAGCGTTTGGCAAAGGACCAATCCATAAGACTCAAAGCGGCGCCAGAGTCGACATAGGCGTCCGCGGTAATAGACGATAAAGAGCAAATCAGGGTCACAGATAGAATAAACTTAGACTGTAAAGTGCCAATTGAAACAGACTTATCAACCTTCTTAGTACGTTTAGAGCATGCTGATATAACATGAGTTGAATCACCACAATAGAAGCATAACCCATTTTTTCGCCTAAAATTCTGTCGTTCGCTTCTGGACAGAATTCTATCACATTGCATAATCTCTGGCGTCTCCTCAGTAGACACCGCCAAATGGTGCACAGGTTTGCGCTCCCGCAAACGCCGATCAATCTGAATAGCCATTGTCATGGACTCATTCAGACCTGTAGGCACAGGGAACCCCACCATAACATCTTTAATGGCATCAGAGAGACCCTCTCTGAATTTCGCCGCCAGGGCGCACTCATTCCACTGAGTAAGCACAGACCACTTACGAAATTTTTGGCAGTATATTTCAACCTCATCTTGCCCTTGAGACAGGGCCATTAAGGCTTTTTCAGCCTGAATTTCTAAATGAGGTTCCTCATAAAGCAACCCCAAAGCCAGGAAAAACGCATCCACATTGAGCAACGCAGGATCCCCTGGTGCCAAAGCAAATGCCCAATCCTGAGGGTCGCCCCGGAGCAAGGAAATTACAATCCTGACCTGCTGTGCAGGATCTCCAGCGGAGCGAGATCTCAGAGACAAAAATAATTTACAATTATGTTTGAAATTCTGGAAGCGAGATCTATCCCCAGAGAAAAATTCAGGTAAAGGAATTCTAGGTTCAGATGTAGGAGCATGAATAACGAAATCCTGTAAGCTTTGAACCTTCATAGCGAGATTATTCAAACCTGTAGCTAAACTCTGAGGATCCATATTAATCAGGTGAAATCAGAACCATTCAAGGATTAGAAGGAGAGAGAGACGAAGGCTGCAGTAAGCAGAGATGCTAGTGAATCAACTAATGAGCAAACTCAGGAAAAAAAAAAAAATCTCTGCAGACTTCTTTTCTCTCCTTTCTTCTGCCAATTATTTTAACCCTTGGCCGGCCAAACTGTCATGGTTCTCAATGGCAAGAGAACGTAATAAAGCATACAAAAGGACTAGCTCTTGGAAGATGGGAACTCGAGCTGACCATGAGCTAAACCTACCGCACAACTAACAGTGGCCGGGTAGCGTGCCTACGTTTTATCCCTAGACGCCCAGCGCCAGCCGGAGGACTGACTGACCCTAGCAGAGGAAAATACAGACCTGGCTTACCTCTAGAGAAATTTTCCCCAAAAGGCAGACAGTAGCCCCCACATATATTGGCGGTGATTTTAGAGGAAATTGACATATGAAGTATGAAGATAGGTTTAGCAAATTGAGGTCCGCTTACTAGATAGTAGGAAGACAGAAAAGGGAACTTCACGGTCAGCTGAAAACCCTTTCAAAATACCATCCTGAAATTACTTTAAGACTCTAATATCAACTCATGACACCAGAGTGGCAATTTCAGCTCACAAGAGCTTCCAGCCTCAGAAATATTCAATCACAGAGAACTGGAACAAAAATGCAAAACAAACTTAGGACAACAAGTCCAACTTAGCTGATAGTTGTCTAGGAGCAGGAACATGCAACAGAAAGGCTTCTGGTAACATTGTTGGCCGGCATAGAAATGACTGAGGAGCAAGGCTAAATAGAAAACTCCCACATCCAGATGGAAAACAAGTGAACAGAGGAGATGAAGCACACAAGTGCAGTACCACCAGAAACCACCGGGGGAGCCCAGAAACCAAATTCACAACAGCCGTCATTTTCCGCTGCAGCAGGGTGCCACTGGCCTCAGAACGAGTCATGTTCTTCATTGGTTGTGTTCACATTCATCCAGGACGGCCGTCATTTGACGCTGCAGCAGGGCGCCACTGACCTCAGAACGAGTCTTGTTCTTCATTGGTCGTGTTCACATTCATCCAAGACGGCCGTCATTTGCAGCGGCAGCAGGACGCCACTGGCCTCAGAACGAGTTGTGTTCTTCATTGGTCGTGTTCACATTCATCCAGGACGGCCGTCATTTGCAGCTGCAGCAGGGCGCCACCGGCCTAAGAACGAGTCGTTTTCTTCATTGGTCATGTTCACTTTCATCCAGGACGGCCGTCATTTGCCACTGCAGCAGGGCGCCACTGACCTCAGAGCGAGTCGTGTTCTTCATTGGTCGTGTTCACATTCATCCAGGACGGCCGTCATTTGCCGCTACAGCAGGACGCCACTGACCTCAGAACGTGTCGTGTTCTTCATTGGTCGTGTTCGCATTCATCCAGGACGGCCGTCATTTGCCGCTGCAGCAGGGCGCCACTGGCCTCAGAGCGAGTCGTGTTCTTCATTGGTCGTGTTCACATTCATCCAGGACGGCCGTCATTTGCCGCTGCAGCAGGGCGCCACTGACCTCAGAACGAGTCTTGTTCTTCATTGGTCGTGTTCACATTCATCCAGGACGGCCGTCATTTGCCGCTGCAGCAGGGCGCCATTGGCCTCAGAGCGAGTCATGTTCTTCATTGGTCGTGTTCACATTCATCCAGGACGGTCGTCATTTGCCGCTGAAGCAGGGCGTCACTGACCTCAGAACGAGTCTTGTTCTTCATTGGTCGTGTTCACATTCATCCAGGACGTGTTGTGAATTCCGCTCTTGGGCTCCCTCCGGTGGTTATAAGTAGCATTTTTGTGAGTTCTGCTCTTGGGCTCCCTCCTGTGGTTTTGAGTGGTATGGCTGCTTCTTGGATTTAGCATCAGCAGCTGTTTTCACTGATCGTCTTTCTGGCTCTGCTATATTAGTCTGGCCTTTTCCCTAATTCAATGCCAGTTGTCAATTGTTGAGCTTGGAGTCATGGCTCTCTGAGGATTTCCCTGTCACTCTGACCATTTCAGCAAAGCTAAGTCCTTGCTTGTCTTTTTGCAGTTCACTTGTTGTGGACTTTGTTGTTTAGCACTTTCTATGTTTTGCTCATTTGTCCAGCTTATCAGTATGTATCTAGTCAGCTAAGCTGGAAGCTCTGGGCAGCAGAGTTTGCCCTCCACACCTTTAGTAGGTGTGGAGATTTTTGCATTTCTCTGCGGTGGACTTTTTCTAGTTTTTATTACTGACCGCACAGTGTTCTGTCCTGTACTAATTCTTTCTAGCTAGTAGTGGCCTCCTTTGCTAAATCTTGTTTCTTACTACGTATGTCATTTCCTTCTCCTCTCACAGTCATTATTTGTGGGGGGCTGTCCTATCCTTTGGGGATTTTCTCTGAGGCAAGATAGCTTTCCTGCTTCTACCTTTAGGGGTAGCTAGATCTCCGGCTGTGACGAGGTGTCCAGGGAGTGACAGGAACATCCCACGGCTACTGCTAGTGTCTGTGTTAAGATCAGGAACTGCGGTCGGTATAGTTACCACCTGCTCAGAGCTAGTCGCATGTCGCTCCTTAATCACCAGACCATAACAGTACGGCCGTCATTTGCCGCTGCAGCAGGGCGCCACTGGACTCAGAGCGAGTCGTGTTCTTCATTGGTCGTGTTCACATTCTTCCAGGACGGCCGTCATTTGCCGCTGCAGCAGGACGCCACTTTCCTCAGAGCGAGTCTTGTTCTTCATTGGTCGTGTTCACATTCATCCAGGACGGCTGTCATTTGTCGCTGCAGCAGGGCGCCACTGGCCTCAAAGCGAGTCGTGTTCTTCACTGGTCGTGTTGAAATCTGCCCTTCAATCAATAGTGTTTTCACCTGGCGCTGCTCATTAACCTCCGCGGTCACCTTTACCTGACTTATTTATCTGTAGACATTTTTCTCTGTATATTGATCCCTCTCAGAGTTCTTCAGACTTTCAAGAACATTTTCCACCTTGTATGTTTGTTATCAGCAATTAACGCGGCGCTGACCGAGGATCGACTCTGCGTCCGAGTACAATAATGTGTGAAGAAATGCACCGAAAGAAGAAAAACTTCAGTCCAGTTATGGTTCCTGTACGGACATTTTTCTTCAGAATTTAAGATATTATTAGTTGTGTAAATTATTCGGGAGACTTTTGTGCAGTGGATGATGGCCGGGGGCTCGGTGTGTGCCGGCGGGGGGCTTCTAACGTGACTCCCGGGTTATTTACAGACCGGTCTTGGTCATTAGTATTGGCGGCTCCAGGTCCCATGCCACAAGTCATCCCCAGCAGCCGGAAAATAAGAAAGGATATGAGGGAGCGTGACACTCTTCTCATATTAAGACTTTCCATGGAGCCGGCACAAGAGTGGGGACACCTGTATCTGCCAATGTCCCCCCGTATGAGCAGTGCTCGGGAGCGACTCATGTCCATGGCCCGCGGCATTGTGCAGGCTCGTATTGTGGGCTGCCTGCCATGTGTGCACATGGATGGAGGGGGTATGGGATGGATCCAGCCATCTCCGGGTGAGTAAGGCAGTTGTAGAGTGTGATCTCGAGGGGTCTTCTGTCCTGGGGTCAGCGGGGGATCATGACGTCCTGTAACCTGCAGCTTTGTGCACTGGAAATGCTCCATTATTTGTGCCCTTCAATTTCTTGTAATTTGCCTTTTCCGGTAACTACAGAGGGATGAGCGGCGTCCAGCAGCCAGAGGGTTAAGGCCGGGTGGCTCCGGAGAAAAATATCCTATTGCCAAATGCGCAGCGATGACTTATGGGCCTCGCAGCCTATAATTTGTAATTGCTTGTTCAAGCAGCCACAAAACAGGCTGTGGACAAAGATGCTGATAGACTCGTACATCAAAAGCCTTAATGTATTATCATCACACATCAGAGCGGAGCGACCTCATATTTATATCGGCCAGGCCGGCTGGAAAATCTCCCTGCTCCGCTGTCTGCCAGCGTGCATTAATAAGAGCGCCCCTCCCCGGCCGCGCGCCTGTATTTATTACATAACTGCGGTGATATCTATGGCTGGGGCTCATGGCCGAGCCGTCCGGTTATACAGGTGTCACCAGCAATTCATAAAGAAGCAAAACCCAAAGCCACACAGAGCAAAAAGCCAAAGTGCAGCTGCCGGGCGCTGGCAGATGTGTGCGGTGTGCTTGACACCTCCGCACGATTTACGGGCTTGGTGGGGAGCTTTTCCTGTCTGTGCGGCGCGCTGGGTTGGGGCAGTTGGGTTTTCGCTTTGAGGCTTTGTAACGGCTCCAGTGCAGGAAGGCTGCGCTGGTGACTGTGCCGTCCCTCTGCTCTGCACACGCTTCCCATATACCGGCCTCAGATAATACACTTACAATGCCCCCGTGTGCCACCGACACCCCTCTCCTGTCCTACGAATAATGGAAAATCTGGAGATTTTGATGTTTTTTTACTGTAAATTATAAGCTGAATGGCACATTCCTGAAATACTCTGTGCTCCTGGATAAACCGCTGTTTCTTTTCCATTGTGTACTGAAAGGCTGTGATCTTATGCAGAGTTTTACAAAAAATGACCGCAATGTCTGTCACCTCCCACGAGATCAGCACCATCCTCTCCTAAAACACTCTGTGCTGCTGTGCATCCTGCTCCCTCCGCTATGTGCGACTTATTCTGTCACCTCCCACGAGATCAGCACCATCCTCTCCTAAAACACTCTGTGCTGCTGTGTGTCCTGCTCCCCCCACTATGTGCACATATTCTGTCACCCTGTATAACATCAGCACACTCCTCTTCTAAAACACTCTGTGCTGCTGTGCATCCTGCTCCCTCCACTATGTGCGACTTATTCTGTCACCTTGTGTAACATCAGCAGATTCCTCTCTTAAAACACTCTGTGCTCCCCCCACGATGTGCGACGTATTCTGTTACCTTGTATAACATCAGCAGACTCCTCTCCTAAAACACTGTGCTGCTGTGCATCCTGCTCCCTCCACTATGCGCGACTTAGTCTGTCACCTCCCACGAGATCAGCACCATCCTCTCCTAAAACACTCTGTGCTGCTGTGCATCCTTGCCCCTCACTATGTGCAACTTATTCTGTCACCTTGTATAACATCAGCACACTCCTCTCCTAAAACACTCTGTGCTGCTGTGCGTCCTGCTCCCTCCACTATGTGCGACTTAGTCTGTCACCTCCCACGAGATCAGCACCATCCTCTCCTAAAACACTCTGTGCTGCTGTCCATCCTTGCCCCCCTCACTATGTGCGACTTATTCTGTCACCTTGTATAACATCAGCACACTCCTCTCCTAAAACACTCTGTGCTGCTGTGCGTCCTGCTCCCCCCACTATGTGTGACTTATTCTGTCACCTTATATAACACCAGCACCATCCTCTCCTAAAACACTCTGTGCTGCTGTGTGTCTTGCTCCCCCCACTATGTGCACATATTCTGTCACCCTGTATAACATCAGCACACTCCTCTTCTAAAACACTCTGTGCTGCTGTGCGTCCTGCTCCCTCCACTATGTGCGACTTATTCTGTCACCTTGTGTAACATCAGCAGATTCCTCTCTTAAAAAACTCTGTGCTCCCCCCACGATGTGCGACGTATTCTGTTACCTTGTATAACATCAGCAGACTCCTCTCCTAAAACACTCTGTGCTGCTGTGCATCCTGCTCCCTCCACTATGCGCGACTTAGTCTGTCACCTCCCATGAGATCAGCACCATCCTCTCCTAAAACACTCTGTGCTGCTGTGCATCCTTGCCCCCCTCACTATGTGCGACATATTCTGTCACCTTGTATAACATCAGCACACTCCTCTCCTAAAACACTCTGTGCTGCTGTGCGTCCTGCTCCCTCCACTATGTGCGACTTAGTCTGTCACCTCCCACGAGATCAGCACCATCCTCTCCTAAAACACTCTGTGCTGCTGTGCGTCCTGCTCCCCCACTATGTGTGACTTATTCTGTCACCTTGTATAACATCAGCACACTCCTCTCCTAAAACACTCTGTGCTGCTGTGCGTCCTGCTCCCCCCACTATGTGCGACTTATTCTGTCACCTTGTATAACATCAGCACACTCCTCTCCTAAAACACTCTGTGCTGCTGTGCATCCTGCTCCCCCCACTATGTGCGACATATTCGGTCACCTTGTATAACATCAGCACCATCCTCTCCTAAAACACTCTGTGCTGCTGTGCGTCCTGCTCCCCCCACTATGTGCGACGTATTCGGTCACCTTGTATAACATCAGCACCATCCTCTCCTAAAACACTCTGTGCTGCTGTGTGTCCTGCTCCCCCCACTATGTGTGACTTATTCTGTCATCTTGTATAACATCAGCACACTCCTCTCCATAAACACTCTGTGCTGCTGTGCGTCCTGCTCCCCCCACTATGTGCGACGTATTCGGTCACCTTGTATAACATCAGCACCATCCTCTCCTAAAACACTTTGTGCTGCTGTGCGTCCTGCTCCCCCCACTATGTGCGACGTATTCGGTCACCTTGTAAAACATCAGCACCATCCTCTCCTAAAACACACTGTGCTGCTGTGCGTCCTGCTCCCCCCACTATGTGCGACTTATTCTGTCACCTTGTATAACATCAGCACACTCCTCTCCTTAAACACTCTGTGCTGCTATGCGTCCTGCTCCCCCCACTATGTGCGACATATTCGGTCACCTTGTATAACATCAGCACCATCCTCTCCTAAAACACTCTGTGCTGCTGTGCGTCCTGCTCCCCCCACTATGTGTGACTTATTTTGTCACCTTGTATATCAGCACACTCTTCTCCTAAAACACTCTGTGCTGCTGTGTGTTCTGCTCCCCCCACTATGTGCGACGTATTGTCACCTTGTATAACATCAGCACACTCCTCTCCTTAAACACTCTGTGCTGCTGTGCATCCTGCTCCCCCCACTATGTGCGACATATTCGGTCACCTTGTATAACATCAGCACCATCCTCTCCTAAAACACTCTGTGCTGCTGTGCGTCCTGCTCCCCCCACTATGTGCGACGTATTCTGTCACCTTGTATAACATCAGCACCATCCTCTCCTAAAACACTCTGTGCTGCTGTGAATCCTGCTCCCCCCACTATGTGCGATGTATTCGGTCACCTTGTATAACATCAGCACACTCCTCTCCTAAAACACTCTGTGCTGCTGTGAATCCTGCTCCCCCCACTATGTGCGACATATTCTGTCACCTTGTATAACATCAGCACACTCCTCTCCTTAAATACTCTGTGCTGCGTCTGAAGTCCCCCAGCATAAGCAGCCTGGTCTCCTTGCACTGTTGGGCTCTTTTGGGCATCTGACTTGTGGCCAATACTCAGATTCTGGGGGTGGAGGGCGGTAGAGCGGGGTAACACAGAAGGTGACGTGTAAAAAAACACTTCTAAAAGTTAATTACTTTTTTACAACTCATGTCAAATTCCAGCGCGAGCCATAAATTCATTAGCCGCAGCATTAAGCACATGCAGCTGATTTACTCGCCATAAACAAGATCATTTAGGTGTTGATTTTCCCTATTTTTATGGCCGGTGTAGAAAATAAAGCAATGATAGGAAAGTTCTCAGTTATTACAGGAGGAGCCTTGGCGTCTCAGGCTCCTCTTATCTCCAGCTTTGATGAAGTTATAGCAGTTGTACTTTTTAACCCTTCCGCTTTTAGGGAGTTGTAATTGATTATCAGTGTAGGAGCGCCAGCGGGAGCGTCACTGCGATAAGGACAGATAGGAGTCTCCAAGGAAGGGAAACGTGAGCATTCCTGCAGATGTGAGGACACCATGTCATGAGATCAGCAGTGACCGAGAACACCGCATATTCATCACCGGAGATCAGCGGTGACATCACTGAGAATGCCTCCTATCCATCACCAGAGATCAGAGGTGACATCACTAAGAATGCCTCCTATCCATCACCAGAGATCAGCAGTGACATCACTGAGAATGTCTCCTATCCATCACCAGAGATCAGCGGTGACATCACTGAGAATGTCTCCTATCCATCACCAGAGATCAGCAGTGACATCACTGAGAATGTCTCCTATTCATCACCAGAGATCAGCGGTGACATCACTGAGAATGTCTCCTATCCATCACCAGAGATCAGAGGTGACATCACTGAGAATGCCTCCTATCCATCACCAGAGATCAGCAGTGACATCACTGAGAATGCCTCCTATCCATCACCAGAGATCAGCGGTGACATCACTGAGAATGCCTCCTATCCATCACCAGAGATCAGCGGTGACATCACTGAGAATGTCTCCTATCCATCACCAGAGATCAGCGGTGACATCACTGAGAATGTCTCCTATCCATCACCAGAGATCAGCGGTGACATCACTGAGAATGCCTCCTATCCATCACCAGAGATCAGCGGTGACATCACTGAGAATGCCTCCTATCCATCACCAGAGATCAGAGGTGACATCACTGAGAATGCCTCCTATCCATCACCAGAGATCAGCAGTGACATCACTGATAATGCCTCCTATCCATCACCAGAGATCAGCGGTGACATCACTGAGAATGTCTCCTATCCATCACCAGAGATCAGCGGTGACATCACTGAGAATGCCTCCTATCCATCACCAGAGATCAGCGGTGACATCACTGAGAATGCCTCCTATCCATCACCAGAGATCAGAGGTGACATCACTGAGAATGCCTCCTATCCATCACCAGAGATCAGCGGTGACATCACTGAGAATGCCTCCTATCCATCACCAGAGATCAGCGGTGACATCACTGAGAATGGCTCCTATCCATCACCAGAGATCAGCGGTGACATCACTGAGAATGTCTCCTATCCATCACCAGAGATCAGAGGTGACATCACTGAGAATGTCTCCTATTCATCACCGGAGATCAGCGGTGACATCACTGAGAATGTCTCCTATCCATCACCGGAGATCAGCGGTGACATCACTGAGAATGTCTCCTATCCATCACTAGAGATCAGAGGTGACATCACTGAGAATGCCTCCTATCCATCACCAGAGATCAGAGGTGACATCACTGAGAATGCCTCCTATCCATCACCAGAGATCAGCGGTGACATCACTGAGAATGCCTCCTATCCATCACCAGAGATCAGAGGTGACATCACTGAGAATGCCTCCAATCCATCACCGGAGATCAGAGGTGACATCACTGAGAATGCCTCCTATCCATCACTAGAGATCAGTGGTGACATCACTGAGAATGCCTCCTATCCATCACCAGAGATCAGAGGTGACATCACTGAGAATGCCTCCTATCCATCACCAGAGATCAGCGGTGACATCACTGAGAATGTCTCCTATCCATCACCAGAGATCAGCGGTGACATCACTGAGAATGCCTCCTATCCATCACCAGAGATCAGAAGTAACATCACTGAGAATGCCTCCTATCCATCACCAGAGATCAGAGGTGACATCACTGAGAATGCCTCCTATCCATCACCAGAGATCAGAGGTGACATCACTGAGAATGCCTCCTATCCATCACCAGAGATCAGTGGTGACATCACTGAGAATGCCTCCTATCCATCACCAGAGATCAGAGGTGACATCACTGAGAATGCCTCCTATCCATCACTAGAGATCAGAGGTGACATCACTGAGAATGCCTCCTATCCATCACCAGAGATCAGCGGTGACATCACTGAGAATGCCTCCTATCCATCACCAGAGATCAGAAGTAACATCAC
The DNA here is from genome assembly GCF_051348905.1 of Ranitomeya variabilis. Lineage (NCBI taxonomy): Eukaryota > Metazoa > Chordata > Amphibia > Anura > Dendrobatidae > Ranitomeya > Ranitomeya variabilis. The sequence continues at coordinate 6,698,765 of NC_135239.1, forward strand.
TGAGAATGCCTCCTATCCATCACCAGAGATCAGAGGTGACATCACTGAGAATGCCTCCTATCCATCACCAGAGATCAGCGGTGACATCACTGAGAATGCCTCCTATCCATCACCGGAGATCAGCGGTGACATCACTGAGAATGCCTCCTATCCATCACCAGAGATCAGCGGTGACATCACTGAGAATGTCTCCTATCCATCACTAGAGATCAGCGGTGACATCACTGAGAATGCCTCCTATCCATCACCAGAGATCAGCGGTGACATCACTGAGAATGCCTCCTATCCATCACCAGAGATCAGCGGTGACATCACTGAGAATGCCTCCTATCCATCACTAGAGATCAGCGGTGACATCACTGAGATCTTTCTGCAGATCCCATTCCTATAGCTCAGGGCTAGTCGGGCCTCTCCACCTTTGCTTTCTTGCAGTAGCCAGGTTTTCCAGCCTCTGATAACTTTATGATTACTTTTTATCATCGCGCAATTGTTTATATGGCTCAGCAGCAGAAGTCCAGTGTGATAAAGGGCAGGTGGCAGCAAGGTCTGGAGGGGAGGAAACACCTTCTATCAGCAGGATTATGCTCTACAGGTGACTAATCCACCAGGAGATACAACCTGTGATAGAACTTTAGCATTTTTTCCTACAGCCGCCCTTGTAGTGGCAGACGAGGTGCGTGGTCGCTGTCGTTGTGAGCCTGCTCCGGCTCTTGCCTTTATATACTGCGTGCACCTCCAGGTTGTAAATGCAGGGTGTCAGGGCCCCAGGGCTAGAAGTCCAGTCCAGGGCCATGAATCACTTGGATCTATCAGGATGGCAGTAACCTGTCCTGTCTGCCTGTGCTGCTGACACCTCACCCTGTGTTTTATGGGGACCGAAGATGGTATAAATTAGCCATGCTTGTCATCCTGGTGGCCAGATCTGCCCCTGAGGTCTTAGCTGTCATTGCACCCCCCTTCCCTTCTCCTTCATCTTAACCCTCAATATGCTGAACCTGACATCCTAATAACGCATGGACTGTGCAGGAATAGGGCTAATTTTTCCCATCAAATGCAATTATTGGCCTATGCAACATTGTAAGTCATCCCGTATCCTGACGGCCATCACATCGGTGCACAAAGCCTGCGAACTACTTCTGCATTTTGTTGACAGCTATTATCAGAATCATTGTGATAAATATAAAATGCGAGGGATTAAAAAAATCCTTGTGTGGTTTCCTGACATGTCCTCCTCCTGCAGATCGAAGAGGAAAATCTGCAAGATGTTGAGGGTTAGAAGATCGTCGTGGGAACCTGGCGTGCTGCAGAGATGGACCTGGCGTGCTGCAGAGATGGACCTGGCTTGCTGCAGAGATGGACCTTTGTGCTGCAGAGATGAACCTTTTGTGCTGCAGAGATGGACCTTTTTTGCTGCAGAGATGGACCTGGCGAGCTGCAGAGATGGACCTGGCGAGCTGCAGAGATGGACCTGGCGAGCTGCAGAGATGGACCTGGCTTGCTGCAGAGATGGACCTGGCGTGCTGCAAAGATGGATCTAGCTTGCTGCAGAGATGGACCTTTTGTGCTGCAGAGATAGACCTGTTGTGCTGCAGAGATGGACCTTTTGTGCTGCAGAGATGGACCTGGCGTGCTGCAGAGATGGACCTGGCGTGCTGCAGAGATGGACCTGGCGTGCTGCAGAGATGGACCTGGCTTGCTGCAGAGATGGACCTTTGTGCTGCAGAGATGAACCTTTTGTGCTGCAGAGATGGACCTTTTTTGCTGCAGAGATGGACCTGGCGAGCTGCAGAGATGGACCTGGCGAGCTGCAGAGATGGACCTGGCGAGCTGCAGAGATGGACCTGGCTTGCTGCAGATATAGACCTGGCGTGCTGCAAAGATGGATCTAGCTTGCTGCAGAGATGGACCTTTTGTGCTGCAGAGATGGACCTGTTGTGCTGCAGAGATGGACCTTTTGTGCTGCAGAGATGGACCTGTTGTGCTGCAGAGATGGACCTGGCGTGCTGCAGAGATGGACCTGGCGTGCTGCAGAGATGGACCTGGCGTGCTGCAGAGATGGACCTGGCGTGCTGCAGAGATGGATCTAGCTTGCTGCAGAGATGGACCTTTTGTGCTGCAGAGATGGACCTGTTGTGCTGCAGAGATGGACCTTTTGTGCTGCAGAGATGGACCTGTTGTGCTGCAGAGATGGACCTGGCGTGCTGCAGAGATGGACCTGGCGTACTGCAGAGATGGACCTGGCGTGCTGCAGAGATGGACCTGGCGTGCTGCAGAGATGGACCTGGCGTGCTGCAGAGATTGGCCTGGCGTGCTGCAGGAATGGACCTGGCGTGCAGCAGGGATGGACCTGGCGTGCAGCAGTGATGGACCTGGCGTGCAGCAGGGATGGACCTGGCGTGCTGCAGAGATGGACCTGGCGCCCTGCAGAGATGCACCTGTTGTGCTGCAGAGATAGACCTGGCGTGCTGTAGAGATGGACCTGGCGTCCTGCAGAGATTGACCTGGCGTGCTGCAGAGGTGTGGTGGACGATGGTATCATCTGTTCTAATGAATATTAGTAACTCTAATAAGTCCAGGGTCAGGGTGGGCACGTGCCATTATGGCCTCCACTGCCAGCGCTCAAAGATTTCTTTATAGTTGTAAACTTTTGAAGCATCACCAGGGAAAATGTGATGAACAGAAGCCGATCACTTTGATTAATCACATGATTGTAGCTATAAATTCTCATTACTGTCGGATCTTCCAGACACGATGCCACATAGATGGCTGCCATGTCTGAGAAGAGCTGTGGCGAGACCCTGGATTCCCTAAACTTGTCCCCGGACTGTCCTGTACGGGAGGACACGAGGAGAGGTGGCGTTGTCATCTTCGCTGGATACAATGCGCTTCTTGTCATTGTGGTGTCTGTCAGTGATGAGACGCGTGACAATGAGCTTCTTTCTGTGCCAGGCGAGGAGCAGGGTGTGACTGCGGTGCCACCACTACACACAGTGTCATTGTGCGGCCGCCCGTCTAGTGGATATGCTGCCATGTTTGGCAGGCAGGCGGCGCAGTGGCCGTGGGGTGGGATGAGGAGTTGGCGACCTGTGTTCTGGTAATGGGGTCTCCTCGCCAGTCTCCCGTGTCACCAGTCCGCGCTGTAATGAGGCAGTGAGCCCAGTAGTGGGCACTTTAGTGCTTCACATCATGGCCTCTCTCCGCTCCCTACTCATCTGTATTCTGAGCCAAGCGTCAATATTCTGAAATTAAGAACTAAATATTAATGAGCAGAGAGCACAAGCGAGCGAGCGAGCCGGGGGCTGTGTAAAGATCAGAGCCGCCGCTTCTCCTTTATCTCTTTTTTGTGTGGTTGGGGGTAAAGAGCTGTTATTGATTTAATGTAGATTAACACCCCGTGCAAACAAAGCCAGAGACCCCCGGACACAAGTGTCTGTAGGATAGCATGCCGATATCCAAGGTGTCAGACCGCGGCTTCTCACTCAGGTAAGGTCTGGCCACCGACTCCAGGAGTGCACACAGATAATGTCTCTGTACCCGGCGTGGTACTATTAAAGCTGGAGAAATTCATGGATGACAACCGCGCTGCTGTACGAAAATCCGCTCCACACAATTTACGGATAAAGATGATTGTTTATTCTCTCAACGCGTTTCCAAGTCATAGGACTTCTTCCTCAGGAAGACATCAGAACGTGTTGAGAGAATAAACCATCATCTTTATCTGTAAATTGGGTGGAGCGGATTTTCGTACAGCAGCGCGGATGTCATCCACGAATTTCTCCAGTTTTAACACCATGACTTGGTCACCAGTTTCACCAGTGGAACCGCAGCAGCAGTCAGCTCTGACGAGTTCCCATACCCTAACGCAGGGGTCCCCAACCTGTAGCTCGGGAGCCACATGTGGCTCGCGGTCCCATGAATTGTGGCTCGCGGCTGTCTGCCAGCTTGGTGAATTAGCTCCAGTTCTAGCAAACAGGTATGAAGAGGAAATCTGAAAATGATGAGTTTTGTGAGCAGCCCTGCACAGAAGAGCAGATCTGGACGCACATATACTGGTCTTAGGGGTTTTGAGATGATTTAAGTATGGTACGCTGGAGACAAGATGACACCACCTGTCAGAGGAGATGTTTGAAGCCGGATGTGACAGTGTCTTGGGAGTGCTTTATAGGAGAATACTGAATGGGGGTTTTGTGGGAACCCCTGGATCTTTGTATACTGCTTTGGCGTGATTTTTGTGGAAAAGCTTTGGTTAACCTTTATGCCTGTAATGGGGGCTTTGGTTGCCACTACTGTAAGGGGGCGGGAGCTGAATGTGGCTCGCAACCCTCTCTCAAGGCTGGATGTGGCTCCCGACCCTCTCTCAGAGCTGAATGTGGCTCTCAAGGTCGGAAACGTTGGGGACCTCTGCCCTAACGTAACGATACACCAGGGGGGCCGTCTGATTGTACACCCTGTTCTATCCATCGGATAAGACCCTTCTCGCGCCTTCTCTCCTACAGTGTTCCCTATTACCCGGCGTGGTAGTCAGAACACAGAACAGTGACCTCCACTCCATCCCCAGTTCAGTGATGACATTTCGGCCCTGTTCTCATCTACTTCAGGGATTCCAGTTATTCGCAGTCACCAGATGCGCTTGGCGGATCCCACGGACTTATGATTGGATCAGCCAAAATAGATCTGCGAGTGTGATGGAATCTGCGAGGAGCCTCCAAGGCCGATACGGGCACAGCGTTAGGGAGGTGCGGTGCCACATTTGTCCTAAGGCTCGCTACATCCAGGTTACATACATGTTACATACATGTTACATACATGTTACATCCAGGTTACATACATGTTACATCCAGGCTACATACATGTTACATCCAGGCTACATCCAGGTTACATACAGGCTACATACAGGTTACATACAGGCTACATACATGTTACATACAGGCTACATACATGTTACATACAGGCTACATCCAGGTTACATACAGGCTACCTACATGATACATACAGGCTACATCCAGGTTACATACAGTTTACATACAGGCTACCTACATGATACATCCAGGTTACATAAATGTTACATAAGGTTACATCCAGGTTACATACATGCTACATACAGGTTACATACATGCTACATCCAGGTTACATACAGGCTACATACATGTTACATACAGGCTACATACATGTTACATACAGGCTACATACATATTACATACAGGCTACATACATGTTACATACAGGCTACATACATGTTACATACAGGCTACATCCAGGTTACATACATCTTACATCCAGGTTACATACCTGTTACATCCAGGGTACATGCATGTTACATACAGGCTACATACATGTTACATACAGGCTACATCCAGGTTACATACATCTTACATCCAGGTTACATACCTGTTACATCCAGGGTACATGCATGTTACATACAGGCTACATACACGCTACATCCAGGTTACATACAGGCTACATACATGTTACACACAGGCTACATACATGTTACATACAGGCTACATACATGTTACATACAGGCTACATACATGTTACATACAGGTTACATACATGTTACATACAGGCTACATCCAGGTTACATACAGGCTACATCCAGGGTACATACATGTTACATACAGGCTACATACACGCTACATCCAGGTTACATACAGGCTACATACATGTTACATACAGGCTACATCCAGGTTACATACAGGCTACATACATGTTACATACAGGTTACATACATGTTACATACAGGCTACATCCAGGTTACATCCAGGCTACATCCAGGGTACATACATGTTACATACAGGCTACATACACGCTACATCCAGGTTACATACAGGCTACATACATGTTACATACAGGCTACATACATGTTACATACAGGCTACATACATGTTACATACATGTTACATACAGGCTACATCCAGGTTACATACAGGCTACATCCAGGGTACATACATGTTACATACAGGCTACATACACGCTACATCCAGGTTACATACAGGCTACATACATGTTACATACAGGCTACATCCAGGTTACATACAGGCTACCTACATGATACATACATGTTACATACAGGCTACATACATGTTACATACATGTTACATACAGGCTACATACAGGTTACATACAGGCTACATCCAGGTTACATACAGGCTGCATACATGTTACATACATGTTACATACAGGTTACATACATGTTACATACAGGCTACATCCAGGTTACATACATGTTACATACAGGCTACATACATGTTACATACAGGCTACATCCAGGTTACATACATGTTACATACAGGCTACATACATGTTACATACAGGCTACATCCAGGTTACATACATGTTACATACAGGCTACATACATGTTACATACAGGCTACATACATGTTACATACATGTTACATACAGGCTACATCCAGGTTACATACAGGCTACATCCAGGTTACATACAGGCTACATACATGTTACATACAGGCTACATCCAGGTTACATACATGTTACATACAGGCTACATACATGTTACATACAGGCTACATACATGTTACATACATGTTACATACAGGCTACATCCAGGTTACATACAGGCTACATCCAGGTTACATACAGGCTGCATACATGTTACATACAGGTTACATACATGTTACATACAGGCTACATCCAGGTTACATACAGACTACATACATGTTACATACAGGCTACATCCAGGTTACATACATGTTACATACAGGCTACATCCAGGTTACATACAGGCTACCTACATGACACATACAGGCTACATCCAGGTTAAATACAGGCTACCTGCATGATACATCCAGGCTACATACAGTTTACATACAGGCTACATCCAGGTTACATACAGGCTACCTACATGATACATACAGGCTACATCCAGGTTACATACAGGCTACCTACATGATACATACAGGCTACATCCAGGTTACATACAGTTTACATACAGGCTACCTACATGATACATCCAGGTTACATAAATGTTACATAAGGTTACATCCAGGTTACATACATGCTACATACAGGTTACATACATGCTACATCCAGGTTACATACAGGCTACATACAGGTTACATACATGCTACATCCAGGTTACATACAGGCTACCTACATGCTACATAAAGGCTACATACATGCTGCATCCAGGTTACATACAGGCTACATACATGCTACATGCAGGCTATATGCTACATACAGGCTACATACAAGCTAAATACATGTTACATACATGCTACATACATACTTGCTACAGCGGAAAATGGGCTGATGCAAAAGTTTGGGCACCCTGCACAGTTAGTATCTAGTAGGACCTCTTTTTGAAATATCACAGCTTGTAAACGCTTTTTGTAGCCAGACAAGAGTCTTTCAATTCTTGTTTGAGGAATTTTCATCCGTTCTTCCTTAGAGAATTCCTCCGGTTCTGTGAGATTCCTGATCGTTTTGCTTCCTCTGTTATTTTGAGGTCTCGCCACAGATTTTCAATGATGCTCAGATCAGGGGACTGTGAGGGCCACTGTAAAACCTTCAGCTTGTGCCCTTTGAGGTCGTTCTTCCTTAAAGAATTCCTCCGGTTCTGTGAGATTCCTGATCGTTTTGCTTCCTCTACTATTTTGAGGTCTCGCCATAGATTTTCAATGATGCTCAGATCAGGGGACTGTGAGGGCCATTGTAAAACCTTCAGCTTGCACATTCTAAGGTCGTCTATTGTGGACTGTGACGTGTGTTTAGGATCACTATCCATTTGTAGAAGCCATCCTCTTCCTCCTTTCACCTTCAGCTTTTTTACAGATGGTGTTATATTTCCAGCAAGAATTTGTTAAAATGTAATTGACTCCATTTTTCCCTCTACCCGTGAAATGGTCCCCGTGCCATTGGCTGCAACCCAACTCCAAAGCATGACTGATCCAACCCCATGCTTAATGGTTGGTGAGATGTCCTTTTCTGTTATGACCCCAATGGCGAGGGTCTCAGAGGAACGTGGAAGTCTGCAGAATACAAAAATCCAGCTCATAGGGCAGTGGTAACTGGGTTGACCATATATCTACTCCTAACGCCAACACTAGAAGTAGCCGGGGATCATTCCTACGTTGATTCTAGATGACACGCGCCAGCCGGAGAATCTAGCTACCCCTAGTAGAGGAAAACAAAGACCTTTCTTGCCTCCAGAGAAGGGGACCCCAAAGCTGGATAGAAGCCCCCCACAAATAATGACGGTGAGGTAAGAGGAAATGACAAACACAGAAATGAACCAGGTTTAGCACAGAGAGGCCCGCTTACTGATAGCAGAATAAAGAAAGGTAACTTATATGGTCAACAAAAACCCTATCAAAATCCACACTGGAAATTCAAGAACCCCCGAACCGTCTAACGGTCCGGGGGGAGAACACCAGCCCCCTAGAGCTTCCAGCAAAGGTCAGGATATAGATTTGGAACAAGCTGGACAAAAATACAAAACCAAAACAAATAGCAAAAAGCAAAAGGCAGACTTAGCTGATATAACTGGAACCAGGATCAGTAGACAAGAGCACAGCAGACTAGCTCTGATAACTACGTTGCCAGGCATTGAACTGAAGGTCCAGGGAGCTTATATAGCAACACCCCTAACTAACGACCCAGGTGCGGATAAAAGGAATGACAGAAAAACCAGAGTCAAAAAACTAGTAACCACTAGAGGGAGCAAAAAGCAAATTCACAACAGTATCCCCCCCTTAGTGAGGGGTCACCGAACCCTCACCACGACCACCAGGGCGATCAGGATGAGCGGCATGAAAAGCACGAACTAAATCGGCCGCATGAACATCAGAGGCGACCACCCAGGAATTATCCTCCTGACCATAGCCCTTCCACTTGACCAGGTACTGAAGCCTCCGCCTGGAGAGGCGAGAATCCAAGATCTTCTCCACCACGTACTCCAACTCGCCCTCAACCAACACCGGAGCAGGAGGCTCAGCAGAAGGAACTACAGGCACAATGTACCGCCGCAACAAGGACCTATGAAATACATTGTGAATAGCAAACGACACAGGAAGATCCAGACGAAAAGATACAGGATTAAGGATTTCCAATATCTTATAAGGCCCAATAAAACGAGGTTTAAATTTGGGAGAGGAGACCTTCATAGGAACAAAGCGGGAAGAAAGCCACACCAAATCCCCAACGCGTAGTCGGGGACCCACACCGCGGCGGCGGTTGGCAAAGCGCTGAGCCTTCTCCTGTGACAACTTCAAGTTGTCCACCACATGATTCCAGATCTGCTGCAACCTATCCACCACAGAATCCACCCCAGGACAGTCAGAAGGCTCCACATGACCCGAAGAAAAGCGAGGATGGAAACCAGAGTTGCAGAAAAAAGGCGAAACCAAGGTGGCGGAACTAGCCCGATTATTAAGGGCAAACTCAGCCAACGGCAAGAATGTCACCCAATCGTCCTGATCAGCAGAGACAAAACACCTCAAATAAGACTCCAAAGTCTGATTGGTTCGCTCCGTCTGTCCATTAGTCTGAGGATGGAAAGCAGACGAAAACGACAAATCAATGCCCATCCTACTACAAAAGGATCGCCAGAACCTGGAAACGAACTGGGATCCTCTGTCTGACACAATATTCTCAGGGATGCCGTGCAAACGAACCACGTTCTGGAAAAACACAGGAACCAGATCGGAAGAGGAAGGCAGCTTAGGCAAAGGAACCAAATGGACCATCTTGGAGAAGCGATCACATATCACCCAGATAACGGACATGCCCTGAGATAGCGGAAGATCAGAAATGAAATCCATGGAGATATGTGTCCAAGGTCTCTTCGGGACAGGCAAGGGCAAGAGCAAACCGCTGGCACGAGAACAGCAAGGCTTAGCTCGAGCACAAGTCCCACAGGACTGCACAAATGACCGCACATCCCTTGACAAGGAAGGCCACCAAAAGGACCTGGCCACCAGATCTCTGGTGCCAAAAATTCCCGGGTGACCTGCCAACACCGAGGAATGAACCTCGGAAATGACTCTGCTGGTCCACTTATCCGGGACAAACAGTCTGTCAGGTGGACAAGACTCAGGCCTATCAGCCTGAAATCTCTGCAACACACGTCGCAGATCCGGAGAAATAGCTGACAAGATAACTCCATCTTTAAGAATACCAACAGGATCAGTGACTCCAGGAGCATCAGGCACAAAGCTCCTAGAAAGAGCATCGGCCTTCACATTCTTTGAACCTGGTAAATACGAGACAACAAAATCAAAGCGGGAGAAAAACAATGACCAGCGGGCCTGTCTCGGATTAAGGCGTTTAGCAGACTCGAGATACATCAGATTTTTGTGATCAGTCAAGACCACCACACGATGCTTAGCACCCTCGAGCCAATGACGCCACTCCTCAAATGCCCATTTCATGGCCAACAACTCCCGATTGCCCACATCATAATTTCGCTCGGCAGGCGAAAACTTCCTAGAGAAAAAGGCACAAGGTTTCATAACAGAGCAACCAGGGCCTCTCTGCGACAAAACGGCCCCTGCCCCAATCTCCGAAGCATCCACCTCAACCTGAAAGGGAAGTGAGACGTCAGGCTGGCACAAAACAGGCGCCGAAGTAAACCGGCGTTTCAACTCCTGGAAAGCCTCCACGGCAGCAGGAGCCCAGTTAGCTACATCGGAGCCCTTCTTGGTCATATCCGTCAAAGGTTTCACAATGCTAGAAAAATTAGCGATAAAACGACGGTAGAAGTTAGCGAAGCCCAAGAACTTCTGAAGACTCTTAACTGACGAGGGCTGAGTCCAATAAAGAATAGCTCGGACCTTGACTGGGTCCATCTCCACCGCAGAAGGGGAAAAAATGAACCCCAAAAAGGGAACCTTCTGTACACCAAAGAGACACTTTGAGCCCTTGACAAACAAAGAATTTTCACGCAAAATTTTAAAGACCAACCTGACCTGCTCCACATGCGAATCCCAATTATCAGAAAAAAACAAAATATCATCCAGATAAACAATCAAAAATTTATCCAGATACTTCCGGAAAATGTCATGCATAAAGGACTGAAAAACTGAAGGCGCATTGGAGAGCCCAAAAGGCATCACCAAGTACTCAAAATGACCTTCCGGCGTATTGAATGCGGTTTTCCATTCATCACCTTGCTTAATGCGCACAAGGTTGTACGCACCACGAAGGTCTATCTTGGTGAACCACTTGGCACCCTTAATCCGGGCAAACAAGTCAGACAACAGCGGTAAAGGATACTGAAATTTGACAGTGATCTTATTCAAAAGCCGATAATCAATACAAGGTCTCAAAGATCCGTCCTTTTTTGCCACAAAAAAGAATCCCGCACCAAGAGGGGAAGAAGACGGACGGATGTGTCCTTTTTCCAGAGACTCCTTGATATATGAACGCATAGCGGTATGTTCAGGTACCGACAGATTAAACAGTCTTCCCTTAGGAAATTTACTGCCTGGGATCAAATCTATAGCACAGTCACAGTCCCTATGAGGAGGCAGTGCACTGGACTCAGACTCACTGAAGACATCCTGATAATCAGACAAATACTCCGGAACTTCCGAAGGCGTAGAAGAAGCAATAGACACAGGCAGGGAATCCTCATGAATACCACGACAGCCCCAACTAGACACTGACATAGCCTTCCAGTCAAGGACTGGATTATGGGTCTGTAACCATGGCAGCCCCAAAACAACCAAATCATGCATTTTATGTAAAACCAGGAAACGTATCACCTCGCGGTGTTCAGGAGTCATGCACATGGTAACCTGAGTCCAATACTGCGGTTTATTTGCTGCCAATGGTGTAGCATCAATACCCCTAAGAGGAATAGGATTTTCTAATGGTTCAAGAGTAAATCCACAGCGCTTAGCAAATGAGAGATCCATGAGACTCAGGGCAGCACCTGAATCTACAAACGCCATGACAGGAAAAGATGACAGTGAGCAAATCAAAGTTACAGACAGAATAAATTTAGGTTGCAAATTACCAACGGTGACAGGACTAACAACTTTAGCTATACGTTTAGAGCATGCTGAGATAACATGTGTAGAATCACCACAGTAGTAGCACAAGCCATTCCGGCGTCTATGAATTTTCCGCTCATTTCTAGTCAGGATTCTATCACATTGCATTAAATCAGGTGTCTGTTCAGACAACACCATGAGGGAATTTGCGGTTTTGCGCTCCCGCAACCGCCGGTCAATTTGAATTGCCAGTGCCATAGTATCATTCAGACCTGTGGGAATGGGAAAACCCACCATAACATTCTTAATGGCTTCAGAAAGGCCATTTCTAAAATTAGCGGCCAGTGCACACTCGTTCCAATGTGTCAGCACGGACCATTTCCGAAATTTTTGGCAATACACTTCAGCCTCGTCCTGCCCCTGAGACATAGCCAGCAAGGCTTTTTCTGCCTGAATCTCAAGATTGGGTTCCTCATAAAGTAAACCGAGCGCCAGAAAAAACGCATCAAGATCAGCCAATGCCGGATCTCCTGGCGCCAGCGAAAAAGCCCAATCCTGAGGGTCGCCCCGTAAGAACGAAATAACAATTTTTACTTGCTGAGCAGAATCTCCAGATGAACAGGGTCTCAGGGACAAAAACAATTTACAATTATTCACGAAATTCCTAAACTTAAACCTGTCTCCGGAAAACAGTTCAGGAATCGGTATTTTAGGTTCTGACCTAGGATTTCTGATAACATAGTCTTGTATGCCCTGCACACGAGTAGCCAGCTGGTCCACACTTGTAATCAAGGTCTGGACATTCATGTCTGCAGCAAGCATAGCCACTCTGAGGTAAAGGGGAAGGAGAAAGAAAAAAAAAAAAAAAACTCAGAATCTTCTTTCTTATAATCCCTCTTCTGCAATGCATTAAACATTTAATACTGGCCTGGCAAACTGTTATGACCCCAATGGCGAGGGTCTCAGAGGAACGTGGAAGTCTGCAGAATACAAAAATCCAGCTCATAGGGCAGTGGTAGCTGGGTTGACCATATATCTACTCCTAACGCCAACACTAGAAGTAGCCGGGGATCATTCCTACGTTGATTCTAGATGACACGCGCCAGCCGGAGAATCTAGCTACCCCTAGTAGAGGAAAACAAAGACCTTTCTTGCCTCCAGAGAAGGGGACCCCAAAGCTGGATAGAAGCCCCCCACAAATAATGACGGTGAGGTAAGAGGAAATGACAAACACAGAAATGAACCAGGTTTAGCACAGAGAGGCCCGCTTACTGATAGCAGAATAAAGAAAGGTAACTTATATGGTCAACAAAAACCCTATCAAAATCCACACTGGAAATTCAAGAACCCCCGAACCGTCTAACGGTCCGGGGGGAGAACACCAGCCCCCTAGAGCTTCCAGCAAAGGTCAGGATATAGATTTGGAACAAGCTGGACAAAAATACAAAACCAAAACAAATAGCAAAAAGCAAAAGGCAGACTTAGCTGATATAACTGGAACCAGGATCAGTAGACAAGAGCACAGCAGACTAGCTCTGATAACTACGTTGCCAGGCATTGAACTGAAGGTCCAGGGAGCTTATATAGCAACACCCCTAACTAACGACCCAGGTGCGGATAAAAGGAATGACAGAAAAACCAGAGTCAAAAAACTAGTAACCACTAGAGGGAGCAAAAAGCAAATTCACAACACTTTTCCTAAGATTCTGGGGCCTTTTTTCTCCATACATACCTCTGATCATTGTGGCCACAGAGATCGATTTTTTCCAAATGCGTCAGGCATGTTTAGATGTTGTTTTGCATACTTCTGTTGCTGATGTTTATGGAAAGTGGCGCCTGTAGAGAAAGCGCTCCTTATTACGCCCCGCAGACACACGGCCGGCTCCCTCCTCATAAGACATGAAGTGCAATCGTATTTTACATGGGATATTTCTCCTTAAAGGCCAGGTTCACACTGCGTTAACAGCAGCCCGTTCAACACATGCGTTAACGGGCTGCTGTTAAGCAAGTGCCGGGATGTAAGCGCGCTAGCAGATGCTCTATCTGCGCTAGCAGTGACGGACCCGGAAACGCTGCAGCCCGCGTCCCAGGGTCTGTCACTCAATGACGGCACATCGCTAGCGCACGCCCATTGTGGGCGTGCTCTAGCGATGCGTCCGCCATAGGACTTAATGGCGGCGTTAACGGACTGCGTTACACCGGTTATGCCGCGGTTTAACGTAGTCCGTCTAACGGACGCCAAAGATGCAATGTGAACCTAGCCTTAGGAGTCTTTTCGGCTTCTATGCATGGGTGCTGGTGTTTGGGGTCCACATTTGGAGGCACTTCGTACTCGTGTAAGGTCTCATGACTGATATCTGCCGCATCGAGGCCTCTCATCCTGGAGATTTATCGTCACAATCATTTCTATGTCTGTGACTGCGGTGTGCCCCTTCCTATATGTCATCATTGCCTTGTGTGTGTCCAGACAGTGACAGATGAAGTCTGAATCTCCGGGGACGTCTCTTCTGGGGTGGGGTGTGTGGCACAAATTGAACAGCCTGGGGATTTACTTGTTTTTCCTTCCAGTTTGCGGCACTAACAGGTGTTGTTCTGAGAGCTTCTGGCCAAGGCATTGATCCTGCTAAAGCCAAGAGGGCTTAGTGCTTAAATGGTTTTCTCTCCAGCACGGAGATAGCACTTGTCAACATTCATAGGCTTCCCTAAGCCTACAAGACAAACAGATCTGCTGGAGAGGAGGCGGTGAGGATGCTGGGCCCCCGGCGTCCCGTGACTGCGCCCTCTGCTGACCACTGTCATTCTGGCACCTGACAAGACTTTTTCATCTTGTATTTTTGGTGTATGGAGTTTTCATTCTTCCCATTAAGCAAACTTCTCACCTGCTGCCCTGTCTGGTCGTTGTAATTACACGTGCACTACAAGCATTGATTTCCTGTCTGGAAGTTGGATGAGGCCTGGGGCTGCAATGTTTGGGCTTGCTGTTGATTCCGGTCCTGTGTCGCTCACCTTGGCGATGGATTTCACAGCAGACACCAATCTTTTCCCAGGCACATTGTGCATTAATCTGCTCCTGCTCCTGCTGCCACTGTTATCTAATTCATCATGGTGTGATTCTGGGAGTCTCAGATGGGGAGTGTGCGGGATCTCTGCACGGAGTACGTCAGACCCGGGCCGTGCGGATGGCTGAAGTCCGCAAAACGTAGATAATGGGTCAAGACAACGCATTCAACTGACCGGTGACCAGAACCAGTGCCCATCAGCTGCTTGATTCATCATTTCTGCTCCGGCTTATACAGCACGATGTGCTGCCGAGAACGATGATCTTAGTGCAGCACTAGAGATCATTTCACCAAACAACTGAGCGTTTTGGGTAATTTGGAGCCTTTTTAGACTCCTCTGCCCTTCTCCCTCCAGACTCTTCTGTTCTCCTTTTCTGCCAGACTCCTCTGTCCTCCTTCCTCCAGACTCCTCTGTCCTCCTCCTCCAGACCCCTGTGTCCTCCCCTTGCAGACTCTTCTGTCCTCCTCCTCCAGACTCCTGTGTCCTCCTCCTCCAGACTCCTCTGTCCTCCTCCAGACTCCTCTGTCCTCCTCCAGACCCCTCTGTCCTCCCCTTGCAGACTCTTGTCCTCCTCCTCCTGACTCCTCTGTCCTCCTTCCTCCAGACCCCTCTGTCCTCCTTCCTCCAGACCCCTCTGTCCTCCTTCCTCCAGACCCGTCCTCCCTCCTCCAAACCCCTCTGTCCTCCCCTTGCAGACTCTTCTGTCCTCCTCCAGACTCCTGTGTCCTCCTTCCTCCAGACCCCTCTGTCCTCCTTCCTCCAAACCCCTCTGTCCTCCTTCTTCCAGACTCCTCAGTCCTCCAGACTCCTCTGTCCTCCTTCCTCCAGACTCCTCTGTCCTCCTCCTCCAGACTCCTCTGTCCTCCTCCTCCAGACTACTCTGTCCTCCTCCTCCAGACTACTCTGTCCTCCTCCTCCAGACTCCGCTGTCCTCCTCCACCAGACTCCTCTGTCCTCCTCCTCCAGACTACTCTGTCCTCCTCCTCTAGACTCCGCTGTCTTCCTCCTCCAGACCCCTCTGTCCTCCGCTTGCAGACTCTTCTGTCCTCCTCCTCCAGACTCCTGTGTCCTCCTCCTCCAAACCCCTCTGTCCTCCCCTTGCAGACTCTTCTGTCCTCCTCCTTCCAAACCCCTCTGTCCTCCCCTTGCAGACTCCTGTGTCCTCCTTCCTCCAGATTCATGTCCTCCAGACCCCTCTGTCCTCCTTCCTCCAGACTCCTCTGTCCTCCTCCTCCAGACTCCTCTGTCCTCCTCCTCCAGACTCCTCTGTCCTCCTCCTCCAGACTCCTCTGTCCTGACTCCTCTAGACTCTTCTGTCCTGACTCCTCTAGACTCCTCTGTCCTCCTTCCTCCAGACTCCTCTGTCCTCCTTCCTCCAGACCCCTCTGTTCTCCTCCAGACTACTCTGTCCTCCTCCTCTAGACTCCGCTGTCCTCCTCCTCCAGACCCCTCTGTCCTCCGCTTGCAGACTCTTCTGTCCTCCTCCTCCAGACTCCTGTGTCCTCCTCCTCCAGACCCCTCTGTCCTCCCCTTGCAGACTCTTCTGTCCTCCTCCTTCCAAACCCCTCTGTCCACCCCTTGCAGACTCCTGTGTCCTCCTTCCTCCAGATTCCTCTGTCCTCCAGACCCCTCTGTTCGCCTTCCTCCAGACTCCTCTGTCCTCACTCCTCCAGACTCCTCTGTCCTGACTCCTCTAGACTCCTCTGTCCTCCTTCCTCCAGACTCCTCTGTCCTCACTCCTCCAGACCCCTCTGTCCTCCTTCCTCCAGACTCCTCTGTTCTCGTTCCTCCAGACTCTTCTGTCCTCACTCCTCCAGACTCCTGTGTCCTCACTCCTCCAGACTCCTCTGTCCTCACTCCTCCAGACTCCTCTGTCCTCCTCCTCCAGACTCCTCTGTCCTCACTCCTCCAGACTCCTCTGTCCTCCTCCAGACTCCTATGGAGGATTAAGTCATATAGAAACCCTAGTCCGATCCCCAGTGAGGTGCGGGGGTAGTTAGGTGCGGGGACAGTGAGGTGTGGGGGTAGTTAAGTGTGGGGGTAGTTAACTGCAGGGACAGTGAGGTGCGGGGACAGAGGTGCGGGGGTAGTTAGGTGCGAGGGTAGTTAGGTGCGGGGACAGGGAGGTGCGGGGACATGTGCAGGGGTAGTTAGGTACGGGGACAGGGAGGTGCGGGGGTAGTTAGGTGCGGGGACAGGGAGGTGCGGGGGGGTAGTAGTTGGGTGTGGGGGTAGTTAGGTGCGGGGACAGGGAGGTGCGGAGGTAGATAGGTGTAGGTGTGGGGGTAGTTAGGTGTGGGGGGGGGGTAGTTGGGTGCAGGGGGGGTAGTTGGGTGTGGGGGTAGTTAGGTGCGGGGACAGTGAGATGCCCCCCTCCCGGCAGCTGTAAACCCTGCTAATTCTAGGTTGTATTTCATTTGTGACTAATAGTCGCCATTTACTCTGTAACTGATTGGAATCCATGTTTTGTGCTTATCTGCCCTGCTCACTCCCAATAAAGCTGTCTTCTCCTTATCAGCTTCCTGTCCTGCTCTCCCTCCTCTATAACCGGCTTTGGAGACTAATGAGGGTTTTGCAATGGAAGCCTAAATGAAGCTGATTGCCCAATGGTGTCGGCCATTAGTGCTAATTAGTTAAAACATCACAGTTACAAACAGTGAATTGGCTCCAGTAATTAATACTGCTGCTCAGCCATGTGGAGAGGAGAAGGGATCTGGGCCAGGAAGGAGCAGCCATGGCGCCTGCTCTCGGAGGACGGGGGGGATCATCTCTACTGTAGACCACGGACAGACACCATCCTCTCACCAGGGTCCGAAGTGACGACCGCTGCAGCTACCAGGTCAGATCTATGTGGGATTTTATTACAGTGTTAAAAAAATCAGAAACAACAATGAGAATGTGTTTGGTGCGGTGGGGCGAGTGTCTAAACTCCTCCATTAATGAATATCGCCCGTGTGAGTAATCGATGATTACAGGACTCGCACTTAGTGTTCTGCCATCGCCGCACCCGCCTGGTTCGGGCGCCATATTGCCAGCGCCATTTCAGTGAGATACAACCTCACCTGCACCCGGGTTAACCCTCCGACGCCTGCTGCATTTCAGGGAACACCCTTGCACCTCTCCAGTCCATCCTTAACTCTGCTGCCCGACTAATCCATCTCTCTCCTCGCTACTCCTCCGCTTCCCCCCTCTGCAAATCTCTTCACTGTCTCCCATTCCCTCAGCGTATCCAGTTCAAATTACTAATACTGACCTACAAAGCCATCCATAACCTGTCTCCTCCATATATCTCTGACCTAATCTCCATATATCTTCCCTCACGTAATCTCCGGTCCTCCCAAGATCTCCTTCTCTCCTCCACACTTATCCACTCCTCATCCAATCGCCTCCAAGATTTCTCCCGAATATCCCCCATCCTCTGGAATTCTCTGCCCCAACACATCCGGTTATCCACCACATTCGGATCCTTCAGACGGAACCTGAAAACTCATCTCTTCAGGAAAGCCTACAGCCCGCACTGACCCCGCTGCCTCCTTATCACTACCGGAGCTACCACCTCACCAACACCGGAGCTACCGCCTCACCAACACCGGAGCTACCACCTCACCAACACCGGAGCTACCGCCTCACCAACACCGGAGCTCCTGCAACCCTCAACCTACTGTCTCCTTCCCCATAATCCTGTAGAATGTAAGCCCCAAGGGCAGGGTCCTCACCCCTCTGTATCAGTCAGTCATTGTTAGTTTTGTTTACTGTAAGTGATATCTGTAACTTGTATGTAACCCCTTCTCATGTACAGCACCATGGAATCAATGGTGCTATAGAAATAAATAATAATAATAATATGACATCAAGTGTAAGTTTACCTTTAAACCGCGCACATCCAGGGATCGGTAAGAGTCTGGCAGATATGACATTCCCCTCGTCGGGAGGCGCGGGGTTAATGAGCCCCTATCACTTGTGCCTCGTCCCTGCTCCACCCCGAACTCTCACACACATTTCTCAGGTCACAGCTTGGGTAATGGGCTATTAATTTGCTCTATTCTCCCTTGTGAGTCAAAACTCAATTTCTGCCCGAGATTTCAGTCTGGGTG
Source organism: Ranitomeya variabilis (assembly GCF_051348905.1). Taxonomy (NCBI): domain Eukaryota; kingdom Metazoa; phylum Chordata; class Amphibia; order Anura; family Dendrobatidae; genus Ranitomeya; species Ranitomeya variabilis. The sequence goes on from NC_135239.1 coordinate 6,717,873, forward strand.
ATTGATGGCCGGCAAGCTGTCAGCGATGTGACTGGGAGGGAGCCCCCCATCAGCGCATCCTCCCCAGGACCCAGAAGGCGCTGGTGCTTCCCCACAGAGGCAGCTGTGGTGGCCCCGTGTAATATGCTCACCGTAGCTGCGGTGACCCCCGCTGCCCTCTGTTATATCCTGCTTATGTTCCGGCATTTCCAGGCCTGGCGGATCATGGGCATCGTCACCTGATCATGGCTGGAGACGGACAGATGGATGGAGGCGTCGGGTTGATCCCCGGTATGGATACATTATGTATGGATACATTATGTCCGGACTGTGTCTCCTTGCTGCAGAACATCACAGTCCCACATCATGGGGCACACGGCAGCGGGCGCTATGGTCGTCGCTTACAGATGCCGCCTTTCAGGAATGCGCAGACGATTATCTTGGATCATTTCTGCGTATTGTTATAACTGTTCAGAAATTAACAAATCGCATCGATAATTTCTCCCAGCCTCTTATATAATATGGACTATTGGCCACTTACACGTCTTTTTTTTGTAAATTGGCAACAAAAATGTCACCTAAAGAAATGAGAAGGTAATAACATCTGTAGACGGTTAGTTACTTAGTTGCAGGGTGATAAAACATTGGATAATCTGACCGCGGCACAGAGCGCCAGGCTATTTCCAGGGTATATTTTGGGCACTGTGAAGTTTCCTGACAAGTAAATCCTTTTTTTTTAGTGACCATCTGACAATCCGGAACACTGGATAATCCGATGATTGTCAAGGACCATAAATACCGGATTAAAGGAATTTTTCATATTTCATTTCTCACTCCTCTCTCTTTTCTATTACGTCTCTCTGGAAACCCGTCACTCCCTCCCCGGCTCTTGCGCATGAGGTCCGGATGGTTCTGCCAAAGGAAAGTTGAAGGTCTGCCATTAATTCAAGACTAAAAATGACAAATTCATCTTCTACGACAATTAAATGAAGTCAGTAATTGATGCTAATTGATCTTGAGATGAGAGGGCTCTCACGAGAACTTCAGACACTACCCTTTAGTTTCTCAAAAAAACACAATAAAAGCTTTAAGTCAGGTTTTTATACCCTCGCTGCCTCTGCTGCCCTCCATAATTGTCTTTTTACTGGCAGACTTCCGCTCAGATCCTGTAACGAGCCCGCGCCTCGGTGCCAAGGAAATCAGCAATGTGCCGCTTTTATGTTTTCTTCACACCAAGATGGTGAAACGCCAGAGAAGAAGCAAATTCACCAGTGTGTGACCGAGATGCTAAATAAATACAGTCAGATTCCTTTAATCCAGCATCCATTGATCTAGAAAAAAAATTGGCATTCGTTTGTTTCTATCTGGTCCTCGTCAATTTCATGAGATCTCAGAAGCGTGAGGAGCAGTTCTGAGCTCTTCTTGGAAGGATCTTACTTTTTTTTACTGAGACTTTTGTAGATACATGGAGCACAGCGATTCCCCGGGGTACACGGGACACAGCGATCCCCCGCAGTACACGGGACACAGCGATCCTCTGAGTTACAGGGATACACGGGACACAGCGATCCCCCAGGATACACGGGACACACCGATTCCCCGGGATACAGCGATACCCCGGGATACACAGGACACAGCGATCCCCCGGGGTACACTGGACACAGCGATCCCCCGGGGTACATGGGACACAGCGATCCCCCGGGGTACATGGGGCACAGCGATCCCCCAGGATACATGGGGCACAGTGATCCCCCAGGATACACTGGACACAGCGATCCCCCAGGATACACGGGGCACAGCGATCCCCCGGGGTACATGGGGCACAGCGATCCCCCAGGATACACAGGACACATCGATCCCCAGGGATACATGGAGCACAGCGATCCCCTGGGGTACACGGGACACAGTGATCTCTCAGGGTACACGGGACACAGCGATTCCCCAGGATACCGGGACACAGCGATCCCCTGGGGTACACGGGGCACAGTGATCCCCCAGGATACCGGGACACAGCGATCCCCCAGGATACACAGGACACAGCGATCCCCCGGGGTACACTGGACACAGCGATCCTCTGAGTTACAGGGATACACGGGACACAGCGATCCCCCAGGATACATGGGACACACCGATTCCCCGGGATACAGCGATACCCCGGGATACACTGGACACAGCGATCCCCCGGGGTACACTGGACACAGCGATCCCCCGGGGTACATGGGGCACAGCGATCCCCCGGGGTACACTGGACACAGCGATCCCCCGGGGTACATGGGACACAGCGATCCCTTAGGATACATGGGGTACAGCGATCGCCCAGGATACACAGGACACAGCGATACCCCGGGATACATGGAGCACAGCGATCCCCCGGGGTACATGGGACACAGCGATCCCCCAGGATACACGGGACACACCGATTCCCCGGGATACAGTGATACCCCGGGATACACAGGACACAGCGATCCCCCGGGGTACACTGGACACAGCGATCCCCCGGGGTACACTGGACACAGCGATCCCCCGGGGTACACGGGACACAGCGATCCCCCTGGGTACACTGGACACAGCGATCCCCCGGGGTACATGGGACACAGCGATCCCCCTGGGTACACTGGACACAGCGATCCCCCAGGATACACGGGGCACAGCGATCCCCCGGGGTACATGGGGCACAGCGATCCCCCAGGATACACGGGGCACAGCGATCCCCCAGGATACACGGGACACAGCGATCCCCCGGGGTACATGGGGCACAGCGATCCCCCAGGATACACAGGACACATCGATCCCCCGGGATACATGGAGCACAGCGATCCCCTGGGGTACACGGGGCACAGTGATCTCTCAGGGTACACGGGGCACAGCGCTGTTTCTTGCGCTCTGCTGGTGATTGGGTCGGTTTAGTGACAGACGCCTATTCTCGGGTAGGTCCGGTCATGAGTCCCTCCGTCTGTTCCACAGCTTCTTCCAGCCAGACGTTGGTAAATCTGTTGAGCACATGTGTTCTGCGCGGGTCTTATTCACCGTTTTATGACAGTGACCGTGTGACGTTCCCCAGGTGCGGGGTAATTGGACATTTCGCCTCAGGAAAGTTTGGAGAAAATAAGGCGACTGATTAATTAGTGCAGGTTTACAGTAAGAGCTGCCTGTAGATGCAGCAGAGCTGAGGAACGCGACCAGGTGACTATGCTGGGACACATGACTGATGCACTCATCGCCCCGACTTTTCTGAGCGCTCCGGTGTGATCCGTCATTTCACTGTGGTCAGTGGCGGCACAGATTGTTCAGGACGGCAGCGCTATCCCACCAGGACAATCCCTGCCGCCACTTACTGCGTTGTGTGTAATCTGCCCGTTCAGTCGTCGGCTCATTTCATCTCTCAATAAGAACATATAAAAGGATTGTACGGTAAGAATGCTCCGGCGTGGTCCACGAAACATGGATGAGAATGTCCTGAGGAAAGACACTTAATGCTCCGGTGGAGAGGGACCTGCGGCCCTGTATAGCCGCCATGACTAGGGCCGGGAGTGACGCCATTTATACACATAACCTCCGAGTCTGGTGAAATCAGCCCCTCTCTGCCAATTAGTTAATGAAGTCAGTGTGCGGCAGCGTCTGAGGTGCAGGTGCCTTTTCCGGCCCCCCGCCCTCAGGTGCCCCCTCTACCTGTCCCTGCAGCTTCATGTTGAGATGAAATTTCCGAGCGTGCAGAACCAGCGTCAGCGGATTTATTGCCGCAGCTGTGCCTCTGACCACTTAACTTTTATAAGCGCAGTATAAAGCTCGGCGGGGGGCCGAGGACTCAGATTTACTCTACTTAAGATATTACAGTGTTAGCACTTACACCGGATACAAGAAAGGCCTGGGGTGGGGGACGTACACCGGGGAGGGGGCCTGCACCCCCGCATCTTCATAAATGGGGCTTTTCTTTAATCTCGGGCCAGTTGGCCATGGTCAGTGGAAGCCTTAGATGGTGGCGCTGGTGTTCAGGGCCCTGACTGTTTTTCGGCTGTACATTAATAGGACTCTCCCTCTCGTGATTCCGGATGTGGACGATCACTGAGGTCGCCGGCTCTTCCTGCCGACTGGTCAGTGTTTGCCATAATAATGCAAATAATAATCCAAGGGCGGCAGCAGAGATCGCAGCTATGTATGCCGTTCTGTATTTCATCCTGATCCTCCTGCTGCATGTGCACATGACTCCATCAAAAATGCTGAAAAAAATAGTGTAGCATTTTATGGTAAAATGCCAGACTCCATAATCTGCTAGATCCTATGAATGAAAACAGCAGGGTGTCGTTGGGGTCCATGATGTGGCGCATTCTGCACTACCAAGATTTTAATTTCTTTTTCTATGATGGAAGAGAAAACTGATGGTGGCTGATGGCGATGGTGACTGATGTCTGCAGTGGGTGCAGGCGGTGGTGGCTGCAGGCAGTGGTGGCTGATCGCGATGTTGGGTGCAGGCGGTGGTGGCTGATGGCAGCGGTGGGTGCAGGCGTTGGTGGCTGATGTGGGTGGCAGTGGCTGATGGTGGCAGTGGCTGGCTGATGGTGACGGTGGGTGCGGGCGTCGGTGGCTGATGGTGGCGGTGGGTGCAGGCAGTGGTGGCGGTGGATGCGGGCGGTGGTGACTGATGGCTGCAGTGGGTGTAGGCAGCGGTGGCGACTTATGGTGGCTGGTGGCTGATGGCGGCAGTGGCTGCAGGTGGTGGTAGCTGGTGGCAGTGGGTGCTGGCAGTAGAGGCTGATGGCGGCAGTGGCTGCAGGTGGTCGTGGCAGTGGGTGCGGGCAGCAGTGGCTGATGGCGGCGGTGGCTGATGGCGGCAGTGGCTGCAGGTGGTGGTAGCTGGTGGCAGTGGGTGCAGGTGGTGGTAGCTGGTGGCGGTGGCTGCTGTCAGTGGTGCCTGATGGCTGTGGTGGGTGCAGGCAGAGGTGGCGGCTGGTGGCAGTGGGTGCAGGTGGTGGTAGCTGGTGGCAGTGGGTGCGGGCAGCAGTGGCTGATGGCGACGGTGGGTGCAGGCAGCGGTGGCTGCAGGCGGTGGTAGCTGGTGGCAGTGGTTGCGGGCAGCTGTGGCTGCGAGCGGCAGCAGGAAACCTACACCATATTGCGCAGATGATGTGTTTGACGTATTAATAAAAGCTGCTGCGGCGCTCGTCCTGGGCGATGGGAAATGCCGATAAACTATGACAGATTAAATATTGATGAGATCCAGAAGTTTCCAATAATGTTCACGGCCCTTTCTTATCCCTCTGACTGATAGATAATAAACCCATCTGTCAGCACTCAGGGGCCCTGGTCAAGAGGCCAATTTGTCCAGACGTCAGTATTAAGGAGGCAGCAGCGCCTTCTCCGGGGGCCGCCTCTCGTTATCACCCTACAGCTCTGCGCTGCGGGGGGCGCCAGCCTTATACTGGGGGAATGCGGCTTGTGTCCTGACAGCAGGGACCGGGAGCTGAGCGCAGATTAATGCGCTGTGGGAAAATACAATCGATTACTCGCTCACAAGTTGCGACAGATTAATAGTCCCACTTACAAGACGTGACGCTCTCAATTTTGTTTTCTGTTATTTAGTAAATGGAATAATTTGTCAACTATTAAATATAGAAGCGAGAGCCGCGGCGGCGGGGTCTCCTCCTCATCACTGGGGTCTCCTCCTCATCACTGGGGTCTCCTCCTCATCACGGGCAGTAGATTGTCAGCTCTGCTGCTCACATAGAGGCCGACAGCGCAGGGGCCACTTTGTGCTTCCATGGATCCAAATTCATCATTTACTTTCTTTTTAAATCACTTTTCTTTTTTTTGTCTTCTGGTTTTTGTTGCCTTTTTTTTGCATCAAATTATTCTTACTGGTGCACATGGGTTCATGAATTTTGTGTAAAGTCAAAAATGCTCTTTAGTTCTGTGTTTTACAATTTTTACACTTTTTTACAGCAAAAAGTATTTAAAATGTCTTGTGCAAAGCATATATGTACAATACAAAAATAACTCCAGGATGGGGAGTGGAGAACATTTGACAAAATGTTGCGTTTTTTTTTTTTTTTTTATAAATGGCAAAAAATAAATGGGACACAAATATCTGGTTTACAAAAAGCTGCCCACAATAGGGAACAGAGAAAAAAATCAGACAAAGAAGTATAAAGTCAACTGTAAAATAGGCACAACTGAAAAGAATATGGCAAAAAACGGGGAAAAACAGAGAAAAAATAGGTAGAAAAGCAATAATGAACGCCAGAAGCGGGAGTGACGCTCAGGACAGCTGCACGAGACGGCACGCCGGGGTCTAATAGACGGCACTCGGGGGTCTAATAGACGGCATGCTGGGGTCTAATAGACGGCACGCAGGGGTGTAATAGACGGCACTCCGGGGTATAATAGACGGCACGCAGGGGTCTAATAGACGGCACTCCAGGGTCTAATAGACGGCACGCTGGGGTCTAATAGACGGCACGCCGGGGTCTAATAGACGGCACTCCGGGGTCTAATAGACGGCACGCTGGGGTCTAATAGACGGCACGCTGGGGTCTAATAGACGGCACTCCGGGGTATAATAGACGGCACTCCAGGGTATAATAGACGGCACTCCGGGGTATAATAGACGGCACTCCGGGGTCTAATAGATGGCACTCCGGGGTCTAATAGACGGCACGCAGGGGTCTAATAGACGGCACGCAGGGGTCTAATAGACGGTACTCTGGGGTATAATAGGCGGTACTCCGGGGTATAATAGACGGCACTCCGGGGTCTAATAGACGGTACTCCGGGGTATAATAGACGGCACGCTGGGGTCTAATAGACGGCACTCCGGGGTCTAATAGATGGTACTCCGGGGTATAATAGACGGCACTCCGGGGTCTAATAGACGGTACTCCGGGGTCTAATAGACGGCACTCCGGGGTCTAATAGACGGCACTCCGGGGTCTAATAGACGGCACTCCGGGGTATAATAGACGGCACTCCGGGGTATAATAGACGGCACTCCGGGGTCTAATAGACGGCACTCCGGGGTCTAATAGACGGCACGCAGGGGTCTAATAGACGGCATGCAGGGATGTAATAGACGGCACGCAGGGGTCTAATAGACGGCACGCAGGGGTCTAATAGACGGCACGCAGGGGTCTAATAGACGGTACTCCGGGGTATAATAGACGGCACTCCGGGGTCTAATAGACGGTACTCCGGGGTCTAATAGACGGCACTCCGGGGTCTAATAGACGGCACTCCGGGGTCTAATAGTCGGCACTCCGGGGTCTAATAGACGGCACTCCGGGGTATAATAGACGGTACTCCGGGGTCTAATAGACGGCACTCCGGGGTCTAATAGACGGCACTCCGGGGTCTAATAGATGGTACTCCGGGGTATAATAGACGGCACTCCAGGGTGTAATAGATGGCACGCTGGGGTCTAATAGACGGCACTCCGGGGTCTAATAGACGGCACGCAGGGGTCTAATAGACGGCACGCAGGGGTCTAATAGACATCGTGAACACAAACCTATATGTGGCTGATAAGTCTTGTTGCCGTTACTGATTATTGGATGGTTATCGGCCGCTCTGCGCCATTTTGTCTGGGACGTGTCGCACGGGGTGTGACGACTTCTGCCCGTAGATTTCTTTCCCGGACGCTCGGCTCAGTTTAGTGGTTTCTTCATTCATTACGGACATAATATTTATTGACATGTGGGTGCTGCAGAGGGGCAGACGGGGGCTGTGCTCCAAACCTTAGACAAATAGTGGATGCAGGAGGAGGTAAGGCGCGGGCCAGGACTGTTCTCTGCAGCTCATTAAGCACAGTCATAAAATATTAATAGTTATTGTCCCTTCTATTTATTGGTAATTATCCTCCTGGAGTAAAATCTGCTGCTCCTCACAAATGTCTTTAACGCAGCAGCTTTTTCCCCCGTTTATTAATCCAGTATTAATAAGTGAACATGTAAAAAAGGGAAAGAAATGGAGGCGTCTTGGTAGCGGAGCCCCCTCCTCCACACTCTCTCGCCGGTTTCCGGAGCGCGCCACCTGTAATAAAGGCGGGTGCTTTTGATGTAGAATGGGGGCTCCGGCCTAATTATGTCACCTGCTTGTAGTTTGGATGGAGCAATTTGGGCACTTACACCTGCACTGCTGGAGGGCACGGATGGCGCAGCTGTCCCAGAGGCTCGGGACATATGGCCGCCACCAAATATTAGGCAGGCGGTTGCCAGAGCTCCTATTAGCCATGTGCTCCCTTCATACCTACAAAACTTTGCAATCAAGTCTGCAGCTTTCTAACCCCCTGAATTCGGGTCCTTGGGCTATTGTCCAGTTACCGACCCTCCTCCGAACAGTCGCCTCCAGGGTTTATTTTCGGGCGATCTTTGGACTCTGATATACGCTGTGGCTACACAGAGCTGAACAATCAATTGTCGCCGGCGCGGTCCGTGTGACCACAAATCCTAAGAAGGAAAAAGCAGCACAAAATGCGTCTTGATTGCAGCCGGTCGCACAAGGAGGCGACGCCGACGTTCACTGCGTTTAGCTGGAAATGGTTCGATTTCATGTTCCTGGATCCTTCTTGGTAAAATACCTTCTCTGGGCGGCCATCTTTAGTGGGTGATTAAAGTCCACTTTATTTACTGTTCTTGTATTGTAATTACGGCGCGCTGACACTTAGCTGAGACAATTACGGCCCAGAAATGACTGGCACGCCATTAGCAGATTACGTCTGACAAACACAGGCCGTATTTTACGCCGCGCTCCCTACTTTTGCTGCCGGTGCCTATTTTCCGGCTTGATGAATAGCCTGTGAGTGTTTCCCATTATCTGGGCAGAGGCTCCTGTCTTGTTTAGTGGGGGATCTGCAGGCGCGGCCCCCTCCCCGCTGACTGAACATGCTAATAGATACTTAGAAATGAAATGATCCATCTCTGGTGCCCTCCCCCTAATACCTCTACCCTTTTCACTACCTCCCTATTTAATCAAGCACTTGTCACCGGCAGAAGACGCCTGGCATTTTTGTGAAGAATCTGTTAGCTAAAAAATGTTGTCACCCTATTTCCTTTTTATCAGTCTGGCTCGTCTCGCCCTCCCACCTTCCCACCTTCTCCGTGCCGAGATTAACGCGGGATCATAACGCCGTGTATCCGTCCCCGCTAAACCTTATCCATTACCCAGAGATGCCGCAGGCCTGTCCCTCCTCACCTCCTCCATTTATCATCTTTAACTCCTGACAGGTGCACGCCGGGGGCCTTCAGATTTATCTCGTTGTGCCCATGGCGGGGCGACTATCCGTCAAAAGCAGATGAGATGGGGAGACAGGAGTGGGAAGTGAGGCGAGGTGGCGGCGTGAGGCGAAGGGGGTGCTGTCGTGAATACGTATTCAATAGGGAGGATGGGGGTGTCAGCTGGACTTAAGGTGGTCTTCACTCCCCACCCATCAGGCTGGAGAAATTGGGCAATCATTCTTGTAGGCATCTCTTGATTTACTCCACGGGTGTAAACACAACTGGGTCTGAAAACGTCTCTATAAGAAAAACATTAGCGTCTTCTCTGACATCCGCGCGTAGACTGATTGGCAGCGAGAAGCATCCCTGCCGGTCTCTGGTCCCCGACAAGTTTCTTTACATGGGGCGGACATTGGCCAGAACGACTGACTGTAAACGATCGATAACCAATATATCCACGGATCTAAAGGGATCACAGTCATGGAGGACAGACCCGTGCCAGACAGTCGTTAGGAAAGGCTGAAAAAGTAATTGTGCCCATGGGATTGTTACACTGTATCATTCCACCGCAATTACCACATAGGGCTCCGTTCAGAAATCCTAAAAAAGAAAAACCAGCATAAGGCTACTTTCACACTAGCGTTAACTGCAATCCGTCACAATGCGTCGTTTTGCAGAAAAAACGCATCCTGCAAAAGTGCTTGCAGGATGCGTTTTTTCCCCATAGACTAACATTAAGCGACGTATTGCGACGGATTGACACACGTCGCAACCGTCGTGCGACGGTTGCGCCGTGTTGTGGCGGACCGTCGGCACAAAAAAACGCTACATGTAACGTTTTTTGCCGCCGACGGTCCGCTTTTTCCCACCGCGCATGCGCAGCCTGAACTCCGCCCCCACCTCCCCGCACCTCACAATGGGGCAGCGGATGCGCTGGAAAAATGCATCCGCTGCCCCCGTTGTGCGGCGCAGAGAACGCTAGCGTCGGTAACCTCGGCCCGACGCACTGCGACGGACCGAGCCCGACGCTAGTGTGAAAGTAGCCTAAAATGCATCTCACTGGTGAGCTCCTCGCATGGGGAGGCGGCAGACATGATGTTTAGATGGAAACAGTGTCATTTGGATCCTTCTCAGTAAAAAGAAAATCCCCCAGGCCGCCATCTTTAAAGGGTCATTAAAGTCCTCTTAATTACCTTTCTTACATGGGGATGCTGGCTTACCCGGATCATTCATTTCAATGGGTTGTTCTGTTTCCCCAAAATGGCACCCATTCCATCTGCTGTTTTTTGCACGAACCAAAAAATGTAGTCTGCAAAAGTATTTGTCCTCCAGAAGAAAACACAATCTCTTTCTTAACATAAAAGTCCATAGACAGTGGATCATCCATGAAGTCATGTGTTTATGGGCCCTGTGCCCAGAACTCCGGAGAGAGTGCAAGTAAAAACGGATCTGTTACCAAAGGAGCAAAAAAACAGCGTCAGATCTCGCTGATGGATCCAGTTAAAAAGGGAACCTTCGGTTCAGTTGGGTACCTGCATCCAATTTTTACAAGTCCATTTTTCTCACTTTTTCCATTACAGCCTTATCCCAAATGTGAACAGAGCCTGAATATAATCTAAGTGTCTCTAGAGGAGGCTTTGCTTTTTGTGTTCACATCTCGGGTGAGGATTCGGGGCCTCATTTATGTTGCATCTTCACTGAGATTTTGTAATTTTGTCCTACCCCTTGAATCTCCGCCACTCCAGTTTGGCCGCTCTGGTGGTCCGCCCTGGCTAGTACATCCCACCGATGGCAGCAGCTGGTCACAGACCTCAGCCGTCATGGTCACGCCGGTCATCACTGCCTCTATTTCATAACTTTCCTATTCTATAGCAACTTTTGCAAAACCTAGAAAACCTCGGGGATACTACTAAAACACAATGCACAAAAACTGTAAAAACAAACCCCCAAAACTTGTTTTAAAGTTTGAAGATAATTGTGAAAAATAAGTTAATCCAATTGTTCCAATCCACAGTAAAATGGAGGAGATTTCTTAGGAGCGGCGTACTGGTGCGCCTGATTTATTAGGGGGTGCTCCCATCTTGGCGCATCACTTGTTATCAGTGACCAGAAAATAAAACTTTCTAGTATGGATAATTGTAAATGTATCCACTAAGCTTTGGCCTCTTTTTAGAATAATGACATGAGCATCAAAGAAAGTTTCAGCATACACCATAGTGTGCAGCGCTTTTGCACCTGGAAGTTAAATGTCCTCAATTCTTTTCAAAGCCATTGGGGAGATTATCAAGCGAAATGCACCAGAATTCTTGCATCATTTGCACTGAGAAATAAAAAAAAATTAATTTTCATGACATCAATTGTGTTTTAGACTTTATCTTGATAAATAAATCTGGCCTCACTTATGCCAAGAATTGCACCAAAATTTTGGCCCAAAGTAGATCGACCAATAGGTGGTGTAAAAATACATCAGAATTGCCAGACCGCGTGAACCACTGCGATAATCTGCCGCATTTTCAGACTGTGTAGTCTACGTTTTGCTCCTTTGCTAGGTGATCAGCTGCTCACACCGCACAATTGTTCCTAGGAATAATCCTGATAATCGTGTAAGTAAATCGGTTGTGACCTTCGGAAAATGAACAGAGCATTTCTTAGCCTCTGCTCCTCCTCTGCTCCCGGCTGTAGTGATGACGCCACGTCGACAATACTGCAGCCAATCGGTGACCTCAGACTCTCAGTCTCTGAGCGACTTGTGCCTTTGAGCTGACTGTCTGCAGTGCTGCAGACATGATGTCAACGCTGCAGCCAGACATCAGAAACGGAGGCAGGGGCATAGCATCGAAACCGGAGAGGCTCAGTAATACTTGTTTTGTTATTATCTAACAGAGTGTTTCCAGAAAAGAGACGACCCCTATACGTGTGAGCTCAGCCGGGGAGTTTAGAGAGCGCTGAACATTTATAGGAGACGAGCATGGCACAGAGGAAGAAAGTCCGGCTTCACCTGAAAAGCAGCAGCTTCTTGGCCGCCATATGTCTCCGTGTCCTGCAGCAGACAGGCCATGCGATACATGAGAAAAGTGCTGCTGCCAAGAGATGAATTGCTTCTCTGGGATAACGATGACCTTCTGGCCATTGCATTGAGTGAGCGGGCCGGCCGGGGAGTGAGGAGTTAAGTTCCCGCTGAAGTTCGAGGCCTGGCCGGATTTTATTTGCTTACGGTAATTAGGATCTTTTATTGGGCTGCGGAGTGAGCGCAGTGATTTGTCGTCTGCTGCATATCAATGTATCTGCAATAGATAGATCTGCTCGCCCAGAGCCGCCGTGCTGCTTATTACATCCATTAATGCTTATTTACTGCGCCACAGTATATGCTCCCGCCGCCTGAGCACAAAACCTTAAAGAGTGACAGCAAATTCCACCTCTTCTAAAGGCTCAAACCCGGGACGCAGAGATCCAGCACAGCATGTGACCATATTACGTGACCTTATGTGTCCTACTCGGTCAGAGAGCAAATCCAACCGATAAAACAAGGACCAGATAATAAGAAAAGCTCCAGAACGTCCTGGCTGCTGCCGCCACCTGCTCGTCCGCCCTCGTAGGCTCAGGCCTCTGCAGCCGGTGAAGTCTCCTTCGGTCGCCCCCTTTGGTGACTGCTCCCCAAAGTCAAGATGCGAAGAACAGAACATTCAGGGCAGCGCAGGAGCCACAGCCAAGGCCCCACGTGAAGGCCTCATCCCCTGATTAAACAAAGGGCTTCTGTCAACATGGCTACAATTAAGTAATATAGACTTAATTACAAAGTGCAGGATCTCGCTCTGATGAATGAGAAGGAGCCATCCTGGGAAGAGTTGAGAGATGCTGCTTACACAAGTGGAGAGGCTGCAACCTGGGGGGAAGGAGGCTCCGCACTGAATGATAATCGATTACCCATTTCTCAAAGTCATTTATCCGCCCGGAGGTGCAGGGGAAAGTGCCAGGGGCGGCAATGGGCATTTTGTATGCATCCTCATGTGCGGACACAGTGGAGGGAGAGCTGGAGGCTCTTATTGACCCGCTGAAGGCAGCTGTTGTGCTACAAATACCCACCCTGGGCTCAAAAATCATTCTTTCCTCTATTGCTTCACTCTCCTCCAAGAAAATTATTCTTCCAAGAAGAAACGTATCACCACGGACGGTGTCCGGGAATAAGAGGACGAGGAGTACAAAACTGCCGGCCTGACTACAGGATGTCTGATGAGATCAGTCTCACGTCTGCGATCTGCCCAGCTAGCCCCCATTTATCTCACATTTACCCTTCTAATTGGCCAATTCATCCAATGTTTGCCCCAGAAATGTGCCATCAATATACAACAATCACTATACACGTCACAGGTAAAATCCAAAACATATTTATTAAGATATAATAAAAGATATAACCTAAAAGATATAAAAACATAATAAAAGAGGATGAATATACTGCCAAATAAGAGCGGCATGGTCTTCTACAAATACATGCAAAAATTCATACAGCGGTGCGACCATTTCTCCAAAGTCTAGGAGCCATTTTCCCACACAACTCCAGGCTGCCTGCGTGGCCTAAACCTTCTCCTGTAACGTCTCCAGACTTGTCTGCATCGAGGACATCATCAGTCGGTGATTACACAGGAGCTGCCAGCAGCGTCTCCAGACTTGTCTGCATCAGGCACATCGGGGACATCATCAGTCGGTGATTACATAGGAGCTGCCGGCAGCGTCTCCAGACTTGTCTGCATCAGGCACATCGGGGATGTCATCAGTCGGTGATTACACAGGAGCTGCCAGCAGCGTCTCCAGACTTGTCTGCATCAGGCACATCGGGGACATCATCAGTCGGTGATTACATAGGAGCTGCCGGCAGCGTCTCCAGACTTGTCTGCATCAGGCACATCGGCGACATCATCAGTCGGTGATTACACAGGAGCTGCCGGCAGCGTCTCCAGACTTGTCTGCATCAGGCACATCGGGGACATCATCAGTCGGTGATTACACAGGAGCTGCCAGCAGCGTCTCCAGACTTGTCTGCATCAGGCACATCGGCGACATCATCAGTCGGTGATTACACAGGAGCTGCCGGCAGCGTCTCCAGACTTGTCTGCATCAGGCACATCGGGGACATCATCAGTCGGTGATTACACAGGAGCTGCCAGCAGCGTCTCCAGACTTGTCTGCATCAGGCACATCGGGGACATCATCAGTCGGTGATTACATAGGAGCTGCCGGCAGCGTCTCCAGACTTGTCTGCATCAGGCACATCGGGGATGTCATCAGTCGGTGATTACACAGGAGCTGCCAGCAGCGTCTCCAGACTTGTCTGCATCAGGCACATCGGGGACATCATCAGTCGGTGATTACATAGGAGCTCCCGGCAGCGTCTCCAGACTTGTCTGCATCAGGCATATCGGGGATGTCATCAGTCGGTGATTACACAGGAGCTGCCGGCAGTGTCTCCAGACTTGTCTGCATCAGGCACATCGGCGACATCATCAGTCGGTGATTACACAGGAGCTGCCGGCAGCGTCTCCAGACTTGTCTGCATCAGGCACATCGGGGACATCATCAGTCGGTGATTACATAGGAGCTGCCGGCAGCGTCTCCAGACTTGTCTGCATCAGGCACATCGGGGATGTCATCAGTCGGTGATTACACAGGAGCTGCCGGCAGCGTCTCCAGACTTGTCTGCATCAGGCACATCGGCGACATCATCAGTCGGTGATTACACAGGAGCTGCCGGCAGCGTCTCCAGACTTGTCTGCATCAGGCACATTGGCGACATCAGTCAGTGATTACACAGGAGCTGCCGGCAGCGTCTCCAGACTTGTCTGCATCAGGCACATCGGGGACGTCATCAGTCGGTGATTACACAGGAGCTGCCGGCAGCGTCCACGGACTTGTCTGCATCAGGCACATCGGGGACATCATCAGTCGGTGATTACACAAGAACTGCCGGCAGCGTCTCCAGACTTGTCTGCATCAGGCACATCGGCGACATCATCAGTCGGTGATTACATAGGAGCTGCCGGCAGCGTCTCCAGACTTGTCTGTATCAGGCACATCGGGGACATCATCAGTTGGTGATTACACAGGAGCTGCTGGCAGGGTCTCCAGACTTGTCTGCATCAGGCACATCGGGGACGCCATCAGTCGGTGATTACACAGGAACTGCCAACAGCGTCTCCAGACTTGTCTGCATCAGGCACATCGGGGACGTCATCAGTCGGTGATTACACAGGAGCTGCCGGCAGCGTCTCCAGACTTGTCTGCATCAGGCACATCGGGGATGTCATCAGTTTGTGATTACACAGGAGCTGCTAGCAGGGTCTCCAGACTTGTCTGCATCAGGCACATCAGGGACGTCATCAGTCGGTGATTACACAGGAGCTGCCGGCAGCGTCTCCAGACTTGTCTGCATCAGGCACATAGGGGACGTCATCAGTCGGTGATTACACAGGAGCTGCCGGCAGCGTCCACGGACTTGTCTGCATCAGGCACATCGGGGACATCATCAGTCGGTGATTACACAGGAGCTGCTCGCAGTGTCTCCGGACTTGTCTGCATCAGGCACATCGGGGACGTCATCAGTCGGTGATTACACAGGAGCTGCCGGCAGCGGATCAAGACTTGTCTGCATCAGGCACATCGGGGACGTCATCAGTCGGTGATTACACAGGAGCTGCTCGCAGTGTCTCCAGACTTGTCTGCACCGAGGACGTCATTAGTCAGTGATTACACAGGAGCTGCCAGCAGCGTCTCCAGACTTGTCTGCATCAGGCACATCGGGGACGTCAGCAGTCAGTGATTACACAGGAGCTGCCGGCAACGCATCAAGACTTGTCTGCATCAGGCACATCGGGGATGTCATCAGTCGGTGATTACACAGGAGCTGCTCGCAGTGTCTCCAGACTTGTCTGCACCGAGGACGTCATTAGTCAGTGATTACACAGGAGCTGCCAGCAGCGTCTCCAGACTTGTCTGCATCAGGCACATCGGGGACGTCATCAGTCGGTGATTACACAGGAGCTGCCGGCAGCACATCAAGACTTGTCTGCATCAGGCACATCGGGGATGTCATCAGTCGGTGATTATACAGGAGCTGCCGGCAGCGGATCAAGACTTGTCTGCATCAGGCACATCAGGGACGTCATCAGTCGGTGATTACACAGGAGCTGCTCGCAGTGTCTCCAGACTTGTCTGCACCGAGGACGTCATTAGTCAGTGATTACACAGGAGCTGCCGGCAGCGGATCCTGATGATTTGTACATCTGGTGGCAGAACCTTCCTCAGACGACCTTTAATAACCTCAGTGACAGCAGCCGAGGCCGGAGGTGCCGGGACTTATGCACGAGCCTCAGGACTGGATAAGTCTACATTGGTTTGTAAATGCTGTTTCCATTTTTCATCACTCCCAGATCAGGGACGCCTCCGTCCAGTGATCTCCAGAATCCCCACTTTCCCCGTGTATATGTATGCCTCCCTTGCACCTGTATACCCCTCATGTCTTCCTCCATGGCGCCGTGGTGTAATGAGATATCAGTGTTCCTCTATTACCCGGGTGCCATTTCCAGCTGAGATCATCCACTAATTATCTCTCCATGTTCCTCTCCGTGTAGGTAGGAATGACATTGTTCATCTCACACTGAGATGTCATTAGATCCTCGGCTCTTTGTAGAGCCCCTCAGCTCTGTGCTCCCTGGGGCCCCGGGGCCTCTGCTGCCTGGTAATGTGTCTTTATAGCTTTCCATGGAGGCAGATGGAGGGGCCACACATCTGGGATTCGCTTGGATCTCGGTCTCTTTAGTACATTTATCTGTGAAGTTGGGGATTGCCGATTATTGGATATTTCGGGAGGGATTATGACAGGTCTCTGACACCTCAGTGTACAGCTCTAGGAAATGTCTTATTGCCATCATGTCTGCCCTATGTATAATATCCGCGAGGGCTGCGTGCAGGGTGTAATCAGACGCAAGGCGCGCTTCCCAGCCCGGGATAAAAGGTGTCCAGGACAGTCGCTGGGGTGTTGTGGGTGCTGTGACATGGAGACGCTCAGGGGGCCACATGTAACAAAAACTAGGAACCTGCTGGCCGGGTGCTCACGGTGTAATGCGGGGACACGTAATGGAAGCTGACACGGCAGCACCATCCGGCTGATGTCATGGCCCGTCCACACGGCAGTGCAAGACTTGGTGCCGTACGTTATCTGCAGAAACCACGAGCGTTCAGGCGAGATACTCTGCAGAGTTCACCAGCATGGTGCAACACTCTGGACATACGCATTAGTGACAGCACTGTCATCACGGGGGAGATACAAGAGCAAAGCACCAACAATTCTGGCTCCATCGCACCGAAAAACGTACAATGGCCCCGTACCAGATCCGTTATCAATATGGGACACGTTTCATGTCTCACCAGACAGGTTGGAAAAGGTTACAAAAGAGAGCGCAGAGGAGTCTGAAAAGAGCGACAAGGCGCCAAGAATAATAGTGAGCAATGATATTAATGGCTGCTGAAATATCTGACATACACACCGGCCCCCTCAGGCTGAATACTTGTCATTGGGATATAGAGAGGAGCGTGACCTTGGGGCAGAACTGAGCCCGGGTCCCCCTAACAAAAATGTAAAATTCTATGCCTTCAACGCAGGTAACGGGCGACACCTAATACTCGCCTCCGACGCAGGTAACGGGTGACACCTAATACTCACCTCCGACGCAGGTAATGAGTGACACCAAATACTCACCTCCGACGCAGGTAACGGGTGACACCTAACACTCGCCTCCGACGCAGGTAACGGGTGACACCTAATACTCACCTCCGACGCAGGTAACGGGTGACACCAAATACTCACCTCCGACGCAGGTAACGGGTGACACCAAATA
The DNA here is from genome assembly GCF_051348905.1 of Ranitomeya variabilis. NCBI lineage: Eukaryota > Metazoa > Chordata > Amphibia > Anura > Dendrobatidae > Ranitomeya > Ranitomeya variabilis. The sequence continues at coordinate 6,735,943 of NC_135239.1, forward strand.
CTCACCTCCGACGCAGGTAACGGGTGACACCAAATACTCGCCTCCGACACAGGTACCGGGCGACACCTAATACTCGCCTCCGATGCAGGTAACGGGCGACACCAAATACTCGCCTCCGACGCAGGTAACGGGCGACACCTATTATTCGCCTCCGACACAGGTAACGGGTGACACCAAATACTCACCTCCGACGCAGGTAATGGGTGACACCTAATACTCACCTCCGACGCAGGTAATGAGTGACACCAAATACTCACCTCCGACGCAGGTAACGGGTGACACCTAACACTCGCCTCCGACGCAGGTAACGGGTGACACCTAATACTCACCTCCGACGCAGGTAACGGGTGACACCAAATACTCACCTCCGACGCAGGTAACGGGTGACACCAAATACTCGCCTCCGACACAGGTAACGGGCGACACCTAATACTCGCCTCCGACGCAGGTAACGGGTGACACCAAATACTCACCTCCGACGCAGGTAACGGGTGACACCAAATACTCACCTCCGACGCAGGTAACGGGTGACACTAAATACTCGCCTCCGACACAGGTACCGGGCGACACCTAATACTCGCCTCCGACGCAGGTAACGGGCGACACCAAATACTCGCCTCCGACGCAGGTAACGGGCGACACCTATTATTCGCCTCCGACACAGGTAACGGGTGACACCAAATACTCACCTCCGACGCAGGTAATGGGTGACACCTAATACTCACCTCCGACGCAGGTAACGGGTGACACCTAACACTCGCCTCCGACGCAGGTAACGGGTGACACCTAATACTCACCTCCGACGCAGGTAACGGGTGACACCAAATACTCACCTCCGACGCAGGTAACGGGTGACACCAAATACTCGCCTCCGACACAGGTAACGGGCGACACCTAATACTCGCCTCCGACGCAGGTAACGGGCGACACCAAATACTCGCCTCCGACGCAGGTAACGGGCGACACCTATTATTCGCCTCCGACACAGGTAACGGGTGACACCAAATACTCACCTCCGACGCAGGTAATGGGTGACACCTAATACTCACCTCCGACGCAGGTAACGGGTGACACCTAATACTCACCTCCGACGCAGGTAACGGGTGACACCTATTACTCGCCTCCAACGCAGGTAACGGGTGACACCTAATACTCGCCTCAGACGCAGGTAACGGGTGACACCAAATACTCACCTCCGACGCAGGTAACGGGCGACACCTATTATTCACCTCCAACGCAGGTAACAGGCGACACCTAATACTCGCCTCCAACGCAGGTAACGGGTGACACCAAATACTCACCTCCGACGCAGGTAACGGGTGACACCTAATACTCACCTCCGACGCAGGTAACGGGTGACACCTAATACTCACCTCCGACGCAGGTAACGGGTGACACCTATTACTCGCCTCCAACGCAGGTAACGGGTGACACCTAATACTCGCCTTAGACGCAGGTAACGGGTGACACCAAATACTCACCTCCGACGCAGGTAATGGGCGACACCTATTATTCGCCTCCAACGCAGGTAACAGGCGACACCTAATACTCGCCTCCAACGCAGGTAACGGGCGACACCTAATACTCGCCTCCGACGCAGGTAACAGGCGACACCTAATACTCGCCTCCGACGCAGGTAACGGGTGACACCTAATACTCACCTCCAACGCAGGTAACGGGTGACACCAAATACCTCCGACGCAGGTAACGGGCGACACCTAATACTCAACCCGACGCAGGTAACGGGTGACACCTAATACTCACCTCCAATGCAGGTAACGGGTGACACCAAATACTCACCTCCGACGCATGTAACGGGCAACACCAAATAATCGCCTCCGACGCAGATAACGTGCGACACCCAATACTCGCCTCCGACGCAGGTAACGGGTGACACCTAATACTCGCCTCCGACGCAGGTAACGGGTGACACCTAATACTCGCCTCCGACGCAGGTAACGGGCGACACCAAATACTCGCCTCCGACGCAGGTAACGGGCGACACCTATTATTCGCCTCCGACACAGGTAACGGGTGACACCAAATACTCACCTCCGACGCAGGTAATGGGTGACACCTAATACTCACCTCCGACGCAGGTAATGAGTGACACCAAATACTCACCTCCGACGCAGGTAACGGGTGACACCTAACACTCGCCTCCGACGCAGGTAACGGGTGACACCTAATACTCACCTCCGATGCAGGTAACGGGTGACACCAAATACTCACCTCCGACGCAGGTAACGGGTGACACCAAATACTCGCCTCCGACACAGGTAACGGGCGACACCTAATACTCGCCTCCGACGCAGGTAACGGGCGACACCTGGTGTAGGAAGGAGGGGTTTGGGTTCCTGCAGAACTGGGCCGACTTCTCAGTGGGCTACAGGCTCTACGCTAGGGACGGGCTGCACCTCAATGAGGAAGGTGCAGCTGTGCTGGGGGAGAAAATGGTTAGAAGGTTGGAGGAGTGTTTAAACTAGGGATTGGGGGGGAGGGTATTCATTTTATAGGAGGGGAAGATAGTGCAGATAGAGAGCTGGGCACAAATAAGGAAGTTGGGGGTGGCGGTGGCATGGGGGGTGGGGTTAGAACAGTTAATAATTTAAGAAAGAATAGAGGTACAGAGAGGAACATCAAGTGCATGTATACTAATGCCAGAAGCCTCGCCAACAAAATGGACGAATTAGAACTAATGTTGTTGGAGCATAATTATGACATGGTGGGGATATCTGAGACGTGGCTGGATGAGAGCCATGACTGGGCTGTTAACTTGCAGGGCTATAGCCTGTTCAGAAATGACCGTACAGATAAGCGAGGGGGAGGGGTGTGTCTATATGTAAAATCTTCCTTAAAACCCATCCTGCGTGATAATATAGGTGAATTTAATGAAAATGTGGAGTCCCTGTGGGTGGAGATAAGGGGAGGGGGAAAAAATAATAAATTACTGATAGGGGTTTGTTATAAATCTCCAAAAATAATGGAAGCAATGGAGAATATCCTCGTAAAGCAAATAGATGAAGCTGCGACTCAAGGAGAAGTCATTATTATGGGGGACTTCAACTACCCTGAAATAGATTGGGGAACAGAAACCTGCAGTTCCAGGAAAGGTAATCGGGGTCTGACAACTATGAGAGACAATTACCTCTGACAACTGGTTCAGGACCCAACAAGAAGGGGGGCACTGCTAGACCTAATATTAACCAACAGGCCAGACCGCATATCAAATATAAGGGTTGGGGGTCACTTGGGGAATAGTGATCATAAAATAATAAGTTTTCATGTAACCTTTAATAAGATGGGTAGTAGGGGGGTGACAAGGACACTAAACTTCAGGAGGGCAAATTTCCAACGGATGAGAGAGGATCTTGGTGCAATTAACTGGGACGATATCCTGAGACACAAAAATACACAAAGAAAATGGGAGACGTTCATTAGCATCCTGGATAGGACCTGTGCACAGTATATACCGTATGGGAATAAACATACTAGAAATAGGAGGAAACCAATATGGCTAAATAGAGCTGTTAGGGGCGCAATAAGGGACAAAAAGAAAGCATTTAGAGAATTAAAGGAAGTAGGTAGTGATGAGGCATTAAATAAATACAGAAAATTAAATAAATTCTGTAAAAAGCAAATCAAGGCAGCAAAGATTGAGACAGAGAGACTCATTGCCAGAGAGAGTAAAAATAATCCCAAAATATTCTTTAACTATATAAATAGTAAGAAACTAAAAAATGATAGTGTTGGCCCCCTTAAAAATAGTCTGGGGGAAATGGTGGATGAGGATGAGGAAAAAGCCAATCTGCTAAATGACTTTTTTTCATCAGTATTTACAAAAGAAAATCCCATGGCAGCCAATATGACTAGTGATAAAAATTCCCCATTAAATGTCACCTGCTTAACCCAGCAGGAAGTACAGCGGCGTCTAAAAATCACTAAAATTGACAAATCTCCGGGCCCGGATGGGATCCACCCCCAAGTACTGCAGGAATTAAGTACAGTCATTGATAGACCATTATTTTTAATCTTTAAAGACTCCATAATAACAGGGTCTGTACCACAGGACTGGCGTATAGCAAATGTGGTGCCAATATTCAAAAAAGGGGCAAAAACTGAACTCGGTAATTATAGGCCAGTTAGCTTAACCTCTACTGTGGGTAAAATCCTGGAGGGCATTCTAAGGGATGCTATGCTGGAGTATCTGAAGAGGAATAACCTCATGACCCAGTATCAGCACGGGTTTACTAGGGACTGTTCATGTCAGACTAATTTGATCAGCTTCTATGAAGAGGTAAGTTCAGGACTGGACCAAGGGAGCCCAGTGGATGTAGTGTATATGGACTTTTCCAAAGCTTTTGATACGGTGCCACACAAAAGGTTGATACATAAAATGAGAGTAATGGGGATAGGGGAAAATATGTGTAAGTGGGTTGAGAGCTGGCTCAGGGATAGGAAACAAAGGGTGGTTATTAATGGAGCACACTCGGACTGGGTCGCGGTTAGCAGTGGGGTACCACAGGGGTCAGTATTGGGCCCTCTTCTTTTTAACATATTTATTAATGACCTTGTAGGGGGCATTCAGAGTAGAATTTCAATATTTGCAGATGACACTAAACTCTGTAGGGTAATCAATACAGGGGAGGACAATTTTATATTACAGGATGTTTTATGTAAACTAGAAGCTTGGGCTGATAAATGGCAAATGAGCTTTAATGGGGATAAATGTAAGGTCATGCACTTGGGTAGAAGTAATAAGATGTATAACTATGTGCTTAATTCTAAAACTCTGGGCAAAACCGTCAATGAAAAGGACCTGGGTGTATGGGTGGATGACAAACTCATATTCAGTGGCCAGTGTCAGGCAGCTGCTACAAAGGCAAATAAAATAATGGGATGTATTAAAAGAGGCATAGATGCTCATGAGGAGAACATAATTTTACCTCTATACAAGTCACTAGTTCGACCACACTTAGAATACTGTGCACAGTTCTGGTCTCCGGTGTATAAGAAAGACATAGCTGAACTAGAGCGGGTGCAGAGAAGAGCGACCAAGGTTATTAGAGGACTGGGGGGTCTGCAATACCAAGATAGGTTATTACACTTGGGGCTATTTAGTTTGGAAAAACGAAGGCTAAGGGGTGATCTTATGTTAATGTATAAATATATGAGGGGACAGTACAAAGACCTTTCTGATGATCTTTTTAATCATAGACCTGAGACAGGGACAAGGGGGCATCCTCTACGTCTGGAGGAAAGAAGGTTTAAGCATAATAACAGACGCGGATTCTTTACTGTAAGAGCAGTGAGACTATGGAACTCTCTGCCGTATGATGTTGTAATGAGTGACTCATTGCTTCAATTTAAGAGGGGACTGGATACCTTTCTGGAAAAGTATAATGTTACAGGGTATATACACTAGATTCCTTGATAAGGCGTTGATCCAGGGAACTAGTCTGATTGCCGTATGTGGAGTCGGGAAGGAATTTTTTTCCCCATGGTGGAGTTACTCTTTGCCACATGGGTTTTTTTTGCCTTCCTCTGGATCAACATGTTAGGGCATGTTAGGTTAGGCTATGGGTTGAACTAGATGGACTTAAAGTCTTCCTTCAACCTCAATAACTATGTAACTATGTAACCTATTATTCGCCTCCGACACAGGTAACGGGTGACACCAAATACTCACCTCCGACGCAGGTAACGGGTGACACCTATTATTCACCTCCAACGCAGGTAACAGGCGACACCTAATACTCGCCTCCAACGCAGGTAACGGGTGACACCAAATACTCACCTCCGACGCAGGTAACGGGTGACACCTAATACTCACCTCCGACGCAGGTAACGGGTGACACCTAATACTCACCTCCGACGCAGGTAACGGGTGACACCTAATACTCGCCTCAGACGCAGGTAACGGGTGACACCAAATACTCACCTCCGACGCAGGTAACGGGCGACACCTATTATTCACCTCCAACGCAGGTAACAGGCGACACCTAATACTCGCCTCCAACGCAGGTAACGGGTGACACCAAATACTCACCTCCGACGCAGGTAACGGGTGACACCTAATACTCACCTCCGACGCAGGTAACGGGTGACACCTAATACTCACCTCCGACGCAGGTAACGGGTGACACCTAATACTCACCTCCGACGCAGGTAACGGGTGACACCTATTACTCGCCTCCAACGCAGGTAACGGGTGACACCTAATACTCGCCTCAGACGCAGGTAACGGGTGACACCAAATACTCACCTCCGACGCAGGTAACGGGCGACACCTATTATTCGCCTCCAACGCAGGTAACAGGCGACACCTAATACTCGCCTCCAACGCAGGTAACGGGCGACACCTAATACTCGCCTCCGACGCAGGTAACAGGCGACACCTAATACTCGCCTCCGACGCAGGTAACGGGTGACACCTAATACTCACTTCCAACGCAGGTAACGGGTGACACCAAATACCTCCGACGCAGGTAACGGGCGACACCTAATACTCGCCTCCGACGCAGGTAACGGGTGACACCAAATACTCACCTCCGACGCATGTAACGGGCAACACCAAATAATCGCCTCCGACGCAGATAACGTGCGACACCCAATACTCGCCTCCGACGCAGGTAACGGGTGACACCTAATACTCGCCTCCGACGCAGGTAACGGGCGACACCAAATACTCGCCTCCGACGCAGGTAACGGGCGACACCTATTATTCACCTCCGACACAGGTAACGGGTGACACCAAATACCTCCGACGCAGGTAACGGGTGACACCTAATACTCACCTCCAACGCAGGTAACGGGTGACACCTAATACTCCCCTCCGACGCAGGGAATGGGTGACACCTATTACTCGCCTCCGACGCAGGTAACGGGTGACACCTAATACTCACCTCCGACGCAGGTAACGGGCGACACGTAATACTCGCCTCCGACGCAGGTAACGGGTGACACCTAATACTCACCTCCGACGCAGGTAATGGGTGACACCTATTACTCGCCTCCGACGCAGGTAACGGGTGACACCAAATACTCACCTCCGACGCAGGGAATGGGTGACACCTATTACTCGCCTCCGACGCAGGTAACGGGTGACACCTAATACTCACCTCCAACGCAGGTAACGGGTGACACCAAATACCTCCGACGCAGGTAACGGGTGACACCTAATACTCGCCTCCGACGCAGGTAACGGGTGACACCTAATACTCACCTCCAATGCAGGTAACGGGTGACACCAAATACTCACCTCCGACGCATGTAACGGGCAACACCAAATAATCGCCTCCGACGCAGATAACGTGCGACACCCAATACTCGCCTCCGACGCAGGTAACGGGTGACACCTAATACTCGCCTCCGACGCAGGTAACGGGCGACACCAAATACTCGCCTCCGACGCAGGTAACGGGCGACACCTATTATTCGCCTCCGACACAGGTAACGGGTGACACCAAATACCTCCGACGCAGGTAACGGGTGACACCTAATACTCACCTCCAACGCAGGTAACGGGTGACACCTAATACTCCCCTCCGACGCAGGGAATGGGTGACACCTATTACTCGCCTCCGACGCAGGTAACGGGTGACACCTAATACTCACCTCCGACGCAGGTAACGGGCGACACGTAATACTCGCCTCCGACGCAGGTAACGGGTGATACCTAATACTCACCTCCGACGCAGGTAATGGGTGACACCTATTACTCGCCTCCGACGCAGGTAACGGGTGACACCAAATACTCACCTCCGACGCAGGGAATGGGTGACACCTATTACTCGCCTCCGACGCAGGTAACGGGTGACACCTAATACTCACCTCCGACGCAGGTAATGTGTCTCTGGTGACACCCACTACTTGCCTCTGACGCAGGTAACTTGTTTCGGAGGACACCCACTACTCGCCTCTGACGCAGGTAACGTGTTTCGGAGGACACCCACTACTTGCCTCAGCGACTGCAGTGAGAAGTGTCCCTTTCTACACACCTGGTACTGTATTCAGGAATCAGGTGGCTCAGGATGAGCAAAGCTATAAGAACCTCCCACTTGGAGGAATGGTGTAGAGCAGGGAATGATGGGCGGATGCATTGTCTATAACGAATGAGATGAATCCATGTTGTACGCTTTTCACCAGTGGCGCTGCTGTGAAGGGGAGCCATTATGTGGATATGACAGTAGGGGCCCGTGACATGAGCACCGGCTGGGGGCCCTGCATGGCTGCTCGTCCCTCTCTGCCCGGTTGTGAGATGGAGTCTTCCTCGTCCAGAATTCATTGTCTTGTCAGCCTCCAGTTACCGGCTGAGTGTGAGAATCATGAATCACCGTCGTCCTGCTCCAACACTTCAGCAAAGACAAAAAAATTACACTCCATCAGCGTCTCTCGGCTTTTAGTGATATCGATCAGAGCCGGTGCCCTCCTTTCTCTGCCACCACCCACCCTCCCTATCAATTTTATCGCGGGCTGTTGAGTGTCGCATCTCGCCTTCGCCACAAATGAAAGCGCTCAGGACGGCGGCCACCGGTTGACTCGCTCCTGCGGCTCTTTTTTTTTTGTCCAGCTTCTTCCTCCTCCTGTATATTATTATTATTGAATGGGAGTAGTTGGGCTGAAGCCGAGTGACAGCTCCATGACAGAGCCCTCATTTCAGCCCTGCCAGTAATGGTGATGCATTCCTCTCAGCCTTTTAACGTCCCCCCTCCCCGATCCTAATTTATAAAGTGATTGCGCCCAGGCTCCAAGTTTCTGAAATTATTACCCTGCTCATCTCCTGCTTATTGCATCGTGCTCTCGCCGTCACGCGCTCTTCTCCCTCATCTCTCACTTTGTGGCAGGAAACCTTCTACTCTGTAACATTCACGGACAGGTTCATGGCTCCAGTGCCGAGATAGTGCTGACATATGCCGTAGCCTCGTACACACAATGTGGCAGGTGACAGAAATGGTGCTGAGTCTGAGCGCCAGGATTATTTCTAGGGACGTGCTACTACACAAGTGCCAGCATGCCCTCCCCACTGCTGCCTGCATGCAGCTGGCACAGTCGCCCATCTTCTGGGGTGGCATTGTGCCGCGGTTGCTCCACATAAGAGCGCCAGGCCGCTTGTAATTCTTATCATAACCGGAGCAGTTGTGGCGGCCCCACCTGCATGACTCAGGCTTTACCGACCAGCCTGGAAGGACCTGCCGCCATGTTGGTTGTTTCCCCTTCGTCACGTACTGGTAATGCCTGACCTCCATCATGGGCGCACGTCTTCAGGACACTCCTATCTGAGGTGCGGTGCCGCCATTACCTTCTGTGGGATCTTACTACCCGCCGCGGATCGTCCCTCTGCTGTGACATGTAAGCTGCCTCTCCTCTAAGTGGCCTGCCATTACCGGCCGTCCATTAAGTATATATCGCCATTCCCTGTCATTGTAGGCTCTCGGTTCAGCAGAGAACGGGAATGACCGCGATGCCGCGGTTTTCTCTGACCACATCGGCGGATAGAAAGCAAATTGGAGAAGCATTTTGTGCGCAGGCCGGGTCCCCACAGCGCGGACACCAGCGACAGGATAATAACGGCTCGTCAAAGCTGTTTATTCCCCTCCGATGAGAGATTCTGTTCACTGATACCCCTTTATCCGCGCTGCACCCCTGTGACTGATAAGTTACCCGACAATAAACCAATATATTCAGGATCCATCCTAAATCCGCCCAGGAAATAGAAGTGCGCGAGTCCTCGGCTGGCGCGTCTGTCACTTCCATCTTGGCTGTCCAGACTGCGGCGTCACAGGTACAGGTACATGTACAGGTACAGATACAGGTCTAGATACAGATAGATACATGTACAGATACATGTACAAGTACAGGTCTAGATACAGATACAGGTAGATACATGTACAGGTACAGATACAGGTACAGGTCTAGATACAGGTACAGATACAGCTACAGATACAGGTCTAGATACAGATAGATACATGTACAGATACATGTACAGGTACAGATACAGGTCTAGATACAGGTACAGGTCTAGATACAGATACAGGTAGATACATGTACAGATACAGGTACAGATACAGGTCTAGATACAGGTACAGGTCTAGATACAGATACAGGTCTAGATACAGGTACAGGTCTAGATACAGATACAGGTACAGGTCTAGATACAGATACAGGTACAGGTCTAGATACAGATACAGGTACATGTACAGGTCTAGATACAGATACATGTACAGGTACAGATACAGGTCTAGATACAGGTACAGATACAGGTCTAGATACAGATACATGTACAGATACAGGTATAGATACAGATAGATACATGAACAGGTAAAGATACAGGTCTAGATACAGGTACAGGTCTAGATACAGATACATGTACAGGTACAGATACATGTACAGGTACCGATACAAGTACAGATACAGGTCTAGATACAGATAGATACATGTACAGATACAGGTACATGTACAGGTACAGATACAGGTCTAGATACAGGTACAGATACAGGTATAGGTACAGGTACAGATACAGGTCTAGATACAGGTACAGGTCTAGATACAGATACAGGTAGATACATGTACAGGTACAGATACAGGTACAGGTCTAGATACAGGTACAGATACAGGTACAGGTCTAGATACAGGTACAGGTCTAGATACAGATACATGTACAGGTACAGATACAGGTACAGGTCTAGATACAGGTACAGGTACAGGTCTAGATACAGATACATGTACAGGTACAGATACAGGTCTAGATACAGATAGATACATGTACAGGTACAGATACAGGTCTAGGTACAGATACATGTACAGATACAGGTCTAGATACAGATAGATACATGTACAGGTCTAGATACAGGTACAGGTCTAGATACAGATACAGGTAGATACATGTACAGGTCTAGATACAGGTACAGATACAGGTACAGGTCTAGATACAGATACATGTACAGATACAGGTACAGGTCTAGATACAGATACAGGTCTAGATACAGATACAGGTACATGTACAGGTAGATACAGGTCTAGATACAGGTACAGGTCTAGATACAGATACATGTACAGGTACAGATACAAGTACAGATACAGGTCTAGATACAGATAGATACATGAACAGATACATGTACAGATACAGGTCTAGATACAGGTACAGATACAGGTATAGGTACAGGTACAGGTCTAGATACAGATACAGGTAGATACATGTACATGTACAGGTACAGATACAGGTACAGGTCTAGATACAGGTACAGGTCTAGATACAGGTACATGTACAGGTACAGATACAGGTACAGGTCTAGATACAGGTACATGTACAGGTACAGGTACAGGTCTAGATACAGATAGATACATGTACAGGTACAGACACAGGTCTAGGTACAGATACATGTACAGATACAGGTCTAGATACAGATAGATACATGTACAGGTAAAGATACAGGTCTAGATACAGGTACAGGTCTAGATACAGATACAGGTAGATACATGTACAGGTCTAGATACAGGTACAGATACAGGTACAGGTCTAGATACAGATACATGTACAGATACAGGTACAGGTCTAGATACAGATACAGATCTAGATACAGATACAGGTACATGTACAGGTAGATACAAGTCTAGATACAGGTACAGGTCTAGATACAGATACATGTACAGGTACAGATACAGGTACAGATACAGGTCTAGATACAGATAGATACATGTACAGGTACAGATACATGTACAGATACAGATACAGGTACAGGTCTAGGTATAGGTACAGGTACAGATACAGGTCTAGATACAGGTATAGGTACAGGTCTAGATACAGATACATGTACAGATACAGGTATAGGTACAGATACAGGTCTAGATACAGGTATAGGTACAGGTACAGATACAGGTCTAGATACAGATATAGGTACAGATACAGGTCTAGATACAGGTATAGGTACAGGTACAGATACAGGTCTAGATACAGGTATAGGTACAGGTACAGATACAGGTCTAGATACAGGTATAGGTACAGGTCTAGATACAGATACATGTACAGGTACACATACAGGTACAGGTCTAGATACAGATACATGTACAGATACAGGTATAGGTACAGATACATGTACAGGTACAGATACAGGTACAGATACATGTACAGGTCTAGATACAGATACATGTACAGATACAGGTATAGGTACAGATACATGTACAGGTACAGATACAGGTACATGTACAAGGTACAGATACAGGTCTAGATACAGGTACAGGTCTAGGTATAAGTACAGATACAGGTACAGGTCTAGATACAGGAATAGGTACAGGTACAGGTCTAGATACAGATACATGTACAGGTACAGATACAGGTCTAGATACAGATACAGGTATAGGTACAGATACAGGTATAGGTACAGATACAGGTACATGCACAGGTACAGCTCCACTTTAGAGGCTGGGCGCCTTGTCGCTGCTTAGGCCATGTTCACACATTGTTACTGCTTTTTTTATGCAAATATAAAGATGCTTTTTACAATATCTAAAAAAGCGATGAGATTCCAGAACTCTGCACAAGATTGTTTTTTTTTCGTAACGGAATTGGAAAACCACAGCAGTCAGTTATTTCTGTGGTTTTGCAGTTTTTTTAGCCGTAGAAAGCAATAAGTACAAAAATGCAAAAACACTTAATAGTTTTTGGTGACAAAAGCCGGTACAGAAGAATGCGAGAGCCATTTACTTGTACAAGTTTCAGCCACGTCTTGTTTTCTCACACGAGCATTGAATCCAGCTTTTTTGTTCAGAATAGTCACTATTTTTTTTTAGACAAACTTTTTTCCCTCAAATAATTTGATCAATTTGCCCATTTTTCCCCAAACATGTTTTATGGTGTCACATATGTACCTTGTACTGTTCATACTTGCAAGGTAGAAGCAAAGCTGAACTTTGGGCTCCTGGAAAACGCAGCAAGGAAGGCAGCAAAGTCTGATTTTTGGCTCCAGCTTTTTAACTGCCAAGAGAGCAGGTTTTGGCTGTAGAAAAAAACATGTTAAATTAGCCTTAAGGTTACACCAAGGAAATAAAGTTGCACTAAGTTTCAGTTTGCAAACTTTATTTTAAGACCCCCTCATGGGGGCATGACTGCTCCAATAATACATGTGATCTACTGTGGACACATCCCTCCCAGTAACACGTTGGATGTGATCTACTGTGGACACATCCCTTCTAGCAATCCATGCTGGATGTGATCTACTGTGGACACATCCCTCCCAGTAACACATGTTGGATGTGATCTACTGTAGACACATCCCTCCCAGTAACATGTGTTGAATGTGATCTACTGTGGACACATCCCTCCCAGTAACACATGTTGAATGTGAGCTAATGTGGACACATCCCCCCCAAGTAACACATGCTGGATGTGATCTACTGTGGACACATCCCTCCCAGTAACACATGTTGGATGTGATCTACTGTGGACACATCCCTCCCAGTAACACATGTTGGATGTGATCTACTGTGGACACATCCCTCCCAGTAACACATGTTGGATGTGATCTACTGTGGACACATCCCTCCCAGTAACACATGTTGGATGTGATCTACTGTGGACACATCCCTCCCAATAACACATGTTGGATGTGATCTACTGTGGACACATCCCTCCCAGTAACACATGTTGGATGTGATCTACTGTGGAAACATCCCTCCCAGTAACACATGTTGAATGTGATCTACTGTGGACACATCCCTCCCAGTAACACATGTTGGATGTGATCTACTGTAGACACATCCCTCCCAGTAACATATGTTGAATGTGATCTACTGTGGACACATCCCTCCCAGTAACACATGTTGAATGTGATCTACTGTGGACACATCCCTCCCAGTAACACATGTTGGATGTGATCTACTGTAGACACATCCCTCCCAGTAACATATGTTGAATGTGATCTACTGTGGACACATCCCTTCTAGTAAGGCTACGTTCACATTTGCGTTGTGCGCCGCAGCGTCGGCGCCGCAGCGCACAACGCAAACAAAAACGCAGCAAAACGCATGCACAACGCTGCGTTTTGCGCCGCATGCGTCCTTTTTTTAATTGATTTTGGACGCAGCAAAAATGCAACTTGCTGCGTCCTCTGCGCCCAGACGCGGGCGCCGCAGCGACGCATGCGGCGCAAAACGCAAGTGCGACGCATGTCCATGCGCCCCCATGTTAAATATAGGGGCGCATGACGCGTGCGGCGACGCTGCGGCGCCCGACGCTGCGGCGCACACCGCAAATGTGAACGTAGCCTAACACATGTTGGATGTGATCTACTGTGGACACATCCCTCCCAGTAACACATGTTGGATGTGATCTACTGTGGACACATCCCTTCTAGTAATCCATGTTTTTCTGTGTGTTGTCCAAAAAAGAAAACAGACCGTGCTCGGCTGTGTCCCACGGATGTGAGAATGTCGTCTTACACAGACTCTACTGTAAAATGGTAGGAGATTTTCAATTTAGACCTTTTTAGAAGGCAGCAGCTCAGACCAAGCCCGACAGCTTGTAGGGGACACTGCACCTCTAGTGTCCCAATCTGTGTGCTGCACATTGCTCTTTATGCTGTAACGCTCTGAAGTGCAGCTTCCCAGCGCTTGTTCCCCATCTCCACCCTCCTCGGGCTCCTGTACAGACGGAGCTGTGAGAGAAGGAACGAGGGTCAGAGATGGAGGGAGAACAAGTACCCGGGGCACGCATCAGCATATCTGATTACAGGACAATTCCTGGCAAACACAGCAGCAGATACTGACACAGAAGGTACCATCTTTATTAGTGCAATGTCCACCACAAGGTGCTGTGCTTGGTTTGAACAGTCAGTTTGTGCTGACAGACCCAGCGAATGAAGAACATGATAATCCAGTGCAGCGGTGTCGGCGCCTTCAGTGCAGTTCCATCACTGCTCATGTGTCGGCCCCGGCGGTTCAGACATCACAATGAAGGTTTACATTATAGTCCTGGTTACGTGACGTGGAAGAATGGATAAGACCTAGAATAAGCCTCTCATTACTATCACTGCCTCTGTGACTGATGTGTGCGGCCTCCAGCACGGAGCAATCAGTGATTAGGAGAAATGTCAATGATTAATAATCCATTAGGGAGGATTCACCACAACATCCAGATCAATAGAAATTACATAAGTCAACGATCAACATTTCCTTAAAAAGATCAAGAGGCGCTCAACGTAATTACACCCACTTGTAATCATCACTTGGCGACATCGTGGTTGTCAGTGACAGGCGGTATACATTGTGTACATGGCGGCAGCGCTCAGTGACAGGCGGTATACATTGTGTATGTGGCGGCAGCGCTCAGTGACAGGCGGTATACATTGTGTATCTGGCGGCAGTGCTCAGTGACAGGCGGTATACATTGTGTACATGGCGGCAGCGCTCAGTGACAGGCAGTATACATTGTGTACGTGGCAGAAGTGCTCAGTGACAGGCGGTATACATTGTGTACATGGCGGCAGCGCTCAGTGACAGGCGGTATACATTGTGTACGTGGCAGAAGTGCTCAGTGACAGGCGGTATACATTGTGTACATGGCGGCAGTGCTCAGTGACAGGTGGTATACATTGTGTATGTGGCGGCAGTGCTCAGTGACAGGCGGTATACATTGTGTATGTGGCAGCAGTGCTCAGTGACAGGTGGTATACATTGTGTATGTGGCGGCAGTGCTAAGTGACAGGCGGTATACATTGTGTATGTGGCAGCAGTGCTAAGTGACAGGCGGTATACATTGTGTATGTGGCGGCAGCGCTCAGTGACAGGTGGTATACATTGTGTACGTGGCAGCAGTGCTCAGTGACAGGCGGTATACATTGTGTACGTGGCGGCAGCGCTCAGTGACAGGCGTTATACACTGGAAGTGGCGGCAGTGCTCAGTGACAGGCGGTATACATTGTGTACGTGGCGGCAGTGCTCAGTGACAGGCGTTATACATTGTGGAAGTGGTGGCAGTGCTCAGTGAGAGGTGGTATACACTGTGGAAGTGGCGGCAGTGCTCAGTGAGAGGTGGTATACACTGGAAGTGGCGGCAGTGCTCAGTGACAGGCGTTATACACTGTGGAAGTGGCGGCAGTGCTCAGTGACAGGCGTTATACACTGTGTATGTGGCGGCAGCGCTCAGTGAGAAGTGGTATACACTGTGGAAGTGGCGGCAGTGCTCAGTGACAGGCGGTATACATTGTGTACATGGCGGCAGTGCTCAGTGACAGGCGGTATACATTGTGTATGTGGCGGCAGCGCTCAGTGACAGGTGGTATACATTGTGTACGTGGCAGCAGTGCTCAGTGACAGGCGGTATACATTGTGTACGTGGCGGCAGCGCTCAGTGACAGGCATTATACACTGGAAGTGGCGGCAGTGCTCAGTGACAGGCGTTATACATTGTGGAAGTGGTGGCAGTGCTCAGTGAGAGGTGGTATACACTGTGGAAGTGGCGGTAGTGCTCAGTGAGAGGTGGTATACACTGTGGAAGTGGCGGCAGTGCTCAGTGAGAGGTGGTATACACTGTGGAAGTGGTGGCAGTGCTCAGTGACAGGCGTTATACACTGGAAGTGGCGGCAGTGCTCAGTGACAGGCATTATACATTGTGGAAGTGGCGGCAGTGCTCAGTGAGAGGTGGTATACACTGTGGAAGTGGTGGCAGTGCTCAGTGAGAGGTGGTATACACTGTGGAAGTGGCGGCAGTGCTCAGTGAGAGGTGGTATACATTGTGTACGTGGCAGCAGTGCTCAGTGACAGGCGGTATACACTGGAAGTGGTGGCAGTGCTCAGTGACAGGTGTTATACACTGTGGAAGTGGCGGCAGTGCTCAGTGAGAGGTGGTATACACTGTGGAAGTGGTGGCAGTGCTCAGTGACAGGCGTTATACACTGTGGAAGTGGCAGCAGTGCTCAGTGAGAGGTGGTATGCACTGTGGAAGTGGCGGCAGTGCTCAGTGACAGGCGGTATACACTGGAAGTGGTGGCAGTGCTCAGTGACAGGTGTTATACACTGTGGAAGTGGCGGCAGTGCTCAGTGAGAGGTAGTATACACTGTGGAAGTGGCAGCAGTGCTCAGTGACAGGCGTTATACATTGTGGAAGTGGCAGCAGTGCTCAGTGACAGGTGTTATACACTGTGGAAGTGGCGGCAGTGCTCAGTGAGAGGTGGTATACACTGTGGAAGTGGTGGCAGTGCTCAGTGACAGGCGTTATACACTGTGGAAGTGGCGGCAGTGCTCAGTGAGAGGTGGTATGCACTGTGGAAGTGGCGGCAGTGCTCAGTGACAGGCGTTATACATTGTGGAAGTGGCGGCAGTGCTCAGTGAGAGGTGGTATACACTGTGGAAGTGGCGGCAGTGCTCAGTGAGAGGTGGTATACACTGTGGAAGTGGCGGCAGTGCTCAGTGAGAGGTGGTATACACTGGAAGTGGCGGCAGTGCTCAGTGACAGGCGTTATACACTGTGGAAGTGGCGGCAGTGCTCAGTGACAGGCGTTATACACTGTGGAAGTGGCGGCAGTGCTCAGTGACAGGCGTTATACACTGTGGAAGTGGCGGCAGTGCTCAGTGAGAAGTGGTATACACTGTGGAAGTGGCGGCAATGCTCAGTGAGAAGTGGTATACACTGTGGAAGTGGCGGCAGTGCTCAGTGACAGGCGTTATACACTGTGGAAGTGGTGGCAGTGCTCAGTGACAGGCGTTATACACTGTGGAAGTGGCGGCAGTGCTCAGTGACAGGCGTTATACACTGTGGAAGTGGCGGCAGTGCTCAGTGAGAAGTGGTATACACTGTGGAAGTGGCGGCAATGCTCAGTGAGAAGTGGTATACACTGTGGAAGTGGCGGCAGTGCTCAGTGACAGGCGTTATACACTGTGGAAGTGGTGGCAGTGCTCAGTGACAGGCGTTATACACTGTGGAAGTGGCGGCAGTGCTCAGTGACAGGCGTTATACACTGTGGAAGTGGCGGCAGTGCTCAGTGAGAAGTGGTATACACTGTGGAAGTGGCGGCAATGCTCAGTGAGAAGTGGTATACACTGTGGAAGTGGCGGCAGTGCTCAGTGACAGGCGGTATACATTAAAAATATCACTTAAGACTTGTGCAACTTGGAGGCTAAAACACAAAAATAATCCTGTATCGAATTCTAACAAGGGAATTCTCCTAGGAGGACAACCAGCAATGACCGCTATTAGTGGTCCACCTGCCTGCATCCCCCCATATGTATGTCACTGTCTCAGACTATATTAATCAGGAGGTTCAGGATTAGGAATGATGGAGTTAATTGATGGCACATTAAGGAGATATTCTCCCCTACATACATTGCACTGTATGTAGCACTGCAGTGCCTTGAAGAAGTATTTGCACATCTAGAGGTGACAGTTTGCCCCTTTTTCTTTGCACACTCGCTCTGTGACATTGGATGGAGACGTCTGCGATCAGTACGGTATTTTTCACGTCTTGTCACAGATTCTCTGGGATTTGGGTCTGGACTGTGACTGTGCGGATCACACACAGAATATGCTCTGATATAAACCCTCCATTGTAGCTCTGGCAGGATCTATAGGGTCATTGTCCTGCTGGATGGTAAACCTACGCCCCAGTCTCAGGTCTTCTGTAGCTATAACAGGTTTTCCTCCAGGATTGCCCTGTATTTAGCTCCATCTTCCCATCAATTCTGAACAGCTTCCCTGCCCCTGTTGAAAAAAAGTCTCTCTACAGCAGGATTCTGCCACCACCATGTGTGATGGTGAGGATGGTGTTTTCAGAGTGATGTGCAGTGTTAGTTTTCTATCACACATAGTGTTTTGCATTTAGCTCACGAAGTTCTCGTTTGGTCTCATCTGGGCAGAACCCCTTCTTCCACATGCTCACTGTTTTCCCTACATGGCTTTCAAAAATGTCTTCTTGCCGCTCTTTCATAAAGGCCAGATTTTTGGAGCATACGACCAATAGCTGTCAGTGGACAGATGCTCCCCCTGAGCTGTGGATCTTTGCAGCTCTTCCAGTGACCATGGGCCTCTTGGCTGCTCCTCTAATTAGTGCTCTCCTTGCTTGAGATGTCAAGTTAGGTGGACGGCCATGTCTTGGCAAGTTTGCACTTTGTCCATACTCCTTCCATTTTTGGATGATGGATTGAACTTTGCTCCGTGAGATATTCAGAGCTTGGGCCATTTGTTTATAATGTAACCCTGCTTTATTCTTCTCCACAACTTTATCCTTGACATGTCTGGTGGGCTCCATGGTTTTCAAAATGCTGTTTGATCCCTAACGTTCTCAAACCGCTGAGGCCTTCGCAGAACAGCTATAGTCATACGGAGGATAAATTACACCCAGGTGGACACAATGTACTAAGTATGTGCCTTCTGGGGGTGATTGGTCACTCAGGATTTTATTTAGGGGACTACAGTGGGCTGAATAGAAATGCACCTCATAATTTTAAGATTTATATTTTTAAAATATTTAGTAAACCTTGTATCATTTACTTTACCCATCACAAATACTTATTAATTTGCATTGTATCACAGAAAATCTCAATAAAATACATTTAAGTTTGTGGATGTAACGTGAAAAAAAATTGAAAAGCTCACAGGGTATGAAGACTTCTTGCAGGTCCTGCCTATGGCGATAACTAAACCTGCACCCACAGCTTGTACAGCTGACGTAGGTATACTGGTTTCTGGGGATAACAGTAATGGACATTGGTCAGACCGTAAGGCCAGACAGGGTCTGGTCCCGATTGATGTAAAGTATTTGCCCCCTTTCCTTTTTATCATTTGCTATTTTCAGAGATACAATAGATCTTTATTTAGTATTTTTCACCGTCGCTCCAGACATAAAACACCATTTCTGTCCGTCTGGAATTTGGCAGCTGAGCGTGCGTCTTGGCTGACAACCCGGTGTAGGCTTCGCTAAACATCTTATTTAAAGCAGGATTGCATGAACACAAGCAACCCCTGGAGATTATGAGGCCGATAATATAACCTCACGTCTACAGGCATGACGGCTATGCTGCAAGACAAGAGAAATCGGCAAATTAAACCCGTTGAGTGGTCGTTATCTGCTGTCGCGTTTCATGTATTCTATCTGTCTGGTTATGTTCTATTACAGCGGTTGGCAGAGCCAAGGAGACCGTGCTCTTGCCGTACACATACGACAGGATATCCTCTGCTTCTAAACAAGGGCTTGTTTATTTAGGAAAAGGCTAAAACCCTGCGCCCTCATTGTCAATTACCGGAGGCTGCGGCTATTAATAGTGCTGAATGGCTCCGCGCTGGGCTATTCCTGGCCGCTGCAAGCCCCATCATACACAAGAATCTCTGCCTCATTTTCCACGGACTCGCGGACACTGAGCCGAGGGCCTGGCGAGGCCGCGATACAATCACACGTCCTCCTCTGTTCACATTACAGGGTCGTCCCCCCAAAACTGGTAAAATGAGTCCAGAGTGATTGGGGGGATTTCATCTGCTAGATGTCCCAGACTCCGGGAACGTTCATCATTTGCACCATATCTATTATGTATTTTACACCATTCCTGCGCCTTGTCTGACAAGTGGGCGTGGCTTCACCGGAGAGGGCATGGCCTAAAATGACACCTCTCAGGAAGCTAGCCAAGTAATAGACCAGACGGCCTATGAAGCAGCTGGACCCCGGTGATACACCGACGCGTTTCACATCTGAGTAACTAGACTATTGAATATTTGGGAAAAGCTGGGTGACAACCAATATGGCGTCTATCCCAGCTCCTCCATGAAGTTGTCAGCCATGGAGGACCGCACACAGCGGATCTGACAGCCATGGTTCGATGTATCGCTGTATAACGAGGACTGTCATTTCTTTCTACAGGGAACCTACTTGACTGCAGACCTAAAGAGGAACCCCGGGTCGTGATAACTTATGCATCTGCCTTGAGATGTATGTTCCTCCGACCGTCAGTAAACCCTCGCTGCTGCATTTCTGCCACCAGAGGCGCTGCAGTCGCGGTCTGTGACTAATGTCCTATTGTCATTAGGTGCAGATGATGATAATTGCAGATGATGCTCAGCTGTGGAGCTATGTGCAGAGCAGAGGGCACGGCCGGAGCGGGGGTGGATGGGGCTGTCAGGATCCGCAGGAGAGGCTTTCCTGCCGAGGAAGGCTCTTGACTTTTATTTATGGCCATCTTCAGTGCAGTCTTGCCCCGTCAGTCGCCACGTGGTTGGCATTAAGATCAGCATTGTTTTACAATAAACATCTTAATTAGCAGCAATTTGCATTTTTATTGCATGTTTCCATCACTGTTGGTCTCTGCCGCTGTCACCCGTATACTGAGTGCAGCATAATGAGGAGTTACAGTATATCACGGCTACGGTGTAGACATTGCACGTATAGATCCACTATATCACAACCCCGCCGGTATGATCTCGGCCGTCACTGCATTATCTTATGACCGAAATATAGGACTGGGGGCCAACGACTAGGGGCCAAGGACTGGGGGCCAACGACTGGGAGCCAATGACTGGGAGCCAAGGCTCTTCCCTGCTACTGCATGATTATATACAGGGATTAACCCCTGCAGTGCCAGGGAAACTTTCATTGTGAATCTTCAGGTTTCATCCTAACAATTGTGCTTTTATTTCTCTCCAGGTAAAAAGAAAGTGGCCCTGTTTGACAGCCAGGCCCCGATCTGCCCCATCTGCCAGGTCCTGCTGCGTCCCGGAGAGTTACAAGAACATATGGAGCAAGAGCTGGAGAAACTAATACAAGTCACCATCAGGTAAAAGGAAACCCTGGCTGGAGCCGTAGTGAGATGAAGGTCCACATCCAGTACAATTAATGGCGGAGAGCTGCTAGCCCGATAAACATTAGTCATCAGTGTATACCCAGTGAGCAGATGATCTGCAGATTGTCGATCATCCCGATGGCCAGATTACATGGGCAAATAACCAACCCACGGAGATCCTGTCCATCACCACCACGGGCGTGAGTCTCCACCTTGGTTATATTTCCAGGCTGCCATCACATAGACGATATTCTCGGTGCAGATGTATTGCATGTGTTGTGGTCTTTTCTGGCCACAGTCTCTGGTGGGGTGCATGTGATGGGGGCACACTGGGCCGGGATGGCCCGATTATCACAGGCGTCTCTGCTTCTGCGCAGACCCACTGTCTGTAGAGGTAATCTGGGGGTCTGCGTTTATGGAAAGACCCTTCTCTCATTTCTCCGCCTTTGACACCTTGTATGAGCATTTCAGACACAGAGTGTGTAATTGATGGCGTAATTTGGGTCTCGTCCAACCTAATAAAGAGCCGCAGCAAATTAGCCCACCGGTTTAAATGCAGAGAAGCAATTAGGGCCTCCAGAAAGCCATCAAGGAAGTGAGGGGCATGGAGGGAGCTGTGGTGCGAGGTAAGACGGTGAGGTGGCCGGGAGGAGGGCGAATCCTGGAGTTTAATGGGAAACAGGAAGAACCCTAAATCATACACCTGACACGTTTCCATTGTGATCCCGCTGACAAATGAAAAAGGATGGGGTTATTCCTTCAAGTGAGCGTGCGGTTAAGAAGGCGAGGGCCAGGCGATGGCCATGCTGCAATCAGCTCCTTAGCAGGCACAGGAGAATAAGAGCTCTCTATTAATTATTAAATAACGACCTGGGCCGCGCCATGATAGATAACATCCAATCTATTCCATGCATTGAGGCAATTGAAGCTAATCTACAGCAAAGGCCAGGGCTCTCTGTCACTTTCACTGGGGCATCTTTAACCACACGACGACTCCTGCATCGGATGGGAAGAGCTTCATTAACATCTAATGAGGTGCAGTGCGCGCCTTCATCCCGGTATTAGCCCCCGTCAGGGTGGAGATGAGCGCACGATGCACGCTAATAACCACCATAGTTACTGCTGTACAGACCGGGCCGGCAATGTTTCATTGCACATGACAGAGTTGATAAATAATCTTGCCACAAATTAGTTACAGTGTTGCGCTGGAAATTATTGAAATGTGGCACGTGTGGTCCATTTGTGTGAATAATAGGTTTAGGAAATCTGAAGATATGACCAATAACCAGTGAGTGACTGGTGAGAAAGCCGACCGTGCGGGTGCTAGTGGGGCGTGTGTGTGCCATACAGGCACCTTCCTCAGGACGCCCCTCGCTTTCCTCCAGCGTCGCTCGTCATCCTGGGCACCCCTCACTTTCCTCCAGCGTCGCTCGTCATCCTGGGCACCCCTCACTTTCCTCCAGCGTCGCTCGTCTTCCAGGACGCCCCTCACTTTCCTCCAGCGTCGCTCGTCTTCCAGGACGCCCCTCACTTTCCTCCAGCGTCGCTCGTCTTCCAGGACGCCCCTCACTTTCCTCCAGCGTCGCTCGTCTTCCAGGACGCCCCTCACTTTCCTCCAGCGTTGCTCGTCTTCCAGGACGCCCCTCACTTTCCTCCAGCGTCGCTCGTCTTCCAGGACGCCCCTCACTTTCCTCCAGCGTCGCTCGTCTTCCAGGACGCCCCTCACTTTCCTCCAGCGTCGCTCGTCTTCCAGGACGCCCCTCACTTTCCTCCAGCGTCGCTCGTCTTCCAGGACGCCCCTCACTTTCCTCCAGCGTCGCTCGTCTTCCAGGACGCCCCTCACTTTCCTCCAGCGTCACTCGTCTTCCAGGACGCCCCTCACTTTCCTCCAGCGTCGCTCGTCTTCCAGGACGCCCCTCACTTTCCTCCAGCGTCGCTCGTCTTCCAGGACGCCCCTCACTTTCCTCCAGCGTCGCTTGTCTTCCAAGACGCCTCTCACTTTCCTCCAGCGTCGCTCGTCTTCCAGGACGCCCATCACTTTCCTCCAGCGTCGCTTGTCTTCCAGGACGCCCCTCACTTTCCTCCAGCGTCGCTCGTTTTCCAGGACTCGCACTTTGCATATTCCATGTATAAATATTCTTTATTTCAGTCTCCGCTGTAAACTATAAAGCGTCCGCATGCTCCGTATCCTCCTCTGCTTCCCGGAGAGAAGGCGCCTGGTACACGGGACAGGCCGCAATTCACAAAAAAATCCTCCATATAAGATTATCCTGCTCTGTGCAACATGAAGACGTCGCGTGCCCGACTTCTCACCTTAATGCCCCTTTTCTGTCTCATGTTCAGTGATATAAATCAAGAAAAAGAAACAAACTGTTTTCTGTATTAAATGATACAAATGTCTTCAGGACCTTTTTTTATTTTTTTTTACTTAAAAACATGTATTTTTAGCTAAAAATCATATTTGTAATTGGGTTTAATTTGCTTTCTATATCCTCTGTGTGACACAGGCTATTGCTGGCTTCAGAATGAGGTAACTGAGAGTCTGTCAGTGAGGCTGTTTTTAAGGGGTGATTGTAATACTTCTTTCTGATGTACGACCACCGACCACATCAGAGTTGATCATAATTCAGCTTAGAGGAGCTCAGTATAAGACAGATAAGTGGATGCTCATATAGAGTTTTCTGGCGCAGACTTCAAGGGGATCCGCTCCAACATCCACATCAGTTTATTCCTCCGGTATGTGAAGCAGTTACTGATGTGGATTTTGGAGCAGATCTGATTCAAAATCCACATAACAAAACTTGCCGATTCTCCATTATCTCAATCTGCAGAAAGCAATGTGCAGGGAAACAAGAGCCTGCAAAAGCCAAACGCTGCAACATTTTAATAAAAACTCAAAAAAATTATTTTTAGCCTCAAATACATAAACTTAAGTAAAAATTACATTTATCCCTAGGTGTTCATGTCCTTTCACTGTGACACCTTAAACCTTGTAATCAGGATGACCATAAGCACTGAGGGACCTTACAGGTTTGAGAAAAATTATGGCAAAAAAATAAAAAGGAATGTAACCAAGTCACTCCATGTGAACAGACCCGAAAGGCAAAACTCCTCAATGATCTAATTCTACCCAACGACGTGACGCGTCCCAGACACCAAGAGGCGAGTGCACGGCCCCAGAAACCGTCCGTATCGGAGCAGCGTACCGCACAATGGTCCTGGACCGTCATTTCCCGGTCTGTGTTAGTTAATGTGTCTGAACTTTACTTTCACCCCCCGCTGTTCCAAAGTTAAAATTACCTGAAAGAAATCAGCACCCAGAGCTCGTTAAAATTAAAGAGCCTTTTTGAATATGAGGGGTGCGGGATTCTGCAGAGAGCGGGGGTCTCCCCAGGAGCAGAGGCGGCGTGCTCGGCATCTGTCGGAGAGACAGCCCTTGACAGCCGGCGTGTGGGGAGTGAAGGACGCTGGGTACGCCGCATGCAAATTTAATTTCAGAATCAGGGACTTTCTCTCCAAAGAGGGTTGTCGCCTCTGAGCCCTTCTCCTTGTTACATATGTAGCAGCCTCATTGAACCTGACATGTCAAATTCAGGCCATTTGTGCAAAACCTCCCTTTAATAATACCGTTTCATTTCCCTCAAATGAGACTTGAATGCATGTAAAATGGAAAAGGATATTTAAACTCTAACATTAGGCAGATGTGTGTTGCCAGGGGCCGAGTGAATATATGAGATTCTCAAGTACTTAGCACGTTGTAACTGCTCTCCTAGAATATGTCACCAATTGCATTATTTTCCTCCCAGCTCCCACTTTAAGCCAAAAATGGAAATTGAAAAAGGAAAAAAAAAAGGAAAAGGAAATTCACCGGCTGATTCTTTAACCCCTTAGACGCTGGAGAGAATGTAGATTATTTTTAAATGCTACTTTTCCTTACAGACCAGACATATTTAGGGCAAGTTCTCGCAACGCAAGTAGCTCCATTTCTTTATGTCTTCGTTACGTTTTGAAACCTTTTATTTGGGAGCAAAATTTTTGCTGAAAATTGTCCTTGACGGTCAGCAGCTCTAACTCAATGTAATCAGGATATCACACAGCAATGTAACAATTATCAACTGTGATAATTACAGTGAGCGACCGAGAAAATCGGAGAAATGAACCGGGCAATGATACAAGCAGCCGCCGGACTCTGTCTGATAATACAGCGGCTTATGGGGGACAGAGAATATTCCCAGCTCTTCCTACAAACACTAATACACATGATCACCAGACACGGGACTACACGGTGACCTGGGCCACAGACATGGGACTACACGGGACTACACGGTGACCTGGGCCACAGACACGGGAATACAGGGGACTACAAGGTGACCTGGGCCACAGACATGGGACTACACAGTGACCTGGGCCACAGACACGGGACTACAAGGTAACCTGGGACACAGATACGGGAATACACGGGACTACACGGTGACCTGGGCCACAGACATGGGAATACACGGGACTACAAGGTGACCTGGGCCACAGACATGGGAATACACGGGACTACACGGTGACCTGGGCCACAGACATGGGACTACAAGGTGACCTGGGCCACAGATACGGGAATACACGGGACTACACGGTGACCTGGGCCACAGACATGGGACTACAAGGTGACCTGGGACACAGATACGGGAATACACGGGACTACACGGTGACCTGGGCCACAGACATGGGACTACACGGTGACCTGGGCCACAGACATGGGACTACACGGGACTACAAGGTGACCTGGGCCACAGACATGGGACTACACAGTGACCTGGGCCACAGACACGGGACTACAAGGTAACCTGGGACACAGATACGGGAATACACGGGACTACACGGTGACCTGGGCCACAGACATGGGAATACACGGGACTACAAGGTGACCTGGGCCACAGACACGAGACTACAAGGTGACCTGAGACACAGATATGGGAATACACGGGACTACACGGTGACCTGGGACACAGACACGGGACTACAAGGTGACCTGGGACACAGATACGGGAATACATGGGACTACACGGTGACCTGGGCCACAGACATGGGAATACACGGGACTACAAGGTGACCTGGGCCACAGACATGGGACTACACAGTGACCTGGGCCACAGACACGGGACTACAAGGTAACCTGGGACACAGATACGGGAATACACGGGACTACACGGTGACCTGGGCCACAGACATGGGAATACACGGGACTACAAGGTGACCTGGGCCACAGACACGAGACTACAAGGTGACCTGGGACACAGATACGGGAATACACGGGACTACACGGTGACCTGGGACACAGACACGGGACTACAAGGTGACCTGGGACACAGATACGGGAATACATGGGACTACACGGTGACCTGGGCCACAGACATGGGAATACACGGGACTACAAGGTGACCTGGGCCACAGACATGGGAATACACGGTGACCTGGGCCACAGACATGGGACTACAAGGTGACCTGGGACACAGATACGGGAATACACGGGACTACACGGTGACCTGGGCCACAGACATGGGAATACACGGGACTACAAGGTGACCTGGGCCACAGACATGGGAATACACGGGACTACACGGTGACCTGGGCCACAGACATGGGACTACAAGGTGACCTGGGCCACAGACACGGGACTACACGGTGACCTGGGCCACAGACATGGGAATACACGGGACTACAAGGTGACCTGGGCCACAGATACGGGAATATACGGGACTACACGGTGACCTGGGCCACAGACATGGGACTACACGGTGACCTGGGCCACAGACACGGGACTACACGGTGACCTGGGCCACAGACATGGGACTACAAGGTGACCTGGGCCACAGACACGGGACTACAAGGTGACCTGGGACACAGATACGGGAATACACGGGACTACACGGTGACCTGGGCCACAGACATGGGAATACACGGGACTACAAGGTGACCTGGGCCACAGACATGGGAATACACGGAACTACACGGTGACCTGGGCCACAGACATGGGACTACAAGGTGACCTGGGACACAGATACGGGAATACACGGGACTACACGGTGACCTGGGCCACAGACATGGGAATACACGGGACTACAAGGTGACCTGGGCCACAGACATGGGAATACACGGGACTACAATGTGACCTGGGTCACAGACACGGGACTACACGGTGACCTGGGCCACAGACACGGGACTACAAGGTGACCTGGGACACAGATACGGGAATACGCGGGAATACAAGGTGACCTGGGTCACAGACACGGGAATACATGGGACTACAAGGTGACCTGGGCCACAGACATGGGAATACACAGGACTACACGGTGACCTGGGCCACAGACATGGGAATACACAGGACTACAAGGTGACCTGGGCCACAGACATGGGAATACACGGGACTACACGGTGACCTGGGCCACAGACATGGGACTACAAGGTGACCTGGGACACAGATACGGGAATACACGGGACTACACGGTGACCTGGGCCACAGACATGGGAATACACAGGACTACAAGGTGACCTGGGCCACAGACATGGGAATACACGGGACTACACGGTGACCTGGGCCACAGACATGGGACTACAAGGTGACCTGGGACACAGATACGGGAATACACGGGACTACACGGTGACCTGGGCCACAGACATGGGAATACACGGGACTACAAGGTGACCTGGGCCACAGACATGGGAATACACGGGACTACAATGTGACCTGGGTCACAGACACGGGACTACACGGTGACCTGGGCCACAGACACGGGACTACAAGGTGACCTGGGCCACAGACATGGGAATACACGGGACTACACGGTGACCTGGGCCACAGACATGGGACTACAAGGTGACCTGGGACACAGATACGGGAATACACGGGACTACACGGTGACCTGGGCCACAGACATGGGAATACACAGGACTACAAGGTGACCTGGGCCACAGACATGGGAATACACGGGACTACACGGTGACCTGGGCCACAGACATGGGACTACAAGGTGACCTGGGACACAGATACGGGAATACACGGGACTACACGGTGACCTGGGCCACAGACATGGGAATACACGGGACTACAAGGTGACCTGGGCCACAGACATGGGAATACACGGGACTACAATGTGACCTGGGTCACAGACACGGGACTACACGGTGACCTGGGCCACAGACACGGGACTACAAGGTGACCTGGGACACAGATACGGGAATACGCGGGAATACAAGGTGACCTGGGTCACAGACACGGGAATACATGGGACTACACGGTGACCTGGGCCACAGACATGGGAATACACAGGACTACACGGTGACCTGGGCCACAGACATGGGAATACACGGGACTACACGGTGACCTGGGTCGCTGATGTGAAGATCAGGATTTTGCGTTGCCTAGTCGCATGTAATCACTACACACAGGACAGCGACTGACAATTGTATAGAATCCAGGACTGCGGAATTTGTGGCCGCAGTTCACACACAGGAATAATTTGCACGGGCCGCTCTGCTATTTCACTTTTTAGCTGCAGCTCTAACATGGTCGCGAGACATCAGGTCAGACAGATGTTTGGGTGCCCAAGCCTAGCGCTAGCCATACACATGAGATGCCATCTGTCCCGGCCTCCCCATACACAGGAACGCTGGACTCGGCCTTAACCCCTGAGTGACCGGCCCAATGTGCCCATTTATGTGGTAATCACTCTGGGGGGCTTAAACATATCCCATTGATTTTGAGATTTTTTGTTCATGACACATTGTACTTTTATGATAATGGTAAATTTATGTTGATATTTATAAAAATATCAGAAATTTTACAAAAATTTCAAAAAATTTGCAATTTTCGAACTTTGAATGATTGTTCCTTTTATTGAGTCATAACGCACAAAATCATGAATAAATGAAATTTCCCTCATGTCGGTTTTACATCAGCACATTTGTGAAATGTTGTTTTATTTTGTTCGCCTTTGAGGGTATGTGCACACGTTGCGGATTTTGCTGCGGATCTGCAGCGGTTTCCCACGCATTTACAGTACCATGTAAAGCTATGGGAAATGAAATTTGCAGTGCACATGCTGCGGAAAAAAACGTGCGGAAACGCAGCGGTTTATATTCCGCAGCATGTCAATTCTTTGTGCGGAATCCGCAGCGGTTTTTCACCTGCTCCAATAGAAAACTGCAGGTGAAAACCCGCAGCGGAAACCGCAATAAAAACCGCGATAAATCCGCAGTAAAAACCGCAGCGGTTTTGCACTGCGGATTTATCAAAACCGCTGCGGAAAATTCCGCAATGGAATCCGCAGCGTGTGCACATGGCCTTGGAAGGTCTGAAAAAGGGAAACATTAATGTTACAGTTTTAAAGAAATTTACAAAATGTATTTTTTAGGGACCTATTAAGTTTTGAAGTGACTTTGGGGGTCCTATATATTGGAAACCCACAAAAGTGATAGCATTTTAAAAACATCGCCCCTTTACGTATTGAAAAGTGCTTTGAGTTTATTAACCCTTCAGGTATTAATGCCAAGTGGTGGCTGTGTGGAGGTGGGCCCTGGAGGTGGTCCCCAGAGGTGGTCCTCGGAGATTGTCCCCAGAGGTGGTCCCCGGAGCCGGCCGCACGGCCTCTGCAGCATCAGAGCAGCGCAGGCTGACAAGTCCATTGTAAAGTTGTTTTTTGCCATCACGTGGAGACAACCCCTTTAACTTCACCCTTATAACTCTTCTATGGCTTCTTCTGGCCCCTATAATAATTGGCTTTTTTCCGTGGCGTTCAGTGTGCAGCACACCGAGAAATAACGGCATCCTAGTAATCCCACAATGGCGGTGTGCCCATTACACGGGGCAGATGTATCGCCGGGTGTCCACTGTCAGTCTGCGGATACGTGACCCGGCCTGCTGTGATCAGGCCCTGGTGCCCATTACTAGTCCTAACCTGCAGATTTAATGCTGCAATTCAGAGGATAAAGTCATTGGTTCTAGTAATAGGCCAGAGGTGGTGTTCTTAGCCGCGCGCCGATGTTCTCCCTCCACTCCTGTCTCGCTGTACAGCTCGCCATCTTTAAAGCTTAGAAGGACAATTCTGGATCATTTTATTTAACACCTAAATCTTGTATTTATCTCCCACCCCCACGTGCCACCATTTTTCAGCCAGCACATCAGCCGCCAAGCTGTGAGCACAAAGTGCAGCGTCAGATTTTTGGCCCGGATTCTGCTCTGCCTTCACATCTCGGAGGAACCACCTGAGCCCGATGGAGCCAGCGAGAGCTCTTGGCTCTACACCTTTCCAGGCCATGAATCTTCAATGCCCGGCACGAGCAGGAAAGAAGCCGCTGGCTCCAAACCTGATCCTCATCGTAACTCATGCCCGACTCCAGCTTCTTGGCTCTCGGTAAGGTTTGTAGGGCTGATTCACACGGACACGTTCAGTCTGGATAGGAAAAGCAGCACATGTGCTAAGAAATGCTCCCACATCGCTTCCCCATGTCAAATTGTTCGGAAGATAAAACTTCCACCAGGAACACAGTGGATGATGGTGGTTCAGATCCGAAGCGAAAAGTAGAAAAATGTTTTATTTAGGGTGTGAGGGTCAGCAGCGAGGTCAGAGCCTTTAGGACTGGACGCATTAATGGTCCCTGAAAGTCAGCTGTGGCTGTACGTCTCGTACAATAAGTGGCCGACGTGTCTGCTGGGCGGGTGACGTGTATGATATCAGGCCGGGTGTGCAGCGCTGGGGTCACTGATGAGATTATCACAGCACTTTATCTCCATGCTGAATCCTGCCATCTAGTGGACACAAAGTGAAGGACGGCACGTTGGCCCAGTAACCCTGTGTCTGACAGGTACATGGTCCTTTATTTAATATTTTCAATTCTTTTTATCTTTATTCCTCATTCTTAGAAACATATTGGAATTAAGCTATAGAATAACTTAAGCAATAAATTCCCTTATACAATGTCCCCTGGTAAACCAGCATCTCCTAACAGACAAGGTCAGGCTGAACGTAGAGGAGGTATATGGGAACGCTTCCCCCCAGCCCGATAGTAACGGTTTTATCTGAAATATAGGAGCGTCTACTCTGCCACTGGAAGGGGACAATCTTTGCCCTAATTTACACATCTCACATTCTCATCAATACAGAATTACTAGATCCATTTGTCTGAATATTATTATTATGAATGTTATCATTGCATCTGTGTTAGCAGCGCATTGGATCAGTTTTTATTTCTGCAAATGATCTTAGCGATGACCCTAAATACAGTAATACAACCCATTATTGTCCTATCATACTGAATATGGAGCCAAAATATTGGAGGCGGCATAACCAAAAATGCAGAATACACCTATGTGACCACAAAGTATCACTGGTGAAAATGGCGTCAGGTCCCCGGTACAGAAGAAAGCGCAGATCTAGGGACCGATACATTTATAATTTACTGTGATCTCGTCTATCTCATCCCTTGGTAGCCTACAATGGCTTGGGAGGCCACACTGATATGTTCTTCCTTGGCCCCCAGAGGCCACACTGATCTCTTCCTCCTTGGTCCCCGGAGGCCACACTGATCTGTTCTTCCTTGGTCCCTGGAGGTCACACTGATCTCATCCTCCTTGTTCCCCGGAGGCCACACTGATCTGTTCTTCCTTGGTCCCTGGAGGTCACACTGATCTCATCCTCCTTGTTCCCCGGAGGCCACACTGATCTGTTCTTCCTTGGCCCCCAGAGGCCACACTGATCTCTTCCTCCTTGGCCCCCAGAGGTCACACTGATCTCATCCTCCTTGTTCCCCGGAGGCCACACTGATCTGTTCTTCCTTGGCCCCCAGAGGTCCCACTGATCTGTTCTTCCTTGGCCCCTGGAGGCCACACTGATCTGTTCTTCCTTGGCCCCCAGAGGTCACACTGATCTGTTCTTCCTTGGCCCCCAGAGGTCACACTGATCTGTTCTTCTTTGGTCCCCAGAGGTCACACTGATCTGTTCTTCCTTGGCCCCCAGAGGTCACACTGATCTGTTCTTCTTTGGTCCCCAGAGGCCACACTGATCTCTTCTTCCTTGGCCCCCGGAGGCCACACTGATCTCTTTTTCCTTGTTCCCCGGAGTCCACACTGATCTGTTCTTCCTTGGCCCCGGAGGCCACACTGATCTGTTCTTCCTTGGCCCCGGAGGCCACACTGATCTGTTCTTCCTTGGCCCCGGAGGCCACTGATCTGTTCTTCCTTGGCCCCCGGAGGCCACACTGATCTGTTCTTCCTTGGCCCCCGGAGGCCACACTGATCTCTTTTTCCTTGTTCCCCGGAGGCCACACTGATCTGTTCTTCCTTGGCCCCCAGAGGCCACACTGATCTCTTCCTCCTTGGTCCCCGGAGGTCACACTGATCTCATCCTCCTTGTTCCCCGGAGGCCACACTGATCTGTTCTTCCTTGGTCCCTGGAGGTCACACTGATCTCATCCTCCTTGTTCCCCGGAGGCCACACTGATCTGTTCTTCCTTGGCCCCCAGAGGCCACACTGATCTCTTCCTCCTTGGCCCCCAGAGGTCACACTGATCTCATCCTCCTTGTTCCCCGGAGGCCACACTGATCTGTTCTTCCTTGGCCCCCAGAGGTCCCACTGATCTGTTCTTCCTTGGCCCCTGGAGGCCACACTGATCTGTTCTTCCTTGGCCCCCAGAGGTCACACTGATCTGTTCTTCCTTGGCCCCCAGAGGTCACACTGATCTGTTCTTCTTTGGTCCCCAGAGGCCACACTGATCTCTTCTTCCTTGGCCCCCGGAGGCCACACTGATCTGTTCTTCCTTGGCCCCCGGAGGCCACACTGATCTCTTTTTCCTTGTTCCCCGGAGGCCACACTGATCTGTTCTTCCTTGGCCCCGGAGGCCACACTGATCTGTTCTTCCTTGGCCCCGGAGGCCACTGATCTGTTCTTCCTTGGCCCCCGGAGGCCACACTGATCTGTTCTTCCTTGGCCCCCAGAGGCCACACTGATCTGTTCTTCCTTGGCCCCGGAGGCCACACTGATCTGTTCTTCCTTGGTCCCTGGAGGTCACACTGATCTGTTCTTCCTTGGCCCCCGGAGGCCACACTGATCTCTTTTTCCTTGTTCCCCGGAGGCCACACTGATCTGTTCTTCCTTGGCCCCCGGAGGCCACACTGATCTGTTCTTCCTTGGCCCCGGAGGCCACACTGATCTGTTCTTCCTCGGTCCCCAGAGGCCACACTGATCTGTTCTTCCTTGGCCCCGGAGGCCACACTGATCTGTTCTTCCTCGGTCCCCAGAGGCCACACTGATCTGTTCTTCCTTGGCCCCGGAGGCCACACTGATCTGTTCTTCCTTGGCCCCCGGAGGCCACACTGATCTGTTCTTCCTTGGCCCCGGAGGCCACACTGATCTGTTCTTCCTCGGTCCCCAGAGGCCACACTGATCTGTTCTTCCTTGGCCCCGGAGGCCACACTGATCTGTTCTTCCTTGGTCCCTGGAGGTCACACTGATCTGTTCTTCCTTGGCCCCCGGAGGCCACACTGATCTCTTTTTCCTTGTTCCCCGGAGGCCACACTGATCTGTTCTTCCTTGGCCCCCGGAGGCCACACTGATCTGTTCTTCCTTGGCCCCCGGAGGCCACACTGATCTGTTCTTCCTTGGCCCCCGGAGGCCACACTGATCTGTTCTTCCTTGGCCCCGGAGGCCACACTGATCTGTTCTTCCTCGGTCCCCAGAGGCCACACTGATCTGTTCTTCCTTGGCCCCCGGAGGCCACACTGATCTCTTTTTCCTTG
This sequence comes from Ranitomeya variabilis, assembly GCF_051348905.1. NCBI lineage: Eukaryota > Metazoa > Chordata > Amphibia > Anura > Dendrobatidae > Ranitomeya > Ranitomeya variabilis. The sequence continues at coordinate 6,770,480 of NC_135239.1, forward strand.
TTCCCCGGAGGCCACACTGATCTGTTCTTCCTTGGCCCCCGGAGGCCACACTGATCTGTTCTTCCTTGGCCCCCGGAGGCCACACTGATCTGTTCTTCCTTGGCCCCCGGAGGCCACACTGATCTGTTCTTCCTTGGCCCCGGAGGCCACACTGATCTGTTCTTCCTCGGTCCCCAGAGGCCACACTGATCTGTTCTTCCTTGGCCCCGGAGGCCACACTGATCTGTTCTTCCTCGGTCCCCAGAGGCCACACTGATCTGTTCTTCCTTGGCCTCCGAAGGCCACACTGATCTGTTCTTCCTTGGCCTCCGAAGGCCACACTGATCTGTTTTTCCTTGATCCAGAGAGGCCACCATGGTGTCTCTTTCCTCAGAAGTCCTGGGTCTATTACTAGCTGGTCGCGGTCTCTTCCTGCCTCTCATGTGTTTCCTCCATCAGATGACGCTGTGTTAAGTATTCGCCTCTGATTTCACTGTGTTACTTCCCAACCCTTTTATGTCAAAGTGACACCTCCAAGTTGACTGCTTCTAAAATGCCCCTTGGCACTTGCTGACACTGTGGATCTGCACAGCAAGTTAAAATCCCACCTGATCAATAAGGAGACAAGGCAGTCCGGCCGACCGCTCGATATTTTTTTATCTGTCTTCAGCCCAGTCCTGCTGATGACATCCCCCCTTCTCCTACAAAGACACTCAAGGGCATTAGACCCTTGCAATGCTGCATTTTATATTTTAGAAATTTTCAGATGCCTTCAAGAGAAAAAAAAAAGTTGACTGTCTTGGCCTTTGCTTAATAAGATCTTTATGATTTATTTCAATTTTTAATTGAAAAAATTTGCGAATTAATTGATTTTTGGGACTTGCCAATTAACGTTATAATTGGGCGCATGATAAATTTAGCTGCATTTGTGCTGGCGACCCTCTCCGTGCTCCGCGCATCTTGTAATGGCTGCCGTTGGTGGATGCAGGGGGGAGAAGGGAAGAGGGAGACATATTTAAGATGCCACCGCTTCTCTGCTCTATAATTTAAAGAGGGGGAAAAAAAGGACATGAAAGCTAATAAGGACTGCGGTGACAAGCTGGGACGCCGGTGACACCACGGGGCATAAATTCAATGGCGAGCGGACACAGAGCGCAGACAATTAACCCTGTCATTGCTGGTAAATAGTCCACACAATAAATCTGCTTTTGGATAATGAAAAGAAAATACGGGAGGATGAACCCGTCCTCTAAATATCACAATTACGTAACGTTTAATTATTGTAAGACTGCGCACAAATCATATATCGCACCCCCAGCAGATATTGGCGACCATATTACACAACAGCAGAACTTACAATCTAATGAGGAAATATTCACTATAAGACTCTTCTCTAAACACTAGAAACCCTTTTTAATAATGATGTCAGTGAGGATAATCACAAGGTTTAGTGCATGTCATATAGTTACTGTGTCCCCTTCTCAGCACGGATCTGTTCATCCTGTCCATGCTGGTTCATGAGCATCATGCAGCAGACACTGGCGTCTACAGCAGCACAGATGAACTTTGTGGAGGGATCGTTCCTTGTAACCTTTATGGCTTTTGGCTGGTGCGTTTATAGCACGACTACGTGTCTTTTTTGCAAATGTGGAGCATGTCTGATGAAAATATTGCGCTCCTCTAGATCGGTGTGCCCCATTGTGCTCGTTAGACCCTGCAGCCACTTCTCTGCCACTCCGGGTCATTATAGAAGAAGATGATAGTTTGGCTTTTCCCGGTTCCCAGCCCGTTACCATGTGATAACGAGGCAGCGAGCGGCGGCCCCTCCGCGGAGGACAGGTGAGGTGACAGCTGTCACCCCGCTCTCCGCTCCAGGCAGATCAAGACGTGTTTGAACCTTGAGATCTGGAGCGGCGATCCTTCTCCATCCGGAGATTTCTGTGGAAGAAGCCTCATTACACCTAGGGTTTGCTGAGGCTTCGGCAGATTTTCAGTGCGACTTAACTTAATCCCTGTGTAGGCCTCGTGTAAAGCAGGCAGATCAGGCCGGATAACGCTCTATATCCCGGCGTCTTGTCTACTAAACCGGCGCGATTCAAGGCCGCGGACATTCCGGAGAGAACAGGATACTTGTTCACAATCTTCTGTTCCATAAACGCTTTATGGTTCCCCAGAAAACAATTTACGCCACAATTTCTTTCCAAGGATTATTTGATCAGATTTGAGACCAGATCAATATTTTTTTCTCTGGTTAATGTGGGGCGCCGGTGCAATCAGCTGCACAGTTTTATCACGATGGAGGAAAGCGATAAGAGTCATGTCTGCTGGCCGAGGACAATGTGATCGATAATGAAAGTAGCAATTTTCAATACCTCATTTGAATCATTAAAGGGGTCTCTTTTTTTGGACTTTTACAAGTTCCCCCTTCAATAGCCGATCCCACTATAAGCCATTAGTAAGGCTCACAATGTAATGTTTGGTCCCGAGGAACAATGCTAGGAAACCTGCAAGACCCCAGGTCTGCTCTCGGCCCTGACCTGGCTAATACAGGGGCTGATTGAGGAGACTATGGCCACACACAGCGTGGTGCGGCCCCCATAAATTGCCTACAGATGCCTCCGTACGATCTGAGGAGCTCTCCATCCTGTGCACACAGCCGGCCGGGGGAATCGCATGTGTTTTCCTGTTGCAATCATTTAGCGAGCACAGAAAAGGCCGTTGATACATTGACATAATAAGGCTCGGCGTGAAACAAATAATCTTATAGTCTTTTATTAGCCATTTGTGCCTCTTGATAAATAGGCTCCTGCGCGGGTAACGGCCGCATTGGATCAGCTGCACCGATCCCCCGCTAACACCACGTGTAACAACAAATTGCTTTAACAACATTTGCGCCAGTTATGGATTGAAATGGCAGCGGCGCCTGACGTTAAGTGGATTCCTCAATTTTCTATGTGTTTTTTTATTATTATGTTATAATTGAATTATATGAATTTGAACACGGGCTGCTCAAAAGGAGGCTTCCAATAAAGAATGGCATGGAGATTTGTCACGGGCGGACGTGGGGAGCGCCGCGCTTGGGCGCCAGTCGTTTCCATTGCGGAAATATGTAACTATAAATATGATAAAGGTTTTTATTCTGGAGGAGGGGGTCACAGACAAGGAGGCCATTTCTGTGCCATCAAATTAAAGGGCAGAGTTTCCGGATTCCCTGAAGGAACAACACAGCCTCATTCATTCAAATGGCCAAAAATCATGTGATATTAAACGGTTTATTCAGGGATTTTACATAATCAGCCCTAGAATAAGACGTGTAACAAAATAAGACAAAAAGAAATGACTTGTCCTATAGAGCCTTAAAAGAAAAAGCGCAGCATGTAAAAATGCATTTAACATAACTCAATGTTTTAGGTGCATAGTCTCAGAATCTCTGCACCGAAAAAAGCATCAAAAAGCAATAATCGGAGAAGATTACTAGTGTGTAGAAATGAATCAGCGTGGGAGCGTGGTCAGCCTCACCTGTCCAGTGTGCGGCCCCTACATTGCCCCATGTGTGGCCCCTCCAGGAGTG